>NW_005370315.1:1527603-1546844 GCF_000412655.1 Myotis brandtii | reverse complement strand
GGTGCTGAGACATAAAATAGTGAACAACTAAAGACTAAACTTTGCATGCTTAATGCAAAAGTTGATTTAAACATTGAAAATAGCCGAGTTTATTTTTAAGTTACTTTTTAAGAGTCTCATTCAGTATGCTTCATAGGGCCAAGACCATGAAATTAACAGTGAGCAGGAGAATGTCAGTCTGTGGGGAGGGGAGCGGAGGTGCCTCCAGACCACACCCTCACTGAGCATTATGCAAATTAAAGGGAGCCACACAGACTCTCATTTCCCCCAAGGATTGATGAACAAGTACAAAATAGAAAGTGACAGGGAACAGAAGACTGGGTCTAATTTAATGTCATTTAAAGAGACAACATATCTTAAATTGATCTTCAGAAATTACAGGTTACAAATAAGATAACAGAAATGTGTTTTTATCATTTTAGTTCACTAATATAAATTTCCTTATGAAGGAATAGGTTATTGTCTGCTACAATTCAGCGATTCTCAACCTGTGGGTCATGACCCCTTTGGGGGTCAAACGACCCTTTCACAGGGGTCGCCTAAGACCACTGGAAAACACATATATAATTACATATTGTTTTTGTGATTAATCACTATGCTTTAATTATGTTCAATTTGTAACAATGAAATTAGGGGTCACCACAACATGAGGAACTATATTAAAGGGTCGTGGCAGGTTGCGGCATTAGGAAGGTTGAGAACCACTGCTTAAGATATCAAGTTTCTGCATAAATCCTTTAGGCTATTCTAAACGGAATCCTCCTAAACTCTAGCTAAGACAGCCCACTCCTCTGCTCAAAGATCCTTTAGCTTCACAATAAGACTGTTCAGTCTAGCTCTGCTTCCAAAAATTGCTTTTTATTTGACTCCAACAGAGCCTGGTATTTCGGCCACAGTGATCACTGAAGTGTATCCTACATGTATACTTTCATGTTATTTTACTCTCTCAATATATCTTGCTCTTTTCTATCAACACATGTATTTTTATAGACTTCATTTTAGAGCAGTTTTAGATTTATAAAATATTTACTTGAAAAGTCCAGTTCCCAAATATTCCAACACCTTACATTAATGTGGCACAGTTTTGCAATTGATGTGTCAATATTGACACATTTTTATGAACTAAGTCCATAGTTTTACATTAGAGTTCTTTCTTTGTGTTGTATACTCTATGGGCTTTGTAAAAGTATACATCACTACAGTACCTTACAGAATAATATCACTGTCGTAAACATTTCCTGTCCACCTATTTATTCATCCCTCTCTTCCTCCCTCTGAATTTCCAGAAATAACTGAGTTTCATACCATTTCTATGCTTTTGCCTTTTCCACGATGTCATATAGTTGGAGTCATACAGTGTGTATCCTTTTCAGATTGGCGTCATTCACTTATCAATATGCATTTAAGGTTCCTCTATGTCTTTTTGTGTTTTGAGAGCTCATTTGTTTTATCATTATTAAATAACATTCCATTGTCTGGATGTACCACACTTGTTTATCCACTCACCTACTAAAGGACATCTTTATTCCTTTCAAGTATTGCAATTATAAATTGATATTTATAAGTACTATAAATATTTGTGTGACAGTATTTTTGCATTTGGCTTTGTAGGACTTTGTTATGGTAGCCCTAAAAAACTAATACAGAATATTTTTGAAAATGAGAACCCAAGAACTGTGAAGTATTTTGGTTGCTCTTGACTCTATTTGACAGATTAAAAAGTGTACAAAATCAAATTTCTACATTTTTAGTTCAAATAATGGATTTAAATCCAGGGACCTTTCATGATGCTTAAAATATTTACTATCGCCTTTAGTCACAAACAGATAGCTGAAAACCAATGCAAAGATTAATCCTGTAAGTTGCCAACTTGTAATTGCAGCTAAGCCATATTAATTTGTATTAGATATGGCATTGTTTTGGAAAAATTAGAATTCTGTAAACTAGAAAGGATATATTTAAACATCTAAATGGCATGGAATACTTACATATATTAAGTAAGTATCCCTTTGCCTGAAAATATTTTCTTCCCTTGTATTAAAATCTTATCAGCTGTCAAATTATCCTTTGCCTGAAAATATTTTCTTCCCTTGTTTTAAAATCTTATCAGAAAAAAATATTATTGCTCCATCCCCACTGCCCTCTTTCATTGACTTCGGAGGTATAAATAGAATCAGATTCCAGTATGACTAATGCAAAGATTAATCCTGTAAGTTGCCAACTTGTAATGACAGTTGAATTTGCAGCTAAGCCATATTAATTTGTATAAGATATGGCATTGTTTTTGAAAAATTAGAATTCTGTAAACTAGAAAGGTTATATTTAAACATCTAAATGGCATGGAATATTTACTTATATTAAGTAAGTATCCCTTTCCCTGAAAATATTTTCTTCCCTTGATTTAAATCCTTATCAGCTGTCAAATTATCCCTTTGCCTGAAAATATTTTCTTCCCTTGTTTTAAAATCTTATCAGAAAAAAAAATATTATTGCTCCATCCCCACTGCCCTCTTTCATTGACTTCGGAGGTATAAATAGAATCAGATTCCAGTATGACTGGGGTAGAATTGGGTAAGATCATGCCAAGGATAAATGGTTAATGCACTGAACTAATCTCAGAATTTGCTAATTTTGTCAAGAAATTTATGAGTTAATATGAGAAATAAATTGAAGGGCTGTTCTAGAAGCATATTTGAAAAACATTTAGTGACTGTTCTCTGTAGCCCTTATTTCAGCATCAGGACATTCTGAACTCATGCTGTTTATATTTCCAATTTCTGAAGAAGATACCTACTGGAAAAATTTCCATATGTCTACTTGCCCTATGGAAAAAATTATAATTGAAAATAACAAAAATAAAATGCCTAGAACTCCCTCTTTCCACCAAAATAATGTCAGATGGTATACCATGTAACTGAAAAAAAAGACATAGGTGATTAACACCATTGAGACCTGAAAGAGGAATATATCTTGACTATTTCACCAAACTAGATGAATGGGTATTTGAAAAGGAGAGTAAATTCTTATCAGCTTAATGAGATAGTGACTCCAAATTATAATTACTATTCCCATTACCATAACAATTTAATTTAATTCATAAATCTCCTATATGTTTTTGAAAAATATGAATTAGAAAGAGTTAGAAACAAATACCACCAAAAATATATGTTTCGGTTCCTAGGCATATCAGAACATTCATGCCAAAATGAAGGGTAAGTTGCTGCACCCTCACCCTCTACAATTAAGAAATAGACAATATTTAAAGAGCATCTGTGTAGTTTCAAACAATATGAACTACATTCAGTGACCAAATGAGATCTTTTAACAGATGTCCTAGAAACTTGTAGTCTTAGAAATAGATTACCCCTCTCCCCTGAAGAAGAATAAGAATAAGAAAAGAAGAAGAAGAAGAAGAAGAAGAAGAAGAAGAAGAAGAAGAAGAAGAAGAAGAAGAAGAAGAAGAAGAAAACTCTCTTACATAGTACAGACTACCAAGCAAGAGTTCTTCCTCTAGGCCCTTAAGCCTTGATAATAGTCTAATAGTCGATGGTACTCAAAGCTCTCTGGTGTTTAAGAAAGTTGCATGGTTTCTGTGAGACCAGCAGGGACTCATGGTTTTGTTACATGTCTTCTTTATCAACTAACCTTCCTTCTTGGCAAAATAATTTTGATTTCTTGAAGAACACTGATAAAGCCCTGAGCAACTTACTGTGGTAAAAAGTGACCATTTAACCCAAGGAGTTCTTCCTCTAGGCCCTTAAGCCTTGATAATAGTCGATTGTACTCAAAGCTCTCTGGTGTATAAGAAAGTTGCATAGTTTCTGTGAGACCAGCAGGGACTCAAGGTTTTGTTACATGTCTTCTTTATCAACTAACCCTCCTTCTTGGAAAAATAATTTTGATTTCTTGAAGAACACTGATAAATCCCTGAGCAACTTACTGTGGTAAAAGGTGACCATTTAACCCAAACCTCTTATCATAAGTTGCATGTTATTATATCCATGAAGACATATATTTTAATAGTTTAAAACAGCACTTCATTATGAAATGAAAGTAGGACATATAGAATAAGGCCCAGTTTTGTGCAGAAAGAGCACATGGTTTGCATTGGAAATTCCTTCAAATTTCACTCCAGCTATAATTCTACTCTCCATCAACACAAACCAGTGGACCCATGAGGATTTTCTGAAATCAGTTGTCCAAAGAAGAAATAAATTAAACTAATTAAACCTGATGACTCTGCACAAAATGCTGTAATCGCCCAGATGTGAAACTGCTATGACATTATAGCTCCATTGATGTAGAGAAAATTAATTTCACGAGAAAGTGCTTCAAGCTGGCCATCTAATTATCCACTTTATTTATAAGAGAAAAAAGCCAGCAGTTATGATTTTCATTGGTCCACAGGCAATGACTGTTTTGGTTATATATCCCAGGCATTTTTAAGAAAGAATATTAGAAGATTGTAGACATTCAATAGGTTGCCATTGTGTATAAGGATATTAATAATCAAATGGAAAAATGAACCACTCTGTGTATATTCATCACCATACTTTCTCAGTCACTATAGTGCATGCTCAGTAAGCTCATGGAAAAGTATACGTAGCAATAGAGCTAGTCTACGCATGGGCACATACAATGGGTGTGCCCTCATTATCCAATCAATTGCTTTATTAGAGCAATAATTTTTTTAAAAAACCATCAACAAAATAACCCTTCAAATTGTAGTTTTAGAAGAGCCAAATAGTTACTCGATGGCAGGTTGATTACACTGGAACCTTATCCATAAAGTTTGGAACAACATTTTTCTTCTCAAAAATATAAATTTATTCTAGTTATGGAATTGGATTTCTTATCTGGCATTGGTCACTACTAAACCTAGACCAATGAAATGCTTTATATGCAATTATAGTATCACATACAACATTGATTCTAATTAAACAACTCTCCAGTTGCTTAATTAGCAGCAAGAAGTTAAGCAAGACTTTTATGCCCAAGGTCTCACAATGTGTCACATCACATAAAAGTGGTTGACCTTTAAAAAAGGTGGAATGGTGTGCTATTACTTAAAGTATTAACCATGATAGTACTATAATACAGTGTTGTGAGCTCTAAGCCGGTAACTAAATGTGGTGATTTTTCCTATAATTCTAATAGAACCAAGTGGTGTAAGTAGGGATCATAATTTTCATTATACACTTAAATATTTCCTTTCAATCTCATGCTTCTCAACCTGCTGCTTAAGAAATTTGATGCCTCCACCAAGAAACAAATCAGTGGTTCCACTGATTTGGAGGCAAAGACTCATCTGGCCTTATAGGGTTCTTCATGCCAATTGAGTAAAACAGGAGGGGGAACATTAGGTTATTGTATTTAGTCTAATAACTCCTTTTGAGTATAAGAGGAAATATGTGTTTTAATACAATGGAGATAGAAAGCAGTATACATGGAATCCAAGTGACCCTTAGGACTTCTCCTTGTATAAACCTTATAGTTTCATAATTTAATAGAACATTATATTAACCCTAAAAAGGGAGAACTGCAAAGGTCAGATCCCTCATGATACAGATAGAGAAACCTACCAGCTATGTTGTTAGCTGAAGTAAAAAAGAAACATGAAATGTATAGTGGGAAAAGGAAATGTAAATAAATATAAGCAGAGATCAGAGAAGAAAATGTTTGCAAGTGCACCCAAGATTTTGGCAACACAGACAGTATCCTGCATATTCTATGCTCCTTCTCTTTATTTATTGACTACATTTTCTTTAGCCTTACTGTTTAGTTTTGTGTGTTTTTTTTTTGTTATTTTTTTTGCATTGGTTTTATTTTTTTTTTTTTGCCTGAACCCTTACTTAGTCTTCCTGTCTCTGGACTTCTGCTCTCAATATATAATCAAATTTCAAAAATTAAATTTTGTTCTTTATTTATATTACCACGTAGTGATCATTTCATATGATCCATTTTAAAAAATATTTTGTTAGTTTTTCCTTACAATGCATTCTTTCTCATATAATGTTTCCTGAAAGGAGATAGCATTTAATATTAATAGTGTATCCCCAATACTGGTGGATAGGAAAATCAACAAAATGGATGTTTATAAATGCTGGTCAAAATTGAATAAATCAAAAAAGTAATTTTGTAGATTCATAAAGTGATAAAAATCTATGAAAGAGATAAGACCTATATTAGAAAGTGTCCAGAAATACAAATCTAGGTTGTTTTTTGAGGGTTTTGTTTGTGTTTTGTTTTTGTTTTTGTTTTTCATAAAAGTGATGCCATGTTGATACAGTTACAGGGTACTCACTGTTTGTTTGTTTGTTTTTTCAAATAACGATATGAGCATTCTGCCCCTACAATGATAGATGGTTTATGCAACGGATTATATCCAAGCAACAAATCTGGTCTTTCAAAAATCATTTACAGAGCTTTTACATTTACAGTCTCAAAGAACTGACATTCTGGTGAGGAACAGATAATTAACAATCCTGAAATTGTGAGGTTTTAAGTTTCTAGTTTCTTTGCTATATTTATTTTTGTTTGTTTATTTTGCTTTAGGGTAAAATACATGGATAAATTTTATCAAACCCAAAACAACTTTTTTCAAATTAGTGATTACTAATATATCTTACTTTTTTTAATTTACAAATATCAGTAGGGCTGCCATGGAAGAAAGATTGAGTGGATGCAATCTCTGAGCTTAATATCTCATTAGTATACATTCAAAACATATGGAGTACAAAAAATAAAGTTCAGTCTCTCCCCTTCCTAATCAATCATTGTCTGCTAGGAGATATGTAAACAATTATTGCAACAAGCACTGAAAATGAAGTATGCTTAAAAATATTCTAAAAGCACAAAGCAACTTTCTTGAATACAATAGTAGATTTAATAAACTCATGCATTGAATTTTTTCAAATCAAATTTCATGTTATTAAAAGATAAGCACTTTTTTCATTGTGATAAAATTTCCAGAAATTAATCTAGTTTCTAACTTTTAAAGAGACTCAATATATTTTTGATGAATTAATGAATATGAATGACCACAATAACACGATTAAATAAAAGCTTGAGTCACTTTTATTGAATTTTTACATATTGAACAGTCCATAATATTATTAGAATACACTATCTAGCCTATAATTTATATCTTCTTAAAAATTTAATGGTAAGTCTGGACATTCAAAATCTCATCACTATTATATTTTTCTTATTACTCTGGATTTCTAATAAAATAACCAACTAGAGCAGCCGTGGGCAAACTACGGCCCGTGGGCCGGATCCGGCCCGTTTAAAATGAATAAAACTAAAAAAAAAAAAAAAAGACCGTACCCTTTTATGTAATGATGTTTACTTTTTTAGTTCACACAAACACTCCATCCATGCTTTTGTTCCGGCCCTCCGGTCCAGTTTAAGAACCCATTGTAGCCCTCGAGTCAAAAAGTTTGCTCACCCCTGAACTAGAGTTTTAAAACGTGAGATAAACCCTGATTTTTGTAGCCCACCTAGAAAAATGCTATAATTACTGTCAGGTGCTTACTTTATCCATGTTTCCAATTAACCAATAAAAAAGTAATTAGTATTTTAAAATACTCAGTCTGTTCTGAAATTATGGTAATAATTAAAGTCAGAATAAAATAAATGATTTGTAAATAATAGTTTTAATTTATTGGGCCTTTTGAAACATTTAAGCAATTTGTATTTGCTTTGTATGAAGCATTCTGGAACACACAGAAAACAGTAGTTTATTCCATGGCCTCGATAAACAGGAGCGAATCTTCAATGAATTTTTTCTGAGGTCAAAATGCTAACAAGCCCAAGGTAATGTTGATATATGGTAGGTTAGGACCTCTACAGTCGGAGCCTCGTAATTACTCTTCCTGTGTCTTCTATGGCTTTATCCTCTGAAGCTTGCAATTCATTAACCAAAATGATTAGTCTCAACCACACTTTAAAACCCTGGCTTCACTCCTAATGACTTAATCTATATGGTACTTAGCTTTAAATGCTATTTACTAGGAGCAATTCATAATTATTCTTTTCAATGATATATTTTGTCTATCGGTAAGTTTTTTCACATTTCCTTCCTGATGGACACAGAGTAAAGAGTGAGAACATTTTCTTATTTTCAGCCTTAAAAGACAGTACAATAAGAAATAATTAAAAATATGTTATAAACTAGTATATGCATTATTCATGCGTGGTTTTCACTATGAAGACACTTTTATTTCTATCTAAACATTTACAATTCTGATGTCTGATATTGCATCCAAAATGAAGAAGAAAAATACCAAGTTATTGTTGCTAGTTCCTTTGTTACCAACACAGCACTATTTTTTTTAAATCTTCTTGTCTCTTTTCACCAGTTCTACAATGATACTGAATTTTAAATGTTCCAGGTGAACAGTATTTATTACTGCAAAGTAAATGTGGCTTGCAGGTTGAACATCCTGTTTTAACTTACATATTAAACTAAAAATTAACAGCAGATGAAGGTGTCAGAAATGTTTCCACTACATATTTTATTTGAGCAATCATTTATCATTATTGCTTATAGCAGAACTATGAAAATTGAAAGTTTCCCCCAAAGCAGGTCAAAACTTCTCCAGTTTTCTTGACTTTTAAGTAGCTATGCAGTAGATATAAAGAATGCGAAACTGTAAATTCTTTTGTTGATAGTAATAAAAGGGACTCATGCTGAGTTGTCAAAAGTATTTTACCTTAGATGTACACATATTGTCTTATAATTTAAATTACATTATCTTATAAAATATTTTATAACTTATGTAATATAACAATATATTTCAAGTCAAGCTTAAGTGTATAACTTTACTGCAATATATTATCTCATTCTACATTGATATTTTCAAAGAAGAAATAAAGAATGACTGTAACAATCAAACTACCCTTTAATTGGAGGAGAGTACCCCCAGACTATGACAGAGCTGCAGATCACTTGCAAGACAGAATCACAATATCTTAACGTGTGAATTTTGTGTTCATACTGGCAAAGGTGTATCATCCAGTAAGTTTGATCTGTATGAACTCAAATACAGTGTTCAGGACTGAAGATTCTATTCATGTCAGTTTTCTAAGTTACATAATTACTACATCAAATATGCATTGACTGCAGAGCTGGTACTATCTTGTGTGTGTAGATGTAATCCCTAGGAAATTCAGTAATTTTAGCATTAGACTTCCAATAAATTGTGGATATATCCAGTAGGAAAGAATGTAAAGAATATAAGCCATATTCAGAATTTCAGGGGGAAAAAATCAAGGAAAAAGATAAGGTATGCTTGGCATCTCTGTTTGCCCCTCCAGATCCACTCCACTCTGTGCCACAGTAGACTGACCTATTGAAATACATTATCAAATGTCCTGTGCCCTCTACTTCCATCTGGGGAGGCCCATGGGAATTGTGAAGAAAGGCATGAGAAAGGTCAGGGCTCCCTGACTCCCTTCCTTTGAAGTCACCTCAGCCTTGCTGCACCTTTTGAAAAGAGGGCACTACTGCACTTACAATGGCCTATTCTACACAATTCCTTCTGGTTCTATAAACCTCTCTGACCCCATATCACCTTCATATTTAGGGAGGGTAACCTTCTGGTAGGAAGGTTCTGGGATTGTGCACTAACCTTTGTGGTTTTCTGAGAATCCAGCCATTTCTTTTTAACTCACCACTTTATAAATCTTAAATGATTGTAATTTGAGTGTGCTTTCTATTTTCTGTTGCTCAATACAGCAATTGATAGCAGTAGTGTCCTGGGAAACTTATCCTCAAAATGAAATTATGAGATTTCGTTGTTCATAAAATTCAGAAACTCACAGATAAGCTCCATTGCGGGGGCGGGGGGAGGGATGTGGCACAAGTAACCTGTGGAATGTGGTGGCATCATAATTACTCAAATTATCACTGGTAGTAACCTTTGAATAAAATACAGTTGGAGGAAACAGCATTGTGAGATTAAGTGCTTTGCACTATGCTGTGCAAAAACAGTGAGTTTAAAGTTCAAAAGAGTCACCTGGTTTCTTCTAATGGCCCTAGAGCCATGGTCGGCAAACTGCGGCTCATGAGCCACATGCAGCTCTTAGGCCCCTTGAGTGTGGCTCTTCCACAAAATACCACGTGCGGGAGCGCATACAGTGCGATTGAAACTTCGTGGCCCATGCGCAGAAGTCCGTTGGCTCTTTGGCCCCTTGAGTGTGGCTCTTCCACAAAATACCACGTGCGGGCGCGCATACAGTGCGATTGAAACTTCGTGGCCCATGCGCAGAAGTCCGTTTTCAGCCTGGGCGAGTCTATTTTGAAGAAGTACTGTTGATATTTGGCTCTGTTGACTAATGAGTTTGCCGACCACTGCCTAGAGAATTAAGAGAGGGCAAGGAGAAATTTAGAACTATGAATGTGAAACTAAGAACATATGTGAAAAAAGAAAATGTCTCTATGATGACTGTTGGGCACACATGACTGAGAAGCATGCATAGGAGTTTATAGTAAGGGTTGGAGTTTCAGCACCAATTAAATAATGCTCAATGCCCCAGGTCTTTTAGCTAATGACACTAGTGGGGAAGGAGCAGGACCCTGAGACATGATATGGGGAAATAAAACAGGCATGGATGAAGCTGAAGACCTTGAAAATTGGTCCCTTAAGTCCTTCTTGAAATGTATAGGATAATAAATTCTAGATTTCTGGGGTGGGGGGATTGACCCAACTCTTTTGGAGATTAACAGGTTAGTTATTATACTTAAGTCAGGTCAAGACAAACCCCACCCCATGATAAAGGCTAGATTGACTAGGAAACCTGCATTTGGTTCCCAAATGGACCCATTACCATTTACCTGTATGATCTCAGAAAGAGAAATACCCCAATACTTTATAACTTATTAGTTTTGGGCTCTGAATTCAAGCTTATCCTCAGAGATGGAAATGCCATCATGTTCCACTAGTCAGAGTAAGCCTCAAGTTGTTCTCGCAGTGATTTGAGAACATATAGTAGAAAGAACATATAGTAGGGGCACCGATCTCCACCCAGTCAAAAATATGCATCAAACATTTGATTCTCCAAGTCTCAGTTGTTCCTTCATATCCACAGGGAATTGGATCCAGGACACCCTGCAGATACAAAAAACAGTAGAATATTAAGTCTCTTATACAAAATGGTGTAGATCAATGCATGCAGTTGGCTCTCTATATCCGCAAATTCCCAACTGTGGATCAAAAATAGTTTTCAGTGAAGATATAAAAGGAGGTGGTTTTTTAACACTAGAAAATACTTGGTTATACGGGTAAGTAGGTTTCTTGATGGTTTCAAAGCTATGAAATACAACTAATATTGTGAATTTCTAAAAAGAAGATATACTTAAAAGGGAAAGATACTTTAAATTTATCTAAAATAAAACCTTTTAGAGGGTTGAAATATTTATTAATATCTTTTTTTAAAATGTATCTCTATTGTTGAAAGTATTACAGATGTCCCCTTTGTTGTTGTTTTTCCCATTGACCCCCTCCACCCTGTACGGGCCCCTCCCAGGCCTTCACCACACTATTGTCTGTGTCCATAGGCTATGCATATATGCATATACCTTCCCTGGTTAATCTTCCCCCATCCACTTACCCTTGGACTCTCCCCATTCCCTTTGAAATTCATCAGTCTGTCCCATGCTTCTATGTCTCTGGATCTATTTTATTCATCAGTTTACTTTGTTCATTAGATTCCACATATGAGTGAAATCATGTGATACTTATCTTTCTCTGATTGGCTTATTTCACTTAGCATAATGCTCTCCACAGACCACTAACATTCCACTCCATAAAGTTCATGACTGCCTTCAAATGAAGTTTTATGAAAATGGGGTGAAGGGTGTTTTAGACCCAGTTGTCTTTTGAATTCCATTTTTGATCAGAAGAGTAAAAATTCTAAGTTCCTTTTCCTTTCATGTCCCCTATTTTTTCAATTAACCATAGTGGGGGGGGAATGTGATGAGAAAAAACTGTGGTCTAATTTGTAAGAACTCATTATGCTGAAAGTTAAGAGTAAGAGTACTTTGCTTTTCTGATTTACTCAGCAACACCACCAAAAGTATTTCTTGAACGTACTGTCTGAAGCTTGTGCTAGGCACTGCAAAATAATCATGCCAGCCATAATTCCTGCCCTCTGGAAACCTTAGCATTCAAAGCATTTGAAAAATTGAATAATTCCTAAACAAGTACTGCCTATGCTTAAAATGTAAGCTTACATTCCTCTGTTTGGATGTATGTGTAAATCTGGGACAACGAGATGACATGTGTATATACATGTATATATTGCTTTCAATCTGTGGTTGGCTGAATCCAAGGATACAAAACCCAGGGATGTGGAGGGCTGGCTGTATACTTACTGAAAAAATCCTCGTTTAAGTAGAACCACCCAGTTCAAACCCATGTTGTTCAAGGGTTAACTGTATACTTAATTAACAGGCATAATTCTTATATTGGTTACCTAATATATGGAATAAAAGCTGTTCTGAGAGTCCTGACTAGTTTGGCTCAGTGGATAGAGCGTCGGCCTGCGGACTGAAGGGTCCTGGGTTCGATTCCAGTCAAGGGCATGTACCTTGGTTACGGGTACATCCCCAATAGGGGGTGTGCAAGAGGCAGCTGATCAATGTTTCTCTCTCATTGATGTTATAACTCTCTATACCTCTCCCTTCCTCTCTATAAAAAAATAATAAAAATATATATTTTTTAAAAAGCTGTTCTGGGAGGAAGAGATACAGAAAAATCCTCTGTATCACTTCCCTCCCTGAAAATAGTAAACCAAAATACCATCCCTGGAAGAATTACAACAATTAGTGCCACCATCAAGGACTTGAATTATACAATCATTGTGACTCCCAGCACAGCATCGATTAACTGGCCTCTTTAGACAGTGCAAACACTTGATGGGTCACAGAGAATGACAGACTATCAAAAACTTCAGTGCAGATGCCCACCCCAGCTACAGCTCCACATCAGGTATCTTTGCATTTACATGTCAGAGACAAGTGTAACTTTGCTGCCTCGTCACAGGGCTATATCAATTCTAGCTTTCTTTCATAGCGTACAGAGACTGCTCATTTTCTAATTAGCCAGCACCCAGGACAACTTAGTAAGACAAGTCTGTGCCATAAAGTAGGAGATAAACTACAAATGTTCATGAGTTAGCCCTGTTGATGCAGTTTCCAGGAGTCAAATAGCTTGGGTCACGTCAGAAATATTCTTTCTTATTATTATTACTAGAGACCTGTTGCACGAAATTCCTGCAAGGGGGGTGGGGGTGGGGGGGGCATCCCTCAGCCCGGCCTGCGCCCTCTCGCAGTCCGGGAGCCCTCGCGGGATGTCCAACTGCCGGTTTAGGCCCGTTCCCATCAGTAGGACATCCTTAGCGCTGTCTCAGAAGCAGGAGAGGCTCCTGCCACCACCACTGCACTTGCCAGGCATGAGCCTGGCTTCTGGCTGAGCAGTACTCCCAGCACTGACCATCAGAGGGCAGCTCCTGTGTTGAGCGTCAGCCCCCTGGTGGTCAGTGCGCATCATAGCGACCGCCGATCTCCGACATCCCCCCAGGGGTCCCACATTGAGAGAGGGCACAGGCCAGGATTAGGGACCCCACTAGTGCACAATCAGGGCTAGGGAGGGATGCGGGAGGTTGGCCAGTGGGGAGGGAACACACGAGGACTCCAGGGCATGTCTAGCCCATCTCAGTCCTGATCAGCAGGACCCCAGAAGCAAGCTAACCTACTGGTCAGAGCATCTGCCCACTGGTGGTCAATGCCTGTCAAAGCAACTGATTGATCGACTGTCTGCCCCCTGTTGGTCAATGTACATCAAAGCGACTGGTTGACCAGTCAATTGTCTGACTCCTGGTAGTCAGTGCACATCATAGAGAGCATTGAGTGTCCTTAGCATATCATTAGCATATTATGCTTTGATTGGTTGAACAGCCAACTGGACAACTGGACACTTAGCATATTAGGCTTTTATTATATAGGATTATTATTATTTTATTATTTAAAGTATTACAAATAGTGGTACATGTCTCCTTTTTCCCCCCATTTACTTCCCCCCACCTCCCCCATCCCCCAGTACATGTCTTCACCCCCCCTAGTGTCTGTGTCGATTGGTTATGCTTATATGCATGCATACAAGTCCTTTGGTTGATCTCTTACCCCCCAATCCTCCCCTGCCTTCCCACTGATATTTGACAGTCTGTTCAATGCTTCTTTGCCTCTGTATCTATTTTTGTTCATCAGTTTATGATATTCTATATATTCCACAAATGAGTGAAATCATGTGATATTTATCTTTCTCTAACTGGCTTATTTCACTTGGCATAATGGTCTCCAGGTACATCCATGCTGTTGAAAATGATAAGAATTCCTTCTTTTTTACAGCAGTGTAGTATTCCATTGCGTAGATGTACCACAGTTTTCTAATCCACTCATCTGCTGATGGGCACTTAGGCTGTTTGCATATCTTAGCTATTGTAATTTGTGCTGCTATGAACATAGGGGTGCATATATCCTTTCTGATTGGTGTTTCTGTTTTCTTGGGATATATTCCTAGAAGCGGGATCACTGGGTCAAATGGTAGTTCTATTTTTAGTTTTTGAGGAAACATCATACACCATTCTCTTTTCCACAAGTTGATACACCAGTCTGCATTCCCCTCAGCAATGCACAAGGGTTCGTTTTTCTCCGCATCCTTTCCAGCACTTGTGGTTTGTTGATTTGTTGATGATAGCCATTCTGACAGGTGTGAGATGATACCACATTGTTGCTTTGATTTGCATCTCTCAGATGATCAGTGACTTTGAGCATGTTTTCATATGTCTCTTGGCCTTCTCTATGTCCTCTTCAAAAAATTTCTATTTAGGTCCTTTGCCTGTTCTTTGATTAGATTGTTTATCTTCCTTTTGTAAGTTGTATGAGTTCCCTGTAAATGTTGGAGATTAAATCCTTATCAGAGATAACATTGGAAAATATGTTGTCCCATACAGTGGGCTTTCTTATTGCTTTGTTGATGGTTTCTTTTGCTGTGCAGAAACTTTTTATTTTGATGTAGTCCCATTTGTTTATTTTCTCCTTAGTTTCCATTGCCCTAAGAGCTGTGTCAGTAAAGATATTGCTAGAACATATATCATATATTTTGCTGCCTATGGAGTCTTTTAAGATTTTTATGGTTTCCCATCTTACATTTAAGTCCTTTAACAATTTTCAGTTTGTTTTTGTGTATGGTGTAAATTGGTGATCTAGTTTCATTTTTTGGCAAGTACCTGACCAATTTTCCCAACACCATTTATTGAAGAGACTGTCTTGACTCCATTGTATATTCTTGCCTCCTTTGTCAAATATTAATTGAGCATAATGGCTTGGGTTGATTTCTGGGTTCTCTATTCTGTTCCACTAGTCTATATGTCTGTTCTTGTGCCAGTACCAGGCAGTTTTGAGAACAGGGCTTTATAGTATAGCTTGATATCTGGTATTGTGATCCCTCCAACTTTGTTCTTTTTCTCAAGGTTGCTGCAGCTATTTGATGTCTTTTTTTTTCCAGATGAACTTTTGGAGAGTTTGTTCCAGGTCTTTGAAGTATGTCATTGGTATTTTAATGGAGATTGCATTGAATTTGTAGATTGCTTTAGGTAGTATGGATATTTTAATGATGTTGATTCTAACAATCCATGAACATGGTATGTTCTTCCATTTGTTTATATCTACCTCTATCTCTTTTTTCAGCATCCTATTTTCTGAGTAGTACAGGTCCTTTACCGCCTTGGTTAAATTTATTCCAAGGTATATTAATTTTTTGTTGCAATGGTAAATGGGATTATTTTTTAGTTTCTCTTTCTGTGATTTCATTATTGGTGTATAAAAAAAGCCATAGATTTCTGGGTGGTAATTTAGTATCCTGCTACATTGCTGAATTCATTTATTAATTCTAGTAGCCTTTTGATGGAGTCCTTAGGGTTTTCTATGTGCAATATCATGACGTCTGCAAATAATGATAATTTTACTCTTCTTTTCCAATGAGGATGCCTTTTATTTCTTCTTCTTGTCTGATCACCATGGCTAGTACTTCCAATACTATGTTGAACAAGAGTGGTGAGAGTTTGCATCCCTGTCTTGTTCCCCTTCTTAAGGGATGCAGTTTTAGTTTTTGCCCATTGAGTATGGTGCTGGCTGTAGGTTTGTTATATATGGCTTTTATTGAGGTATGATCCTTCTAGTCCCACCTTGCTGAGAGTTTTTTTTTTTTATCAAGAAAGGGTGTTAGATTTTGTCAAATGCTTTTTCTGCATCAATTTATATGATTATATGGTTTTTATCTTTCAATTTGTTTATGTGGTGTGTCACATTTATTGATTTGCAGATATTGTACCATCCTTCCATCCCTGGAATAAATCCCACTTGGTCATGGTGTATGATCTTTCTAATGTAATGCTGGATCCAATTTGCTAGAATTTTGGCATCTACGTTCCAAATTTCTCAACAAAATAGGTACAAATAAGACTAACTTCAAAAGAATAAGCACACTGCTTTTGTGGATGTATATAGATTTTAGAGGCAAAAATATCCCATATTTGGGTGAGCTACCTGCAGGCACCAAATTTGCCAGTTTTAAGTGTGGTCTAGAGCAGGGCATTTTATTTCATCAGACTTCATTAGGTTTGTGAAATTATTGGTCATAATGACTCAGTAGTTCAAATGGTTTAGGAGTTGTCTGTGGTGTACAGATGCCATATAAAGTTTCTAATAAACCCAAGAAAGAAAATGAGTAATATTCCAAGGGGTTTTTTGAAGTATACCTATATCCTCCCCTTTTGGCAACTGTTCCACATCTGAAAAGCAGCTCCTGGCTTGTTACGGGGCCTTCGTACAGACTAAATGACTGAACACGAGATGACTATATGTACCAGATTTCCCATATGATGACAATCCAACACACCTTACCATGGGACATGCACAGCAGCATTCCCTCCTAAATCAGAGGTGAGATGTGTAAGACAGAGCTCCACCAGCTCCTGAAGACATGTGTGAACTTCATGGCAGGTAACAGACTCCGGTGGCACCTGTTCCTACTACTCTGTTTCCTCTCTCAACCCACATCTGTGGACTCATGGAAAGCTCTCTATGACAAGTTACTAAAAGAGGGAAAGATGAGGGCCTTATTCCTGGGTGATCTTCTTAGTGCACCAGAAACAGAAGTATACACCCCATGGATTAGAAAACTGTGGTACATCTACACGATGGAATACTATGCTGCTGTAAAAAAGAAGGAATTCTTACCATTTGCAACAGCATGGATGGAACTGGAGAGCATTATGTTAAGTGAAATAAGCCAGTCAATGAAGGAAAAATATCCCATGATCTCACTCATTTATAGATAATAAAGACCATTACAAACTTATGAACAAAAATAGATACAGAAGCAGAGCAGCCTCGAACAGACTGTCAAATTACAGCGGGAAGGGTGGAGAGGGTTGGGGGGCAGGAGCGGGGAGGGTAAGAAATCAACCGAAGGACTTGTATGCATGCATATAAGCATAACCAATGGACATAAGACACTGAGGGTTAGGGGAGGCCAGGGGATTGTCAAGAGCGGGGAAAAAAGGAGACATATGTACTACTCTTTGTAATACTTTAAGCAATAAAACAATTAAAAAAAAAAAGAAGTATACACCCCAGTCAGAAATGGGCCTGAAAGGCAGTGGAATGCAAACCTTCCATATGGAAGTGGCTTTCACATTGTGAGGAGGAAAAATGGCCATACATGGGTCTGCTGGAACAGAACTTAGAACAAAATTGGGAAGTCAATAACAAAGTGATGTGGTAAAAGATAAATGTTAAAAATTTCTGGAGTCAAGATTCATAATTTAAAAGACATCAGCTCCCAAGAAAAATAGAACCATTCCCTTATTCTTAAGTAAAACAAAAACCAAATGTTTCCAAAAATGTAGAGAAAATGAGAATCATTAAATTTAAGTAATTTCCTTTGAAAAATATATTGTCAATGATAATCAGGCTGTGACCCACCTAAATTTTCCAATATAATGATTTTTCATGTTTCTTGTTTTGAAGGCAGCAATTTTCAACATTTGCTTAAATTTATATCAGTGCAAAAATATAATTAATTGCATTCTTGGTCATATAGAGTTATAATGATTTTCCCCCCTTTTTTTGAATGCTAGAAAGTAGTCTTAAATGTTAAGTACCTGAATAGGCTGTGGCTGGTTACCATATGGAGGCAGGAATTCATGGTCTGGGTGAACCTACCTTCACACTCTGAGATTGGCTACATAATGGATCCTGGAAACTGACTGCTTAGGGCTAGTTTCAGGATCACATCCAGGTTCTAGAGCTCAAGATTGTTTCAACAGACCTGCAGTAATGACACCCATTACTTACTGTCTTAACCCAAGTTTTACCAAGGACTATGCCAATTTCAGTACATTTTAGCATTTATCCCCTATAATTAATTAATCCTATATAATAAAAGCCTAATATGGAAATCAACCAAATGGCTGAATGAACGGTCACTGTGCTGTGCACTGACCACCAGGAGGCAGACGCTCAACACAGGAGCTGCCCCCAGCCTGCAGCCTCAAGCCAGCCAAGGCACATGCCAGCGGGGACCCCCCTCCCCTATTGCCCCATCTGTCGCCCTGCAGAGGGAGGCGATCAGTGGCAACAGGGGGTGGGGCCAGCTGGCAAGTGGGCCAGTGCCATCCCCCCTCAATTGCACCACCAGTCGCCTCCAAGGCAGGTGCTAGTGGGGGCCCCGATCTCCCCGCCAGTCACCCCAAAGATTGGCCCTGATGACTGGTCAGGCCGAAGGACCCTACCCATGCATGAATTTCATGCACTGGGTCTCTAGTAATTTTATAATTAAGTGGCTTAAATTATTTCTCTGATTATGTTAATCAGTTAAAAATTTCTAAGATCTAACAACATTGATCTGAAATCTACATTCAAACACAAGGAGAGATCAACCAAAGGACTTGTATGTATGCATATAAGCATAACCAATGGACACAGACACTAGAGGGGGGTGAGGGCATGAGTGGGAGGGGGATAAGGACACATATGTAACACTTTATCAATAAAGAAAAATTTTTAAAAAGAGGTTATGGGTGAAAATATTTAAATAAATGAAGCAATGCTAGTTAAAGAAAACATATTATTTAAGCAATAAAAAATCAAGACTACTTAATGGGGAAGATAA
>NW_005370315.1:1505450-1527448 GCF_000412655.1 Myotis brandtii | reverse complement strand
TATATTCATAAAAAATTATTTAAGAATATCCCCTCCTTCCCCAAATAGTCACAGTAATCTTGAGACAGGAGAACAAAGTTGGAGGAATCATAATACCAGATAAAAATTAACTACAAAGCCTCTGTGCTAAAAACTGCATGATACTGGCACAAGAACAGACATATAGACCAATGAAACAGAACAGAGAACCCAGAAATTGACCCAAGACATTATGCTCAATTAATATTTGAAAAAGGAGGCAAGACCATACATTGGAGCAGAGACAGTCTCTTCAATAAATGGTGTTGGAAAAATTGGATAGGTACATGCAAAAAGATGAAACTAGACCACCAACTTACACCATCCACAAGAATAAACTCAAACTGGATAAAAGACTTAAATGCAAATAGTGAAACCATAAAAGTCCCAGAAGAAACCATAGGAGCCAAAATCTCAGACATCTCTGGTAGCAATATGTTTACTGATAAATCTCCTAGGACAATGGAAACTAAGGAGAAAATAACCATATGGGACTACATCAAAATAAAAAAGCTTCTGCACAGCAAAAGAAACCATCAACAAAATAACAAGCTAGCCCACTATATGGCAGAACATATTTGCCAATGATATTTCCAATAAGGGAAACTCATACAACTTAACAAAAGAAAAACAATCCAATAAAAAATGGGCTCAGGACCTAAATAGACACTCTCCAAGGTAGGCATACAGAAAACCAAGATACATATGAAAAAAAATGCTCAAAGTAACTAATCATCCGAGAGATGCAAATCAAAATGACAATGAGGTATTGCTTCACACCTGTCAGAGTGGCTATCATAAAAAAATCAACAAAGGACAAGTGTTGGCGAGGCTGTGGAGAAAAAGGAACCCTCCTTCACTGCTGGTGGGAATGCAGACTGGTGCAGCCATTATGGAAAACAGTATGGAGTTTCCTCAAAAAATAAAAAAGGTGGAGTATATCCCAAGAAACCCAAATCACCAATTAGAAAAAAATATATGAACTCCTATGTTCAATTTACAATAGCTAATATCTGGAAACAGCCCAAGTGCCCATCAGTAGATGAATGGATAAAAAAAACTGTGGTACATTTACACCATGGAGTATTATGTAGCTGTTTAAAAAAAGAATATCTTACCCTTTGAGACAGCATGGAGGGACCTAGAGAGCATTATGCTAAGTGAAATAAGCCAGTTAGAAAATGACAAGTATCACATGATCTCACTCATATATAGAATCTAATGAACAAAATAAATTGATGAACAAAATAGATTGAGAGACATAGAAGCATGGAACAGACTGTGGTATCTCTGAGGGAAGGCGGGGAGGGTGGGTTGGAAGAGATCAACCAATGAACTTGTATGCATGTATGCATAACTCCTAGACACAGACAATGGGGTGGTGAGGGCGTGGGGGGAGGGGACTGGAGTGGGCTGGAAGAGGTTATTGGGGGGAAAAGGTGCACCTATGTAATATTTTCAACAATAAAGATTTTAAAAATGAAAAAAAAATCTCCTTTTTCTTATAAATCCAATAGAAAGCCCTCTTTTTGTTTTATAAAAGGGCATAAGTTAAACATAGAGGGTAGCTGTCATTGTCCTTTTAACTTCACTTTCAACATACTCTTAAAGAAGGAACAGAAGTCTATTCTTATTGTTGTTTATATGGCAAATTAGGATCCCTTCATTCATTTACAAAAATTATTTGACTTGAACTGTGCATATAGTATAGGATATGCAGTTGTGCAAGGCAAGACAAGAGAGATTGCACAAAGCCTGATTCTGCCCTTGAACTTCCTACAACCTAGAATAGACTGAATGGATGGATGCCTGCTGTGAGGTAAATCCCTAGCTCCAAAGCAATTAAACCCATAACTTCCTCCAGCACATGCATTCACACACAGCACTTAGCTCTGCCAGTTGTTATGTCCTAGCTTTGTTCTCCTTCAGCTAAGAACAGCCAAACTGCAATGCTGGAAACTATTTGAACGAGGTTTCCATACCCCCTTCATTTACCCAGGAGTGGATTTTTTAGCTCTGGCTATTATCCAGTGATGTACTTTTAGAAAAGTATAACCACTGCTCCATAATAATAACAATAATAATTATAATAATAATGATAATAATGACAGGAAGAAGTAGGAAAATTAAGGACAGCTTATAAAATTATCTAATAAATTTGCATTGAAAAATGGTTCTGAATTTGATTAGCTTACATTTAATTCTGTCGTCAGAAATTTGGATGAATGTGAATCACTGGGAATATCTTCAGATTTCAAGATAATCTAATCAGATACCTAAGAGTTCTTCAGAGAATAGCACCAGGCACTACAAATTACCCATGGGAAATTTTTTTATTTAACACGTTTTTGTCATCAAAAATATAATTACTTAATTATGTTTTTAATCTTTATTGTTGAAAGTATTGCAGATGTCTCCCTTTTTCCAACATAGACTCCTTGCAGCCTGCCCTCACCCCCCACTGCAGGCCTTGTCTGTGTCCATGGGTTATGCATATATGCACACAAGTCCTTTGGTGGATCTCTTCATACCCAGGCGCCCTCCTTCTCTCCCCTCTGAGGTTCCATAGTCTGTTCCATGCTTCTATGTCTCTGAATCTATTTTGTTCATCAGTTTATTTGGTTCATTAGATTCCACATAGGAGTGAGATCCTGTAATACTTGTCTTTCTCTGACTGGCTTATTTTGTTTAGCATATGACTCTTCACTCATCTACTGATGGGCACTTGGGCTGTTCCCAGACTTTATCTATTGTAAATTGCCCTGCTATGAACATAGGGGTGCATATATTCTTTCTGATTGCTGTTTCAGGTTTCTTAGGCTATATTCCCGGAAGTGGGATCACTGGATCAAACATAAGTTCTATATTTCAATTTTTGAGGAAATTCCATACTGTTTTCCATAATGGCTGCACCAGTCTGCATTCCCGCTAGCAGTGTACTGAGGTTCCCTTTTCTCCACATTCTCGCCAGCTCGTCATTGGTTGATTTGTTGATCATAGCCATTCTGACAGGTGTGAGATGAGACCTCATTGTTGTTTTAATTTGCATCTCTCTGATGATCAGTAACTTTGAGCATTTTTTCATATGTCTCTTGGCCATCTTCATGTCCACTTTGGAGAATTGTCTATTTGGGTCCTTTGCCCATTTTTTGATTGGATTGTTTGTCTTTCTTTTTTTAAGTTGTATGAGTTCCTTATATATTTTGGATAGTAACCATTTATCAGATGTATCATTGCCAAATTTATTATTTCATACAATGGGCTCCCTTTTCATTTTGTTGGTGGTTTCTTTGGCTGTGCAGAAGCTTTTTATTTTGATGTAATCCCATTTGTTTATTTTGTCCTTAGTTTCCATTGCCCTTGGAGATGTATCTGCAAACATATTGCTACCAGAGATGTCTGAGATTTTGGTGCCTATGGTTTCTTCTAGGATTTTTATAGTTTCACAGCATACATTTAAGTCTTTTATTAATTTTGAGTTTATTCTTGTGTATGGTGTAAGTTGATAGTCTAGTTTCATTTTTTTGCATTTACCTGTCCAATTTTCCCAATACCATTTATTGAAGAGACTGTCTTGACTTCATTATATTCTCATGACTCCTTTGTCAAATATTAATTAAATGTAATGGCTTGGATCAATTTCTGTGTTCTCTGTTCTGTTCCATTGATCTATATTCCTGTTCTTGTGCCAGTACCAGGCTGTTCTAATTATAGTGGCTTTGTAGTAAAACTTGATATCTGGTATTGTGATTCCTCCAACTTTCTTCTTATTTCTCAGTTTTGCTGCGGCTATTTGGGATATTTTTTGGTTTCATATAAATTTTTGGAGAGTTTGTTCTAGGTCTGTGAAATATGCCATTGGCATTTTAATGGGGATTGCATTCAATCTGTAGATTGATTTGGGTAGTATGGACATTTTAATAATGTTGATTCTACCAATCCATGAACACAGTATATTCTTCCACTTGTTAATATTTCCCTTTAGCTCTTTTTCCAAGATCCTGTAGTTTTGAGTTCAAGACATTTACCACATTGGTTAAGTTTATTCTTAGTATCTTAATTTTTTTGTTGCAATGGTAAATGAGATTGTTTGCTTAGTTTATCTTTCTGAGGCTTCATTATTGGTGAATAAAAAAGCCATTTCTGGTGTAAATTTTGTATTCTGCTTCATTACCAAATACCTTTATTAAATCTAGTAGTTTTTTTGGTGAAGTCTATTGGGTTTTCTATGTACAATATCATGTCATCTGCAAATAATGAGAGTTTCACTTCCTCTTTTCAAATGCAGATGCCTTTTATGTTTTTTCCTTGTCTGATTGCTATGGCTAGCACTTCCAGTACTATTTATATATATAAAACCTTAATATGCAAATAGACCAAATGGTGGAACAACCAAACAACTGGTCGCTATGACGTGTGCGAACCACCAGGAGTTGAGCACGGAACATGGTGGGCATTGGCCACAGCAGAATGGTGAGTGGGGGCGCCAGACCAAGGCGGGGTGCCAGTTGCTATCATCTGGGCAAGCCTCTGGTTACTGAAAATTCTTTGCTCCTGTGCGCCGTGGTCCTGCACCATGCTCGCACCTGTGCCAGTACTGGAGCCTCTGCTTGCACCCACTGCTGGCTCCCAGCACTAGCCCAGATCACTTGGCATTGTCAGTGGGTGCGAGTGGTGGCTGCTGGCCCTAATCACACCTCAGGGCTTCTCCACCTCCTCCTGCTCCTGAAAGGCGATTGGGGCCATCAGCTGCCTTTTACACTCTCTGCTGGCAATGACCCTGCTCACACCCACTGCCAGCACTGGAGCCGCTGCTCGCACCCACTACTGGCATTGGAGCCACCGCTTGCACCTGCTGCCTGTGCCTGGTGCTGGTCCTGATCGCTCAGCGCTGTTAGCAGGTGTAAGCAGGGCAGGTGCTGTCAGTGTGTGGGAGCTGCTGCGGAGGAAGCGGGGCTGCTGTCAGAGAGGGGACAAGGGGCTGCAGCAGGAGGGTCCAGGTGGGGGCATGGAGTATGGGCTGAGACCTGCCCCTGTGCCCACTGCAGCCTTGAGGTCCACAGTTTTTTTCAAGGTGCACGAATTCATGCACTGGGCCCCTAATGTTAAATAAGAGTGATGAAAGCGGACATCCCTGTCTTGTTCCGGTTCTTACGGGAAATGATTTTAGTTTATACCCATGGAGTATGATGTTAGCTGTTGGATTGTCATATGTGGCCTTAATATGTTGAGGTATGACCCTCTATTCCAACTTTGCTGAGTGTTTTTATCAAAAATTGGTTTTGGATTTTGTTGAATGCTTTTTCTGTGTCTATTGATATGATCATAAGACTTTTGTCTTTCAATTTGTTTAAGTGATGTATAACATTTATTAATTTCCAAATATCATATTGGCCTTGTGTCACTGTAATAAATCCCACTTTGGTCATGGTGTATGATCTTTTTAATGTATTGCTAGATCTGATTGGCTAATATTTTGTTAAGGATTTTAGCTTCTATGTTCATCAGGGACATTGGCCTGTATTTCTCTTTCTTTTTAGTGTCTTTATCTGGTTTTAGAATTAGGATAATGTTGGCTTCATAAATGTTCCTTCCTCATAATGTTGGCTTCATAAATGTTCCTTCTTCATAATGTTCCTTCCTCTTGGATTTTTTTTTAATAGTTCAAGGAGGATAGGTGTTAGTTCTTTGAATGTTTGGATAAACTCCCCTGTGAAAGTGTCTAGACAAGGGCTTTTGTTTGCTGGGAATTTTTTTGTTTTTTTGTTTGTTTTTATTACTGCTTCTATTTCATGAATTGTTATTGGCCTAGTCAGGCTTTCTGATTTTTCCTGATTCAGCTTTGGAAGATTATATTTTTCTAGGAATTTGTTCATTTCATCCACATTTTTCAGCTTGTAGGCATATAGTTGTTCATAGTATTTTCTTGCAATCCTTTGTATTTCTGTGGTGTCAGTTGTTAACTTCATCACTTTCATTTCTGATTTTACTTATTTGGGTCCTCTCTCTTTCTTTCTTGATGAGTCTGGCTAAAGGTTCATTTCTGCTCTGATTGTTATTTCCTTCCTTCTACTTCCTCTGGGCTTTTCTTGTTGTTCTCCTTCTAATTATAAAGTTGTAGGGTTAGATAGTTTATTTTTAATTTTTCTTGTTTTTTTGAGGGAGACTTGTAGTGCTATGAACTCTCTCTCTCTCAGGACTGCTTTTGCTGTGCCCCAGAGATTTTGAATTGTTGTTTGTTTATTTTCATTTCTTTCCAGCAAGTTTTTGAATTCATTGTTTAATAACATGCTATTTAGCCTCCATGTGTTTGAATATTCTTGAGTGTTTTTACTGTAGTTGATTTATAATTTCATTCCACTATAATCTGAGTAGATGCTTGCTATGATTTCAATCTTCTTGAACTTGTAGAGACTTGTTTTGTGTTCTAACATGTGGCCTATCTTTGAAATGACCCATGTGCACTTGAGAAGAATGTATATTCTATATCTTTGGGGTGAAATGTTCTATAAATGTTAATTAAATCCATCTGATCCAGTGTTTCATTTAGAGTCACTGTTTCCTTGTTGATTTTTTGCCTGAAAGATCTATCCAGTAAAGTCAGCAGGGTGTTAAAGTTCCCTGCTATGACTGTATTGCTGTCTATCTCACCCTTAAAGTCCTCCTCAAGTTTTTTTTTTAAATATACTAGGGGTCCAGTGCATGAATTCATGCACATTGAAAGAAACTGTGGGCTGCGAGGCTGCGGTGGGCAAAGGGGCAGGTCTCGGCCCATCTTCTGTGCCCCTGCCCAGCCCCTCCCACCATGTCCCCGTTCCCTCTCTGCCAGCAGCCCCACTCCCACTGCCACTGCTCTCATGTGTTGCCAGTGCTGGCCCCGCTCACATCCGCTGATGGCGTGGAGCCACTGGGGCCGGGCTGGCAGTGGGTGTAATCAGGGCCATCGCCGGCAGCAGATGCAAGAGGAGACCGCTGGCTCCAATCACCCCTCAGGAGTAGGGGGAGGTGGAAAAGCCCTGAGAGGCAATCGGGGATGGCAGCCACTGCTCACACCCACTGACAGCACCAAGTGATCAGCACAGGAGCAAAGAATTTTCAGTAACCACCAGAGGCTTGCCCTAATGACAGTGACTAGTGCCCCACCTTGGTCTGGTACCCCCACTCACCTACTCTACCATCCTGCTGTGGCCAACGCCCACCATATTCTGTGCTCTACCGCCTGCTGCCAACACCTGCCATGTTCTGCACACGCCCCCTGGAGGTCAGCGCACGTCATAGTGACCAGTTATTCGCTTGTTCGGTTGTTCCGCTGTTTGGTCTATTTGCATACTAGGCTTTTATATAGAGAGATATTTAGGTGCTCCTATATTGGGTGTTATATGTTTACTAGGGGTGTATCCTCTTGTTGGATCAATTTCTTTAGTATTATGTAGTGACCTTTTTTGTCTCTTGTGATGGCCTTCATTTTGAAGTCTATTTTGTCAGATATGAGTATTGTCACCCCAGCATTTTTTCATTTCCATTTGCACGGAAATTTTTTTCTATCCCTACACTGTCATCCTGTGTGAGTCTTTTGTTCTGAGGTGGGTCTCTTATAGACAGCATATATTTGGTTCATGTTTTTGTATCCATTCAGCTACCCTATTTCTTCTGATTGGAGTATTTAATTCATTTACATTTGAGGTTATTATTGCTAGGTACTTTTTTATTGCCATTTTAATTCTTTATGCCTATGTTTCTCCCTCTATTTATTCTTTTCATTACAGTAGTCCTTTAGCATCTCTTGCAGTGCTGGTGTGGTGATCATAAACTCCTTTAGCCTTATTTTTTCTGCAAAGCTCTTTTATTCACCTTGGTGAGCACATGGAGATATAACAATACCTCAGACAATTTCATTTTCATGCATGCAAATAAAATGCTATAAATATTTAAATACTAACATCTTATTTGGTTTGTCAGATGCAGAGAATAAACTATTAAAATGCAATTGAACTATTGAAATTGTTAACCTGAATTTCTCATGTATTTCTT
Source organism: Myotis brandtii (assembly GCF_000412655.1). Lineage (NCBI taxonomy): Eukaryota > Metazoa > Chordata > Mammalia > Chiroptera > Vespertilionidae > Myotis > Myotis brandtii. The sequence goes on along the minus strand of NW_005370315.1, from coordinate 1,519,399 downwards.
TCTGCCCAGGATAATTCATCTCTCAAATGTAATATTGTTTATATGTTTCTAAGTTGCATAGACAAGTTACATATTGATATAATATATTAAACTGCTAATAGTTATTATAAATGTTTTTTAATCTTCCAATATATGATTATGGATCTCTATATGTTCCCAATAATGAATCATAATATATTACTATGAATCTTTAAGTTTGTGAAAACAGAACTGGGCCACCTTTGAAACTGTCACCTATTTTTAGATGCTTAGTAAATATAATCAGCTGTGACTTTGGTTGCCAGGAAAGTAGACATAACACCTTTTCTTCCTTCTCTTACATTCTTCTGTACAGCTGTGTGTTCAACAGATATAATGTCCCAAAATTATTTGTAATATGACTATAATCTTTCATAAAATGTCTTACATTATGTTGTAGTGTTATTATACATATTTGAAAGAATTGGATATTGAGGGGAAAAAAGATTTATTCACTTAACTATAGCACATTTTTTTCTTCTAGAGCTTCCACAGAGATGATAAGAAATACACAGCAACAATATAAAGGCCCCATTACTGAGGAAAGTACTTAGGAAAATATTTTAAAGGATGTATAAGAAATATAAAGAGTATGCTTTTGCCTGGCTACAGTGGCTCAGTTGGTTGCACATCATCCTATATCCTGGAAAGTTGCTGGTTTGATTCCCAGTCAGGGCACATACCTTGGTTACAGGTTCTATCCTAGGTTAGGGCACATACAGAAGGCAACTGGTTGATGTTTATCTCACATCGATGTTTCTCTCTCTAACTCCCTTCCTCTCTCTAAGCATGTCCTTGGGTGAGGATTAAAAAAACAAAAGAATATGCTTTTATGGTCTGATGCTTCTGACTTGATGAACTTGGGGGGGGGGAGAATATAAACATTTTTTAGTAAAAAAAATGCTCAGGATATTTTAAATAAAAAGTTTTAAGTCCCTTTTATTAAATAAAATATAAATGTATACTTAAGGTACAAAAATATGAATGGGGACAGAAAGAAGTAAGGTAAAAAATATTAATGAGGTTAATATATGTAAAACAAGTACATATCAAACATAAAGTCTCATGATATCAAGTTTCTTGGTATATTTATAAAATCAATTTAAATAGGGATTTCCAATCCTCCTTCCCGAAAGGTTCTGAGTCTTCGGTTGCCTTGCCCTTGCCAGGCCTTAGTTGATGCAATTGCCCATTTACTATTAATGCAGTGCATAGTAGCATAGAAGCACCAAGCAATTTCCTAGTGAAACCCCTGGGCCTCAGGCATTCTCCTTTCTGCTCCCATTGTAGGACATCAACCTAACACTTCGTGGCAATGAGTAACTTTTGATAGTACAGGAGCTCTTGGTTTTGCTTGCTGGTTCACTGTCATGAGGAGTGCAAAGCAGTTTAATGCTATGTAAGTATCCAATGCAGTGAAATTCTTTGTCCCTTCCCAACTACAATGTTGCTTCCATGAAAAGCAGGATCCAAAAAAGAACCTATAATTTCAGATAGTGGAAGGATGTTGATAGGAACTAATCCTTTTTCTAGCATTTAGTGCATGGATCTGTATATTTGAGATTTTAGGGGCACCCCAATAAAAAATAAACTGTTAGTTCAATATAGGTAGACAGATGATAGATAGATTATAGGTATACATGCAGATGTAGATATAGATATAGATGACATAGATGACAGACATAGACATAGACATAGACATAGACGTGGAAATAGATATAGATATAGATATAGATATAGATATAGATATAGATATATAGATCATCCTAGACATCATTGTCCTACACCTAAAAGGTATTGTCTCTAAACTAGTGCCTTAGCTAAGCCTTTAGCAGTTCATCCTATCATTCTAATAGGTCATTGTACAAGACCAATAGATTCTATAATTATGTTTTTGATTTTTATACCTCCTTTGCCATTAAATGGGCTTCTGGATCTGAGGCAACATCCTGTGAAATAACATGTTTATAAATCAGACATTCTAAAAGCACGTAGATGGTTGGCGATGGAGGCACAGTGAATAAAGAACCAGCCCATATCTAGAATAAATATTTATTGTAATAAGAAAAAAAATGGTGCCTCATTTAGGAGGAGGGAGGTGTAATGTAAGTACTCTGTGATCAGTAACTAGTTGGTCTTCTCAAGGGATGATGCCATATGAAGAGCTTAGCATCAATTTCTGTGGCTGACAGATTAGATATTCAGAAAGAACTCTGTTACTGAGTCCATGCATAGCCTCCACCTCTGCCACCATGGTGTCTCTATGGTTCTGCTGTACCACCTTGTGCTGGCATTTTAGAAATCTGTTCTGAGAGCTTTACCTCTCTTTCAGTTAGTTGTAGGGAATGCCCCATGAGGCTAGAGGTTGTAATTGAAGTGCAAGAGTGGTAAATAACATGAGATCATGGGATTCTGGTCCACTATTCATGTAATATTTTGTGCCTTCTGGACCTAACCTGGTCCAATCTCAAGTGTACAATTTCTACTGAAAGGATTTGTGTACTCACACCTAAACCTATGATCCAGTGGTCCTGATGATATCCAGGTTATTTCAGGCAACAGTCATTAAAGCTATCACCTGCTTAGATTAAAGTAATCTACCTGATCCAGCTAGTCTTTGCATATCCTAGAAAGGTGCTCCAAATAGGAAAATGATGAGGACCATACCACATATGACTTCATCAAATTATTGATGTTACAGATTCTGAAATTTATTTTGTATACTATAAGAGATAGAAATCCAAACCAATGTTCTTTTAGTTGTCTTCACATAAACTATCATTTCTCACTGAATTAATTTACATATCATCTTAGATATAAATAAATTATCATGTAAACTGGAATCTATTTATGAATCATCTTCCACTGATCTATTCTTATACTAATACCATAGAGATTCAATTATAGTAATTTTTGAAATCTGGTATCTCCCAACTCATTATTTGTACTGATAATAAAATGTATTGGCTATTCAAAATCATAGGGTTTTGCAGAACATTTTGAGGTTATTGTATCTGACCTATATCTCTCCAAACAGTGCTTGAATTCTAAAATTTAGGGAAAGTAATTTTGTATATGACATTAAGGCTTCTCATCTAGTAACATAGTTGTATTTCCTTTGTTTCATCTTATTTTTTATCTTTCTATTAAAGTTAAAATATTTTCCTTGAGTTTCACAATTTTCTTGGTAAAGTTAGGAATAAAGATTCCATGGTTTGGTATTCATGTGAAAGAAATTTGTCTACAATTTCCATTATTAGATCTTTATTTCCAGTATCAACGAAATATATCATTATATTAAAAACTAAACTACCACATTCTCTAAGTTTTTAATAGCTTCATTGAAGTATAATTAAAGTGTAATTAATGGCACATATTTAAACATTTAGTAAGATTTGGCATATATATGTACCTGTGGAACAATCAAGATTTTGAACATATTGATTATAATTTCAAAAGTTTCCTTATAACTTTTATAATCCCTCATTTCCACCCCATTCACCCTCACCCCATTTCCCATCCAACCCCCCATTTCCAGGCAACCATAATTCTTTCTGTCATTAGCGATTAGTTTGCATCTTCTAGAATGTTATATAAGTTGAATCATACAATACATATTTTATTCGGCCTGGCTTTTTCCACTCAGGATAATTATTTTCAGAAATGTTCTTTCTGCAGTAATTCATTCCTTCTGATTGCAGAATGGTATTTCATTATATGGATATTACAATTTGTTTATTCTCTCACTTGTTGATGAACATTTGGTTTGTTTCTAATTTTTTAATATTACAAATAAAGTTGCTACAAACATCTTTGTGGAAGTCAAGGTATGGATGTATGCTTTCATTTCTCTTAGTGTATGGAATGTAAAGTAGAATGTCTAGATCACATGGTAGGTGAAAGTTAATTTTTTAAAGAAACTGCCAGACTTTTTCTAAAATTGTTACACAATTTTGCATTCCCACCAGCATGTATGCAACCTGCAATTTATTCACATCCTCAGCAACACTTTGTATGATCAGTCTCTTTAGGTGTTGGTTTTTTTTTTTAATCCTCACCCAAGGATATGTATTTTATTATTATTTTTAGAGAGAAAAGGAGGGAGGGAGAGAGAGTGAAACATCAATCAGTTGTCTCCTGTACATGCCTGACCTGGGATCAAATCCACAACCTAGTATGTGTTCTGACTGAGAATCGAACTCGCAGCCTTTTGGTGTATGAGATAATGCTCCAACCAACTGTGCCACCAAGCTAGGGCAGTCCTTTCATTTTCAGACTTTTCTCATTGGTGTATAGTTGTATCATGTTATAATTTTAACTTGCATTTCACTAATACAGTTGAGCATCATTTCAAGTGCTTATTTGGCATCATATGTCTTCTTTTTTGCAAGTACCTGTTCAGATCTTTTGCCACTGTTAAATTGGATTTTTGTTGTCTTATTATTCAGTTTTGAAAGTTCCTTGTGTATTCTAAACTTTATTCCTTTATTAGGTACATAATTTGCAAATATTTTCTCCCAGTCGTTGGCTTGTTTTTCCATTCTTTTAACAGTATCTTTCAAAGAACAGAAAATTTTAAGTTTGATAAAAGTCTGTCAACTTGTTCTTTCATGGGTCGTGTTTTTAGCGTTGCAACACAGGGTCACAAAGCCTTTTCTCATAAGTTTTTATTCATAAGTCTTGCAGTTTTAGGTTTCCCACTTAGGTTGATGATCCAGCCTGAGTTAAACCATGTGGATTGTGTGAGATGGTTGAAATTCTTTTTCATTATCTATGCATTTCCAGTTGTTGCCATGGTTATTCTTTCTCAACAGAATTGCCTTTGCAGCACTGTTGAAGTTAAAATTGTCAATATATAAGTGGGTCTACTTCTCAACTCTATTGTTTTCTATTGGCATGTATATATCTATCTTTATGCCAATATGAATCAAAATATTACTGTACTTTATACATTGTATAATATCTTAAAAATAAGTTAATATTAGTTGTTCAAAGATATTGTAGGCTATTCTAGGTCCTTCACTTTTTTTTTGTTAATCCTCACCAGAGGATATTTTTTCTATTGAATTTGGAGAGAGTGGAAGGGAGGGGAGGAGACAAAGAGAATCGATGTGAGAGAGACATCAATTGGATAGCTCCTGCACCCAACCACGACTGGAGTCAGGGTCAAGCCTGCAACTGAGGTATGTGCCCCTGACCAATCAAACCCACAACCCTTCAGCCCATTCTAACCACTGAGCAAACCAGCCGGCTAGAGCTCCTTCACATTTTTATATGAATTTTTGAATCAGCTTGACAATTTCTATCCCCTCAAAAAAATTGACCGTTTACATTTCAATTGGGATTTAGTTAAATCTATGCAGATTAATTTGGGAAAGAATTGACATTTTAATCATATTGAGTCTTCTGACCCATGAACCCAGCATATCTCTCTAGGTCTGTTTATTGTCTTTCGGCAATATTTTATAGTTTTCAGCATACAGGTCTTGACATTTTTTGTTATATTTATTCCCAGTGATTTCATATTTTCTGATGCTAAAGTACATGCAATTTTTAAAATTCCAATTTCTCAGGGTTAAAAATATATAAGAATCCACACACTTCTTCTATATTGATGTTGCATCCTACAAACTTGCTAAATTCATTTATTATTTCTAATAGCTTTTTTGTTAAGTCCATCACATTTTCATATTATGTCGCATGCAATAATGACAATATTACTACTTTTCAAATCTGGAAGACTTTATTTTTATTTTTGCCTTATTGGTCTGGCTAAGTTCTTTCTCTTTGCAGATTTCTAATCTCTAGCACTCTGTTCTGTAAATTCTAAGCATTCATCATGCCCATCTCCCTAGTACATCTGTAAACTCGGAAGACCACCAAACTTTGCCTGCATTCCCTTTGCCTGTTCCAAGTCCTGGGACCTCTCTCTAAGAAGCAATCTGGTAGAAGTGTAGGACTCATCTTATTTGTTTCTCATCTCACAGGGATCACAGTCTTGAAAACGATGTATTTTGTTCACTTCTCATTGCTTCAGATGGGAGGGCAAATCAATCCCTATTAGTCCACCTTAGCCAGAAGTGAAAATTCTCTTGTATTAATTTTTGTACATTTGCTAATATAGATGTATTAATTGATGTATCATTTTCTGACATTGCTACTAATTATTTCATTTTTTATTTGTGAAATTTACTAAAATTGCCTTAAAATTTTGAAATATAACAATGATAGTGACTTTCCTATTGCTCATAATTTTAACAAATTATTTGAAGTGTTATAGAGTTGGTTGGGATAGTCTGCATTATATCTAATGGTATCTTGTATTCTAACCTCTTAGAGTTTTTACTAGGAATGATTACTAAATTTGACAAATACTCTTCAGCATATATTTACATAATATTTTTTCTTTAATTGGTGATGTATAGTTTATACTGATAGATTGCTATTTTTAAATCAGTTTTTACTTCTGAGAACTATAGATCCATGATTTTTGGATCCTATATAATAAAAGCCTAATATGCTAAATGTCCAGTTGTCTGGTCGTCCGTTCAACCAATCAAAGTGTAATATGCTAATGATATGCTAAGGCCGCTCAACTGCTCGGTATGATGTGCACTGACCACCAGGGGGCAGATGCTCTGACCAATAGGTTAGCTTGCTGCTGGGGTCTGGCCAATCAGGACTGAGCGAGGTGGGCCAGACACTCCCTGGAGCCCTTGCGCATTCCCTCCCCAGTTGGCCAACCTCCCGCACCCCTCCTTGTCCCAGATTGATCGTGCAACAGTGGGGTCCCTCAGCCAAGCCTGCACCTTCTCCAATCTGAGACCCCTTGGGGGATGTCCGACTGCTGGTTCAGGCCTAATCCCTGTGGGATGGGCCTAAATGGGCAGTCGGACATCCCTCTCACAATCCAGAACTGCTGGCTCCCAACTGCGTGCCTGCCTGCCTGATTGCCCCTAACCACTTCCCTGCCAGCCTGATCGATGCCTAAATGCTCCCCTGCTGGCCCAATTGCCCCTAACTGCCCTCACCTGCAGGCCTGGTCTCCCCCAACTGCCCTCCCCTGCCAGCCTGGTTGCCCCCAACTGCCTTCCCTTGCCAGCCATATTGTGGCGGCCATCTTGTGACCACATGGGGGCGGCCATTTTGTGATGACATAGGCACAGCCATCTTGTGTGAGGGTGTGATGGTCAATTTGCATATTACCTCTTTATTATATAGGATAGTTTTGTGATCATGATCCATGAATGTCTATTGTTGATGCTAATGTGAATGCTAACTACTTGCATTTAAATTTAGCATATGTTTCCTTTATTCTGAAGCAATTTTAAACTTCAGAAAAAAATGGAGGCAGAATAAGTGGATGTTGCAAGGCTATGCTCCCAGAAACAAACTGTAATTACAACCAAAATACAGAAAAACTTCCTGAATAATCAATTGAGGACTCACTGGAGAGAACCCTGATACACAAGGACTGGAAGTGGATACTGCATAGAGACTGGTAGGAGGGGTAGAGGAGAAAAAGAGCTGGCTGGGAGCCCACAGATAGCAACTGAAGTTCTGGAGAGATATCTCAGTTGTGGGGGGTTGCCACTGAGAACTCTGGGATCTAATCCCCAAGCTGGCCTCCTCCCCCAGCAGAGAGCACCACAACTGAGAAGGGTACTCACATAACATCTGGCTATGAAAAGCAGCAGGGTTGCTGTCTGCCAGGGAGTGATAGCTGAAAATTCAGGCACTCTCTTATAGGGCCAATGCATAAAATTCCCTGTGGAGCCACCCACCTTGTGTTCCTGCAGAGTGAGGACAGAGTGGACTGGAGCTGTGCGAGCAGAATCCAGTACTGGGGACTCAGGGGTTAGACCTCAGAAGGAAGACACCCCTAGTTTCCCGGGCTGAGTCATTCCCTCATGCAGCAGAGGACATCTTTTCCACACAGACATTTGCTTTGCCTGGGGAGAAGAAAGTTGACCCACCCTATTGGAAAATACCTTACCCTGAGGCCACTTAAGAGACTAAAAAGAACAATTAGCCTCCAGGCAGAAGCAGCTGCTCCACCCTGTTGAAAAAAATCTCTCACCACACCTGAGGAAGATTGACTGGGAGCAATTCAAATCAGATACTAGTCTACAGCAGCACTGGTTCTCAACCTTGGCTGCACATTAGAATCATCTGGGAATCTCTTTAAAATCCAGATTTCTGGGCCTATTTCTGGGCCTCATCCTCCGGAAATTCTGTTTCTTTGTTATGGGATGGGACGCCCCACCCCATAACAAAGAAACAGAATTTCCAGAGGATGAGGCCCAGAAATTAGGATTTTAAAAAGATTCCCAGGTGATTCTAATGTGCAGCCAAGGTTGAGAACCACTGGTCTACAGGAAGAGGTGGTCTGCGGAGGCTTTGAGTCTTTGATCTAATAAGTCAGAAACAGCGTTTGACATTGTCCTGCACTAGAGATTGAGAGGCGTAGAGGATCTACATAATACATAGTCACAAACCCAAACAGACAGCCAAAATGAGGAGATAAAGAAACAGCCCCTGAATAAAAGAACAAGAGATTTCTCCAAAGGAAGGGATAAATGAAGCCAGATATATGAAATTTATTTGAAACAGAGTTCAGAGTAATGATGGTACAGATGCTCAACAGCATAATAAAAGATATAGTAACTATGAAAAAAGAACAGATGGAAATAAAGAATGACATAGCACAAATAAAGAACTTCAGTAAGACTGAGTAAAGTTATAGAATATTGAATATAGACTAGCTTGCATTAGAAAATATTAGGAAAGCAAATATGGCAAAGATATCAAAGGTCATTGCCGGAGGCCGGTCCATCCTTGTTGCTTGACACAGTCGCTGCAGGGAAGAAACATCTGCACAGCATATGTTTCAAGGGACCTGGCATACTGTTCTTAATATGTTTGCTCCCCTTCTTAGCGCTATGAGGGCCACCTCCCCAAGAAAGGATGTTTCCTCAGGTGGGGATTTTTCCTTGGAGTTAGGGATTAACAGAACTAAGGAAGAGAATAAATCAGTAAAACCCCCTAGTGTTACAGAAATACCATGTGCTACTTATGAAGAACTTGGACTAAGACTGTTGGCAATAAATTTGGGACTTGTTGGGCCCACATCCCCAGGGGTCTGCCCACCAGGGAAAGCACCAAAGCCTATACCCCTGGAGACCCACCGAAACAGGGCAGTCCCAGGGAAGGCAAGCAGCGGGGCTGGGAGGACATAACCTTTACTGGGTAGGATAATCTCCTTCAGTCACTTCCTTGTAGCTTATCTGTAGTGCAGTAGAATAGTGACCTTGGAATAGCCCTTATAATGGAACACAGAGATTAACCTAGACAAGATTAAAATTAACAGAACTAGATAGAGACAGGATTTTTGGCAAAGGTCAGATAAGAAACTATGGAAATGAAACAAGGAACTGTAGAAGGTTACCCAAAATATACTATGATGTGATTATAGAAGCATGCTTATAGGATCAAATGGTATAAATACAGATGTAACAGGAGAATAAAAAGAGAACCCAACTAAGCTGATGATCTAAACGCTGTCTCCGTCCACACCTTTGGGAACCCCTGGACCCACCGGGGCTGGACCCCAACAGGTCATCTGCCCTTAGTAATGATAATGGATTTATATTGAGTTATTTATTTTCTCTTAACCTATCTCTCTGATGATCTATGACATCTGTTGGTAAAAATGCATGATACATAATTATGTGTAGAATAATAGCTGTCTATATGGATATTAAACATGTACCTTTCACACTGATAATGTTATACTCACTCAAAAAAAAGATTTTAATTTTCATGAATAGAGAGAAATCAAGTTGAAATTTTCATTTTTATGAAAAGGTAATAGATTAAACTATTAACCTTGTCTAAATAGACTGACCACATAATTTCATTTTGAAAAAAATGAATGAGAGCAGATTCTATGAAAAAGGAATCTTGTCCTTGCTTAGTTCAAATGCACTTTTTCAAAAATTCTTTATTACTAAGCACCATGGATATTCCAAACACATGGTGACCATGATGACTAGAGAGAAAAGCTACCCTAAACTTCAGATAGGAAAACCTCAAAGAATTTAAGTAAAAGACATAAATGGTAATGTAGTTTCAGACTCTAAAATGAGAAAGTTCAGAGAGTTTGGAAATCACTTGAAATTGAATTTCTACCTATGAAATTTAAAAAAAAAATCTAATCAAGGAGAGTATCTGAAGATTCATAGAAAATCCATAGAGACCACCTGGTTGACTTTAACTTTTTAATTTACATGTAGGAAAGGTGTACAGAGGCAGATAACCACCAATATGAAAGAAACATGAGCCTGGGAGAATAGTGCCTGGAAACCCAGAATGAGCTGGGGTTTGTGAATAAATGGCATAAGGAAAATAAAATGTTTTAAAGTTACAGTTCTATCCAGAACAAGAACAAAGAGAGTTTACCTGTAAATATGTCTGACAATTTTATAAATTGAACAAGGAACACAAAATGGGATTCTGAAAATTCCACTTTAGTTGCACATTCTCTGACCAGAAGATAATTTTTTATCCTGGAGGAGATGGAATAAATATGGGTAAAAGCAATTGAACCTCAAGATATGTACAGAGATGATAAGATAGCATTTAGCTTCTTTAAATGATTTCAAGTCTCCAGGCCTAAGAAGATTAAGTGCCAGAGTAAGCTAAAAACTTGCAGATGAGATCGTCAATTGCATGAACAGAAATCTCTTATCTCCTAGCCACTGGGAAAAATAGGAGATGTGACCAGAAATCCAGAGTTAGAAACATTTAGTCCTGACTTTCAAAATGAAAGGAAAAGATAGTGTCTTAGGGGAATTTATTGTTATAGTTTCTGTGTGTTCTCACTCTTCTAAACCAGTAACCAGGCCTCTGGGATGGTTGCAAGTAGAAAGCAGACATAGGTTATGATCAGTGCCTCTTTCAGTCCTTTGTGAAAACCCACATTCCTTGGAGAGATGTTAAGTTGTAGAAATCCTTAATGCTCGCCAAATATTCCAAATATTCTTCTACAATTTCTAGCCTCCTTAGCATTTAATTTTGGACCATCTGACTAGTTCAGGCTAATGAATTATGAGTGGAAGCAACATATTATATTTCCAGACCAAGGTATTAAAAGCCTACTTCCTCCTCTAACTCTCTCTTTCCCTGACACATGTTGAGACAGTGGCATCATAAAATGGAAGGAGCCTGATTCCTCGAGTCACTAGAGAGAGGACAACCTCCAACAATTCCCATAATCAGAATTTATGTGAGTAAAATACACACTTTTGTTGTGTTAAACTACTTATGTTTTTTGATATCTTAGGGTGAGCATTAATTTCCCTGCTCTCTTTAGTTACTCATATAATTAAAGAGTTTAGAGATAGATAGATCCTTGGACATTGTTAGAGTGGAATTTTAATTTCATTTAAAAGAGGCTTTTGTCAACTGTGTGTTTTGGCCTTATCCTCAGGCTGGCATTCTTCCTGGTGGTAAAGTGGCTTCAAACAGTTCCAGACCTCACATGCATGCATCTTATAATGCAGAACAAGAGAGCCTTCTTTTTCCTCAATGTAAAATTCCATTTTTTGCTGAGATCATGAACTAAGCTCAATTATGCTTATTAGCTTTAACCAATCAGCGTCCAAATCTGAAGATGAAGATGGATCGATTCCTCTTCAACCTCATAGTTGCTACAGGTCAAGGGGAAGTTAGAATGAATTCTGGGAAGAAACACCATAAAACATACTAAGGAGTTCTCTAATGTCCCTTAGATCTTTACTCTGTCTTGTTCAAAATATGCATAATGACTCAACAGCATATTTAGTGGAGTCATATAGCTTGTAAATAAAGTTAGTATGTTAGATAAAACAATCAGGGTTCAAAATGTTAATAATGAATTTGAATAATAACAATATAAAGGTTTCTTAATTAAAAATTTTAAAAACCAATATGTAAGATATAAGTAAGAACCTAGACTTGAGTTTAAAAGGATTACTTATATAAATATAGGACCAGATAGATAAACATTAGTACTATATCTTACAAAATATTAGGGTGTTACAGTAAACAGCAAACATGATAGCAATGTGATAAGACCAACAGGTAGAACAATATTAAAATGCACAAATGTACAAAGAAAACCCACAATAGCAGAGTGAAAAATCACATTCTGTTCTAGGTGAGACCAGTCTTGGAATCTGTGGAAAATTGGGGAAATGACAATTTAAGAGGAATATTGAAAAATCAGTATCTCTCTGGAGAACAATGAACACATTAATTAAAGAACTGGAAGCAACATCAAAATTTTTTTAATCTTCACTCAGGGATATTTTTTCATTTATTTTATTTTATTTTTTAGAGAGAGTAAAGGGGAGGGAAGAGGAGGGGGAAAGAGAGAGAAGCATGGATGTGAAAGAGACAGTGATTGGTTGACTCCCATTCGCACCTCCAAGGGGGCCTGGGATCAAGCCTGAAACTAAGGCACGTGCCCTTGACCAGGAATCAAACCTGTGACCCTTTGGTCTGAGGGCCTATGCTTTAACCACTGAGAAAACTGGCCAGGGCTAGCAGTAACATCAATATTGAAGAACTTAAAGGAACTATGTCTGCTTAACCATGAAAAGAAGGACTTATGAATAATTTGTTAAGTGTCTTCAGACTTCTGAAATGCTGTCATACTGGAAAAAAATATACAACTTCTTTAGAGGAAATCACTAGGACAAAAGGATTAAAATACAAACAAAAACAGATTTCAGCAGGCTATATACAGAAGGCTTTTATAATAGTCATAGATATTCACAAATCAAAGAGGCTACCTCACACAGAAATCTTTCTCATCACCAGGGTGAGTTCCAGTAGAACTAGAACTTTAACTTGTCAAAGGTGATATAAAGAAGACCAAGCATGTGATGATAGTTGAACAAGACAATTTTTATAATCCCTTTAATGTCAATGTTTCCAGGATAATATGAAATAAGCTAAATTTCACTACTATGTAGAAGTAGTCTATTTTAATGCTTAATTCCCTAAAGATGCTACAATTCCATTGCATAGCTTCAGAGAAAAAGAAAATGTCAACTTTAAATGATCTCTCCTTTTCTAGCTCATGAGAGATTTAATAAACTTTATGATTCCTAACAACACAGAGAACATGCAATATTTCCATAAAGAAGCAATTTCGTGTAAGTTAGTATCAGCTCATGAAATGTCACACTCTGCTCATTAACTACAATGACAATGTTGGCTAAAATACAGTACTTTTCAGGAGTTATATCATTGATTTAAGGATAGAGTGTCTCCATAAGCATTCACTGTGTTACCCGGGGAGGTAAAACCAAGCCAAGAGAGGGGTGGATAATCTCGATCAGTAGTGCATTCACCATGCAAAGACACAGGCCTCCTCTCTAACTTCTCCAGCTATGACCAACTAATTTGAAATGGATTTTCTACAGCACTTCTCCTTTACTCCCACTCTCTCTCTCTCTCTCTCTCTCTCTCTCTCTATATATATATATCCTATATAATAAAAGAGAAACATGGTAATTAGCCGTACGGCCGCTACCCTTCCCATTGGCTAATCAGTGAGTATATGCAAATTAACTGACAACCAAGATGGCGGCCGGCAGCCAGGCAGCTTGAAGCTAACAGGGAGGCTTGCTTGCTCCAGGGACTGCGGACTCCAACGTTCCCTGCCTGACTTGCCGGCCTCTCAGCTGCAACTCTAAGCAACTATGTTGCAAATATAGAAGCTAAACAAAACCCCAGAAACCTGCTTTATTCAGCTGGGCTTCAGCCAGCCAGACCACAACATTGTATCAAATACAGAAGGTAAACAAAGGCCAGCCGAGGCCTCAGAGCTAAAGCTGGACCAGAATAAAAAAAAAAGAAAGAAAAAAAGGAGCGGTTGGGAG
>NW_005370315.1:1472238-1504779 GCF_000412655.1 Myotis brandtii | reverse complement strand
CTGCACCTAGGGATTGGGCCTGCCCTCTGCCACCTGGGAGCAGGCCTAAGCCAGCAGGTCATTATCTCCTGAGGGGTCCCAGACTGCGAGAGGGCACAGGATGTGCTGAGGGACCCCCTCTCCCCCCTGAGTGCACAAATTTTTGTGCACCGGGCCTCTAGTTTGTTAAATAAAAATACATGGTGCTTCACAGAGGTGTTACGAGGTGACATGAATTATAATGGTTGTAAAAATGTGACAGGCAAAAACCAGTAATCCCAAGCCCTTAAAAAATAAGGTCCAGTGTAATATTAAAATAATTTAGAAATAAGTGTAAAATCAGAGATAAAGTCACTCAAGACAATAAAAAAAGCTATTCAGAATTACTAGTATTTTAAAGAATATTTTAAATATAAACAATGAGATAAACAATTATAATGATGTTTTACATAGTGTTCAGATGTTCTCTTATAGAATACTAGAGGCCCGGTGCACTAGAAATTCGTGCATGGAGGTGGCGAGGGTCCCTCAGCCCAGCCGGTGCCCTCTCATAGTCTGGGACCCCTCACTCCTTACCGCACACCTGCTCACTTCTCCTTACTGCTTGACTTGCTGCTCCTTAGTGCTGACTCGGAGGTGGAAGAGGCTCCAGCCATAGCCACTGCACTCGCCAGCTGTGAGCCCGGCTTCTGGCTAAGTGGCGCTCCCCCTGTGGGAGCACACTGACCACCAGGGGGCAGCTCCTGTGTTGAGCGTCTGCCCCCTGGTGGTCAGTGCACATCATAGCAACTGGTCGTTCTGGTCATTCCACCGTAACGGTCACTTAGGCTTTTATTATATAGATAAATAATAAATGTATAGTATTAAACTTCATTTTGTCTAGGATAAAGCCACCAAACACTTAGGGTGAGAGTGTTACCTAAAGTGTAGATAGTAAGACTGAATGAAAATAAAGTTTTCAATGGGAAAATAACCTCATTGGAATAAATAAAAAAAATGAATTTATCATACATATTCCCTATACCAAGATGCACCTATAGAAAGACCTTTATCTAAAGTATCTGCAAATTATTAAATCTTTAAAATCCACCAAAGGTATTCTGGAGAAAGTTCAAGTGTGTAAATGTGAAGGAATTTCCCATAAAACTACATAATCTATCACCACAAAGTTTTTTCCAAGTTACTTTGTTTTTATAAAGTTAAAGCTATGTCTTCCTATGCTTCGGTGTAATGTCCATAAAGCACTACACTTTAGAAGCTTTCTAAAAGCCTTTGTGAAATAAACTGGACCACAACATGCCAATCAAACTTGCTGATGTTTTTTTAAGGAAGCTTTAATGACTTCACATTTTATAAGAAGTGAATTATTGAGGTCATTGATTACAAATTCTCTCTGCTTTCAATAGTACTGGTCTAAGAAACAAAAAGAATAAAAACTTGCCCACTTAAACTCATGTGAGCTGCTTTGGAGGAAACAGTCCCCATTTTAAGAACAATTTATGGAAAGTTTTATCATCGTTTTCATGAAATTAAGGAAAACACTCAAGAACTAGTCTTTGAAAAATACAGACAGATGATACCTTTGGCTTTCAAAGAGTTGACATACATTTGGAATTAAACTATTGAGACTATTAGATTACTTCCCAAATTCCTAAAAATGAATGCTGATTCTACTGCTTAAGTCAATCCAGTTTTCTGATGAAGTACATTTTTAAATATGTGTGTATTTAACAAGTATTTTTAAGAAGTATTTTTATAAAAATAGGAAAATGAATTATGCATTTGACAACTGACTAAGATGCACATTTGTAAATTTCATGTTCATTTAGATAATATCTGATAGGTTATTTTTAATTTATAACATCATTCATCAGTGTACAACAAAAATACTTTCTGTTTATATTAGTCAAGGGCCAGTCCTAGCCTGACTTTTAGCCCCTTGTTATCAATTTGAGTCTGGGGTACATTGGTTAGAAACCTAGTGTCTCAGGGCCCATTCAGCTAGTATGCAAAGAAGGGGGGGTTGTGTGGGGCGAAGTTTCCAGACCTGAAGGGCTCTTGCCGTGGCTAAAGAGAAAAACACTACCTAACTCAAGCAAATTATTCATCTAAGAATTAAGAATTTTTCCCCAAGAAGCCACAACTTAGATTTTTGTATAAAATTTCTCAAGTTTGAAATGCTAGGCCCTACCTCAAAATGTTCAAAAAACCATATAGAAAACTGTTTGAAGAACTAAGCAAAACACACCTGCAGCTGATGGAAACTGCAGCGTATAAGTATATGGTTTGCATCTCTGCTCTGGAGAATGTGCAGGGAATCAAGAAGGAGGTGTGCCGAGCCAGCTCAGCCAAGGATTTGAAAGCCTGAGTGAGGGCGGCGAAAGGATGAAGAAATGACAGACAAAGAGAATAAGCTGGGTCTAGGTGCATCTTCCTGTGCCTGGCTGAGGCCACAGAGAGAAATCCAGAGGCAAGCTGAGCCTTTATTTTATAGCCAGAGGTAAACAAGGTAGTGGTCACCATAGTTACAATGTTCTTGTGAGTTTCACTTGTTTTGGCAGCACTTGCTGCACCTCCCTCAGCCCATTAGCTGCCCAGGTAAGATCTAGGGAGCATCATAAGGTCAAGCCTAATTATGCTAAGAGGACTGTGCCCTCTAAGCTGGGACTTGTTTGTGGCTTTGCCAACAGGTCAGTCCGAAGCTTAACCCTATAGCCGTGCCCTACAGAAAGAATCACGGTTCTTAATCTCACACTCCCTCTTCACATTCTTCTCTCTTTTCAGCCCCTAATTCTTCAAGTGCTACCTCTTTTTTCTTTCCTCTTTCCCAACCCACCCCAGCATGTTATTCTTCCTTGAGGAAAAGCAACTAAAATTTTAGGAACATAAGGAGAGGTTTAATAGGAAACCAACGCTGAGCTACCTAAATAGGCATTAGAGTCCACTATTATTTCTTTTCTAAAGGAAACTCATAGCTCTCTCCAGGTGTTCCTCCCTGGGCCTGGAATTAACCCTAATTTTGTGGCATTACCTTCAGTTGTACAAGCACAATTGACACGAAAAACTGTCAGTAAAAATAAAATCATTTAGCAGAACTTGACTTCCATATTGACATATATTCTATCCTAATGAGATATTAGAAGTGGTAAGTTAGGTGAGGCCAAAATGATTGACCCAGTCCTACTTATAAGGATGTGTTCACCTTCGTTTCCAACTCACTTTGCAGCCAGGCATCATTAGACATACAGATAAACATGGCACCTCTCTAATTACTTAGGAAGACATGCCTGGAGGTTTGGTGGTTAATAAAGACCCTAGAAGAGTAATAACTAATAGTAAAAGGCCAAACCCCCAGGCTCTCTGTCTTGTCTTCCATGAGGCCAGGAAAATGTCTTGATTCTAATGCTTGCTAAGCCACAGTTACTTTCCTTCCAGTCTAGTATAGAAATTATGGTAGTCCTAATTTTAACATATCACATATGGAGACAGAACAGTTGCATAAACAAGAACTAGCATCATTTTATGTTAAAAATTAAATTAATGAAATACACAGCAAGGACTAAAGGAAAAGAAGCTATTTTATTAGCCACAGTGAGCAAAGAAAGCTTTGTATACAAGAGGCGACTCATGCTAGAATTTGAGAGAAAGAACTTTTGACACATAGCAAAGAGGACCATTTCCGATTCAGAGAATTCCATGAATTTTCTGTTTGGTTAGAAGACTCATATTAGAGGCATGGAGCAAATTTTGAAAGGATAAAGTAAAAGTTCAGGCTGAAATGACAGACCAAGGTCAGAATGAGAGTTTTGAATGCCAAATTTCAGGCGAATAAGTTCAAACATTTTTTTAGGCTTTAGGTTTAGCCACCAGGATTTTCTTTTGAGGAATGGGAAACAACTACAATTGAATTTGAACTTTGAGAAAATCTGTGATGAGCCACTTAGAAGAGATACAGAATGTGAAACTTATTCGGCAAACTGAATTGGCAAAGGCACAAATCAATTGACCTTTAATGCAGCCTCAAGGTCCATCTGCTCAGGCTGGCCCACCCAAAAGGGCACACTGAATACCACAGCTCCTTGGCATAGCTGTGCCTTTTGGATCATTTTTAAATTGTGTATTTGCAACTATAAAGTGCTCTGAGGTAGCATAAAAGCTATCTTGTATTAAAAATAATTATGCAAATTTACATATTCAATCCACTTGACATTTTTAATTATACTCCATGTTAACTCATCAGACACCTTGTCATTCAATGTATATCGTCAACTTATAAAATAAAAAAGTAGTATAATAACCCAACAATTTGGGGGAATAAAATAAGACACCCAAAAGTATAAAATGAAGATTAAATTTCTAACATAAAAATTATTATTTCTTGACTTTCTGAGGAAATGCACTTTATTATTTTGTATCTATAAGTTTATACCCAGAATTTAAACACACACACACACACACACACACACACACACGTATCTGGACAATACAGGTTATCTTAACTAAACTATAGAGTTTTGACAAGAAAGTAAAAATCTGACACAATATCTAGTCGGAGTTTTAATAAAATAAATAATGTATATCCATACAGTGATAGGAAAAAAAGTCAGAAGGGTTCCTTTACCCATAAATCCACATACTCTATGGGAGATCGAGGCCATGACAGGTGCTTAAAATTTCTCTTCAAGTAGAGATAGTGGCTCTGATTTGTACAAAAGAGATTCTCTTTCAAATCTCTGGCACTGATCAAGTTACATGTACCTTATTTTTTAAGCAACATTGTTATGAGTTTGTACATATACACTCTGTTGATAAGAGTCTATTTGAGGTTATTCCACAACTTATGCTGTTGGTACCCCTTGTTTCCTTTCTTCTCCAAGAGAACATGGTTCTACCTTAAGAAATCTATGCTACCCATATGTTACCCACCATCTGTTTGTAACATCATGCTAGCTAGTTAAAAGCTCCTTACATTATTGTTCTAAAATTGATCATAAACTTTCTAGAGATCAGAAACCAGAGATGGGGCTACAAATAGGGCCCGAGTGGTTTCTCCTTCTTCCAGACTAATACTTTTCCAACTAAATTTCCTAGTCAGCTCTTGGGAAGCAAATCCAAAAACGATTGTTAATGGAAATTCAGTTGCTGTTTGCATTCATTAGCTCAAAGCACTATGTTTAAGAATCAAAGAATGACAATTTATATACATAGGTTGACAAACTCTGTGAAAGTATAAAAGCAGATTACATAAATAAAGATTATAATAATAGATGGTCTTGATTTGCAGGATTGCTGTAAGAACTAAATGAGATAATACCTGCCATAAAGTAGGGCTATAGTATTAATTAATTAATTAATTTTATCTCTCCTTTTTTTAAAAATATATTTTATTGATTTTTTACAGAGAGGAAGGGAGAGGGACAGAGAGCCAGAAACATCGATGAGAGAGAAACATCGATCAGCTGCCTCCTGCACACCCCCTACTGGGGATGTGCCCGCAACCAAGGTACACGCCCCCGACCAGAATCAAACCCGGGACTCTTCAGTCCACAGGCCGAAGCTCCATCCACTGAGCCAAACCGGTCAGGGCTATCTCTCCTTTTTTAATGTCTTGTAGTTTTCCGAGTACAGGTCGTTTACCTCCTTAGTTAAGTTTATTCCTAGATATCTTAATTTTTTTGGTGTTGCAACAGTAAATGAGATTGTTTTTGTTTTGTTTTGTTTTAGTTTTCTTTCTGTGAGTTCATTATTGGTGTATAAAAAAGCCATAGATTTCTGGGTGTTAATTTTGTATCCTGCTACATTGCCAAATTCATTTATTAAGTCTAGTAGTTTTTTGATGGAGTCATTAGGGTTTTCTATATACAATATTATGTCATCTGCAAATAATGACAGTTTCACTAGAGGAAGATATAAACAAATGGAAGGATATACTGTGTTCATGGGTTGGTAGAATCAACATCATTAAAATGTCCATACTACCCAAAGCAATCTACAGATTCAATGCAATCCCCATTAAAATACCAAAGGCATATTTCACAAACTCTCCAAAAATTCATATGGAATTAAAAAAGACCCTGAATAGCCACAGCAATCCTGAGAAAGAAGAACAAAATTGGAGGGATTATAATACCAGATATCAAGCTACATTACAAAGCCACTGTTCTCAAAACTGCCTGTTACTGAAAAAAAAAAAACACAACAACAACAACAAAAAACTGCCTGGTACTGGCACAAAAACAGGCATATAGACCAATGGAACAGAACAGAGAACCCAGAAATCTACCCAAGCCATTATGCTCAATAATATTTGACAAAGGAGGCAAGAACATACAATGGAGTCAAGACAGTCTCTTCAATAAATAGTGTTGGGAAAATTGGACAGATACATGCAAAAAAAAATGAAACTAGATCACCAACTAACACCATACACAGAAATAAACTCAAAATGGATAAAGGGCTTAAACATAAGACGGGAAACCATAAAAATCTTAGAAGAATCAATAGGCAGCAAAATATCAGACATATGTCATAGCAATATCTTTACTGATACAGCTCCTAGGACAATGGAAACTAAGGATAAAATAAACAAATGGGACTACATCAAAATAAAAGTTTCTGCACAGCAAAAGAAACTATCAACAAAACAACAAGAAAGCCTGGGAGAACATATTTGCCAATGTCATCTCCAAAAGGGTTTAATCTCCAAAATTTACAGGGAACGCATACAACTTAACAAAAGGAAGATTAACAATCCAATAAAAAAAGGGCAAAGAACCTAGACACTTTTCGAAAGAGGACATTCAGAAGGCTGAGAGACATATGAAAACATGCTCAAAATCACTAATCATCCAAGAGATGCAAATCAAAACAACAATTAGGTACCATCTCACACCTGTCAGAATGGCTATCATCAACAAATCAACAAACCACAAGTGCTGGAGAGGATGCAGAGAAAAAGGAACCCTCTTGCACTGCTGGTGGGAATGCAAGCTGGTGCAACCACTGTGGAAAACAGTATGGAGTTTCCTCAAAAAACTAAAAATGGAACTCCCATTTGACCTAGTGATCCCACTTCTAGGAATATATCCCAAGAAACTAGGAACACCAATCAGAAAAGATATATGCAACCCTATTTCATAGCAACACAATTTACAATAGATAAGATTTGGAAACAGCCTAAATGCCCATCAGCAGATGAGTGGATTAAAAAACTGTGGTACATCTACACAATGGAATATTATGCTGCTGTAAAATGAAGGAACTTTTACCATTTGCACCAGCATGGATGGAGCTGGAGAGCATTATGGTAAGCAAAATAAGCCGGTCAGAGAAAGATAAATACCACATGATCTCACTCATTTGTGGAATATAATGATCAACATAAACTGATGAACAAAAATAGATCCAGAGACATAGAAGCATCAAACAGACTGTCCAACCTCAGAGGGAAGGCAGGGGAGGGGAGGGTGTAAGAGAGCAACCACAGACTTGTATTTAGGCATATAAGCTTAACCCATGGACACAGACAGTAGTGGGTGAGGGTATGTGCGGGGGGGTGGGGTGGGAGTGACTGGGGAGAGGTCAATGGGGGGAAAAGGAGACATATCTAATACTTTAAAAAGTAAAGAATTAAAATAAATGATTAAATAAATTTTTAATAGATCTTAGAAATAGCATTCGAAAATATTGTAAAAACTGCATATTTTTAGATTGAAGTTACTTAATATAAAAGGATCGCAGTTTGAGCAGTTCTGAAAGAAGTCATCTTCAACCAGTTCATGTGGCAATTTAAGAAAATTTGGAAGTTCACCTTACTTCAAAAAGGAAAACTTCACCAAGTGTAAGGTGGAAAATATTCAGGTTGTACATACTGATTGTGCAATTACTTTATGCATACCTTTGTATTGGAAACTGTGAGCAATATCTCCTTTTCTTCAAAACATGTAAAATTTGGCTTGATTTTCACACACAAAATTGAACTTCAAATGACAAGAAATGAAGAGACTATTCCAAAAAGAGAAAAGCAAAAAGAAAAGAATTAACTTGCCACATAAACAAAGGAAAACAAGTGATAGGAATATTGAGCAGGCCAGCACAATTGAAAGTTTGTCAAGGTTGAGGCTAGCTACACCCAAGGAGCTTGGATATAAAGATTAAGGGTCTGCCTTTTATGCTGTGAGAAGTAGAGCGCTACTAAAGATCCAACGCTGAGCAGTGATGGACTCAATCTGACTTTTAGGAAGATTGATCTGGCAGTGAGGCTTAGGATGCAGTGAAGTGGAGAGAGCCTGAAGACATGGAAATCAAATGAAAAACTAGTGCATTAGTCCGATGAAGATATAATAAGGGACTTAAAAAGGTTAGTGTCCAGAGAATGAAAATAAATGGAATATTTCAGAAGGATTATTTTAAAAAATCAATAACCTCAATCACGGATGAGATATGAAGGGAAAGAAGAACATTAAAGATGACTATTACTGTATTGAGGTGCCATATGAACAAGTCAACTCAGACATGATAATCTCTGATGGAAGTTATTGATAAGAGCACTGGCTCTTATCTGGACTTACCATGTGGCAGCTACTTTTCTACAGTTCACATATATTAACTCATTTGATCTTCAAAATAATGCTATGCATTCATATTATTATTATATCATTTTTAAGCTAAAGCATGGGGCAGAAAGAGGTCAAATGAAAAGACTAAAGCCACACAACTAAAAAGTGGCATGAGCAGGTTTGAACTCAGGTGATTCAGGGCATATGTCTTTAGACACTACACATACTACCTCTCTCTGTTTCTCTGGAAAAGAGGATACTATCATCAGGTATGATACTAACAAAACAACTTTCTCCTAAGATTGCCACAGCATTTGACAGTACCCCTTTCCTCTAAAATTCTGCTTTAAAACTTAGTACCCCCAAACCATATCTCATGAAATAAGGTCAGTTAGAAATTATACTTATTCTTATTTTTTTTCACTTATAATCTAGTCAATGCCAAAGAGATGAAAAGCTGCCTATTACTATAATTAGAAACAGTGGTCTAGAATTGACAGCATAATTACAGGAAATGAGACATGTCATATTTCATGAGTGGTCTGAAAAGGAGGACTTGTGTAAAGACTTTAATTTTTCCATATTTTATGTCACAATTTTGATTTTTGTTATTTATTGTTTTTCAAAAAATAATTAGAGGTTCAAAATAAGCCCCTTGCCAGAACTTACTAATGAAAAAGGAAGTGCTCCTGGCTGCAGAGTATAGTTATAGCCCACAGATTATTAGACATGAAGTGATTAAGGACTAATTTTTTGGGGACTGCTACACCCCTGTGGGTGGCAGAGGGAGGACTATTTGATGTCATTACAGTGTCATGCAAATGAGATCTTATTTCAACCTAGTTTAACATGCTTCTTCCCTTACAGTTATGGCCTACAGTGCAAAAAGGCAGAACAGAATACTCAAAAATAGATATAGAATTGAAGTGATGTGCAGAAATAAAGTAGGCAGCCAATATTTTATTGAGTATATTAGGAAACAATTTTGTGATCATTGGGTGGCTGGCTAGGAAGTGCATTTGGGCAGGAAGCTCATCTCATGTTTATGAAGCAGTTCAAATTTAGACCTTAACATCTCCAATGTGTTTGTAGTCACAGAGACATACTGTGTAGAATGAAGAAGGTACAACTTTTATTGATTTATTATTTTTTTACACATTTTTTATTGATTTCAGAGAGGAAGGGAAAGGGAGAGAGAGATAGAAACATCAATGATGAGAATCATTGATCCGCTGCCTCCTGCACACCCCCTACTGGGTATCGAGCCCACATGTGCCCTTGACCAGAATCGAATCCAGGACCCTTCAGTCTTCAGGCTGATGCTCTATCCACTGAGAAAAACCAGCTAGGCCATAATCAACTTTTAAATTTAACATTTCTTTAAATGCGTACAATGTTTTATACACACACACACAGGCACACTCTTTTTTAATCCTCATAATATCCCTACAGGTAAATACTATTATATGACCATTTTACAGATGAGGAACTGAGACAGAAATATTAAGTAACCTTGCAAGATCATATAGCTTGTAAGTAGCCAAGTCAGGATACGAATCCAGACAATTTGACTTCAAAGTAGAAACTCTTAACCTCTATACATAATCATTTATCAGTTCATATTGGCACAAAACAGACTTTTAAAATATGTTCACAGAGCTTTCATACAGTACTTTTTGAACATTTGCCAGTGAAAAGGCTCAGGAACATCTGCTGTCACTATTAAGGGCTCTTAAATAAGACATCCCAACCCGGAATATTGGGGGACAGTATTTGAAAAACTCAACAAAACTGATTATTAGAACTGAGGCAATCCAACAAAAGGAAACCAAACTGGCCCAGAATCAAGACTGTGCCTGTAATCATACTTATTTAGAATTATTACTAGACTAGAGACATGGTACACAAAATTCATGCAGGGGGGAATCCCTCAGCCTGGCCTGCACCTCTCCAATCCAGAACCCCTTGGGGGATGTATGACTTCCTCTCGCAATCCGGGACTGCTGGCTCCTAACCACTCACCTGCTTGCCTGCCTGATCACCCCTAACTGCTCCCCTACCAGCCTGATTGCCCCTAACTGCTCCCCTACCAGCCTGATCGCCCCTAACCACCTCTGCCTCACCCTGCACCCAGGACCCATGATTCCCTTCTTTGGCCAGTCACAGGCACCCAAGACCCGGGCTTCCCTCCCTCTGGCCAGCCACAGGAACCCAGGACCCAGGCTGGTTTCGCCAGGGCCAGCCACAGCTGCAGGGGACCATAGGCGGGCAGCTTTGCTCAGGCCGCAGGCGCAGGCATTGGCGCCCGGGACTACGGGGCGGGTGGTTTGTCCCTCTCCTGGGCTGCAGGTGCAGGCGCAGGTGCAGGTGCAGGCGCAGCCTCTGGCACCCAGGACTGCAAGGCATGTGGCTTGTTCATCTCCCAGGCCGCAGCCTGGCTGGTCCCCATTCCTCTCTTGTGAGCTCATTTGTGCCTGGCTGGTCCCCATTCCTCTCTCCCCATTGTTGAATGTCTGAGCCGTTACGGCATTATGGCATGAGGGCATGATGACCATTTGCATATTAGCTCTTTATTATATAGGATGCTGGTGAGACAGAAATAGAGGTTCCCATTCCGGATTTGGGGAAGGCATTCTCAATTAATCATTTTCAGTATTTCTAAATTCCTGAGTTAAAGAATCCTTATAGAGACCAAAAGTATTTAAGTATCTCTCATAGAAATCTACATTAACATAACATAAATTGTCTGTCTTGGTCTGCTAAGGAATCCTATATAATAAAAGGCTAATATGCAAATTGACAGTGGAACGACCAGTCACTATTATGTGAACTGACCACCAGGGGGCAGATGCTCAACACAGGAGCTGCCCCCTGGTGGTCAGTGCGCTTCCACAGGGGGAGCGTCACTCAGCCAGAAGCCGGGCTCACGGCTGGCGAGCGCAGCCGCAGTGACGGGAGCCTCTCCTGCCTCCGCAGCAGCACTAAGGATGTCCAACTGATGGGGAGCAGGCCTAAGCTGTCAGTTGGACATCCCCTGAGGGCTCCCAGACTGCAGGCCGAGCCGAGGAACCGCCCCCCCCCAAGTGCACAAATCTCGTGCACCGGGCCTCTAATACACAAGTAATGAGTTAAGAATGTGATTTTATTCTAACTGTGGAACACTATGGATGTTAAACATTTTTTTATTGAAATAAACATTGGCCAATGTCCATGTAGAAACCAGTTATTTTTTAACATATTGGGACCAAGCCATTTGGCAGAGTCTAGCTCTTAATATTTTCAACAGGAAATTTACCATCTGAGGGATTGGTATTAATTTATGTCTTTGGGATGCAAGCTGGAATTTGTCTTTAGAGCCGTTTTCCTTTGTACAAAACAGAACTATTTGGGGAGTCCTATATGTTGTGGTGATGCCTTCATGAGAAGTTACATTAAAGCTAGGTAATGCTTTACAATGCTAAGCTGCAAGAGTAAGAGAAACAATATTCAGGTTTTGTTGTATATATTTTGCCCTTTTCCTGAGACCAAAGTATTAATTGGACAGGTAGAACTGATCCTCTGTCTATTTTACAATGGAGAATGGACTTAGGGAAGGAACTTGACCACATGCAGCAACCAGTACTTGGTATTTGGTACCCTCCCTGTGATGTTATTTAAGACTTAACAGGCCAGCCCTAACTGGTTTGGCTCAGTGGATAGAGTGTCGGCCTGTGGACTGAAAAGTCCCAGGTTCGATTCTGGTCAAGGGCATGTAGCTTGGTTGCGGGCACATCCCCAGTGGTGGGGGGCGGGGGTGTAGGAGGCAACTGATTGATGTTCCTCTCTCATTGATGTTTCTAGCTCTCTATCCCTCTCCCTTCCTCTCTGTTAAAAATCAATAAAATATATATTTTTAAAAAAGACTTAACAGGCCAGACTGTTGGAAATGGACCCTTGGCTATTATGATTGTCTTGTTCAGCTATGAGCCTGGGATTTCACTCTGAAGAGAGTGGATGTTCTCACTATCTATTGTGTAAAAACATATTTGATCCTGAGACAAGACCTTAAGCAACAGGTGGCATGAAAAACTTGTATTTTCTCTCAGATTGGGAGGCCAGGGGCACAGAGGCTGACAGGGATGGGGCCTGGACAGTTCATATATCTCAACTGTCTGGGTTTTGAATAATCTCATTGGAGTGGGGCAAGTGGGTGAGCTTCTGCTATCTGGAAAACTACTAGGGTGAAGTGGGGAGTCAGCTTCTGATTTTGGAGTCTGAGAACTCTAAGATTAATAAACAGGTAAGTAGCAGCTTATATTTGTACTTGTATCATTTAGTAATATCTTTTAAAAGTGCCAGCCTGGTTTTGCTTGTGCTCTGGGGAATAAGAAAAACAGGTTTCCCTACCAGGGACCATGTCGGCAGTGCCAGCGATACTCACCATTCAGAGAGAACTTTGGTGACCTCCAAAGAAGTGGCAATAGAGGCAGAGAGGCAAGGCAGGGCCCAGAATGAGGAGGCTGAAGCACTGAGGGAACTCAGGAGTATCAGAAACCTGAACAAAATCACAAAAATAATGAGAAGACTACTAGATGGATGCAAATTCTGTCAATTACTCTGATGCTTGTACTGAGAGAATTCAAGATAAAAATAAAATGTAATTTTTCATTACAGATTTGTGAGGCCAGTTTATCCTGATGATGGTGATGGTGGTGAGGGTGGCAGTGTTAAACATTCCAGACTTCACTAATGTACAAGCTCACATTTCCCTTTAATTTCCACATCATAGCAGCTTAATCATTGATCAGATTTCCAGTCTTCTACTAGATTCCAATCCCTAATTGTTCTTGAGGGTACGTTCCTTAGATTCAGTCTGTTTTATATGAACCGTCTTAGCCAGTTGCAAGGTTTGTGACCACCACCACCCTTTTCCACACGCCTTCTCCTATTTTTTGAGGTTGGGGAACCACAAACAATGCTACTTTCCCTGCACCACATAGTCCCTCACACTGGCACTAGTCCTTCTTTCATTCTCCAGAGTGGCAGATGACCAGGATACAGTACATGTAAGAATTTCCAGAGGCTTGGTAAGAACACAAAGGCATTACAAAGCTGGGGACTTAAACATAAACCTAACTGTAGCATCCTCAGATCCTCAGCCTTAAAACTCTCCCTTAGGCCCTGGCCAGGTAGCCCAGTTGGTTACAGTGTCATCCCAATATACCAAGGTTGTGGGTTCGATCTCTGGTCAGGACACATATAAGAATCAACCCCTTCCTCTTCCTCTCTCTCTTTCTTTCTCTCTCTCTCTCTCTCTCTCTCTCTCTCTCTCTCTCTCTCTCATCAATAAGTAAAAATTAAAACTCCCCTTGGGCATTTCTATTTCAGCGGCATTACCCTTATGCCATGGTGCCATCCTCAGGGCAAGTGCACAGAAGTATGTCTCTTTCCCTTCTCTCCCTCAGGATCCAAGTCCCAACTATCTGAGTCCTGGATAAAGAAAAAAATCTATCTCCTTACACCAGTCTGAGGCTTGTCACTCATGCTCTCATCGCTACCCCAGGATTAACTTCTTCCCTAAATGCTTGACAATATGAATGCTTATTTTTCCCTATCCTTAAACTATAAAGATTGGCTTAGCCTAAAGTTATTAGGAGAATTCACCAGAAATTAACAGTCTGATATTATTTCTCTAGCCAGGACAATTGATTCTTAAATACTGTCTCAAAGAGTTATTTGACAGCCAGAATAAGCTGTAGGGCAGCGATGGCGAACCTATGACATGTGTGTCAGAGGTGACAAGCGAACTCATTTTTTTGGTTGATTTTTCTTTGTTAAATGGCATTTAAATATATAAAATAAATATCAAAAATATAAATCTTTGTTTTACTATGGTTGCAAATATCAAAATTTCTATATGTGACACGGCACCAGAGTTAAGTTAGGGTTTTTCAAAATGCTGACATGCCGAGCTCAAAAGGTTCGCCATCACTGCTGTAGGGTCTCAAATTGTGCCCTTTAAGGTCGAATTACATGATGTGAATACCAGTATATGTCCCCAGAATCTGGCCGCCATCTTTAGATCCCACCTCTCCATCTGCGAGATGGATTTAATTATTACACCTATAGATGCAGACAAGTTAGACAGAGTGGCCAAAGGCAACGTTAGTAAATGAGGACTCCAGGATTCACGCCCAGATAGAATGATGTTAGGACCTTCTCTCTCAACCACTATTCTGAAGCTGCTTTAGAAAAGAGTTTCCCCAGATGATTTCGTCTCTACACCCATTTTAATACGAGGCATTTTCCCCCAAAGAAATGACACATAGAGGTTAAACTCTCCCCACAAAGATGAACTTTTATTTTGTTATTGTAGAGTAGTAACCATGTCTATATTTTTAAAATGTGACTTTTGCTCTACCTTTGACCATAGAGTGATTTTCCCCAAAACAAAGAAGCTATCTGTCCTATACCCGAATGCAATTTGCCAACACTAGAGAACAGAAGAACTGTTTGAGATTTTAAAATGGGAGTCCTGCTGACAAATGATAATATCTACCATTTATCAGGTAGGAACTATTATGCTTATGTCTAAATATGTGTGTTGTGTGTGCGTGTGTGTGTGTATTTTGAAAAAACTTGACAAGGGCTTTACCAGTATCCCCATCCTACTCTTGAAACTATGGAAACATAAAGGCTAAAGACGATCTCAGAACTCAGGGGAGGTAGAAACAAAACTTCATTCCTTGTCTGGTGCTCTTCCACCAATTCCAAAAGCCTCTGAGCCATGCAGAATTCTTTAGTTTCTTACATTCATTAAAAGTCTCAGGTGTGACTCTAATTATGACAGGCACGCTTTATGAGGTATACTGAGATTTAGGCCCATTTTCAGAACTCATTCAGCTGGAACCTTAGGGATGTACAGTGAACCTCTCTCTATGTAGAATGTTGGAATAAATGATATCCCATTTTTTATGTCCATCATTCTCTAATGAGACAAGTGTTAGCTTCTCTTCAGGAAAACCCTACACTGTCAGAACAGATAAAAGAAGTACAACAGCATTGGGCTTTCAGTTAGATTTCTTCAGCACCCGCATTCAGACTTGCCAAATCACATCTTCACATATAGGAATTAGAGAAAGTGTCAGCCGCTCGTCTATTGCACAGGCATGCTACAGGACTTAATGAGATAAAATGCAAAAGCACACTGACACATGAAGTGCTGTATAAGTACAAGTTTCACTTTTATGGAAATGGCACTATAAGAGAAACAAAATGCAAATCACAAAATATAACACACTGTCATTCTACATCATTCTTTCTAAAAATAGGATATAGCTATTATTCAACACTTGAATCTGAGGTATTCCTGGGAGAACAAAAAAAGTATTCTTAAAGTTAGAATTTAATGTATGTGACTGTTCTATTGACTTCCATTATTTATTTTAAAAATTATTTTATGTGAAAATATATGTAAGCATACACATATAAAAACAGTTACTTAATGATTTTATAAATGAGGCTCAAAAATAAATACACAAATTTTAACAGTA
Organism: Myotis brandtii; assembly: GCF_000412655.1. NCBI lineage: Eukaryota > Metazoa > Chordata > Mammalia > Chiroptera > Vespertilionidae > Myotis > Myotis brandtii. The sequence goes on along the minus strand of NW_005370315.1, from coordinate 1,488,710 downwards.
ATTATCTTTGAAAAGTGGAGTTATAAATTTGAGAGTAATGGTCTCATAACATCCAAATTTTTGTCAATAGCATGCATTGTGAAATCATAAGAAAATGCATTTTGTAATCATACTCCTTTGCCATAGGAAAACTCCTGGAGTATTAGATATAAAAATATGGTTGGAAAATTAGTGGCAGAAAAATAATAATGTAAATGGGATCAATAATTAGAACAATTATTAGTAACAAAGTATACAATTTAATTACTTTAAAATAATTTTTTCTTACAATATGTCTATGATAGGTTAGTGAGGGTCTCAGGTCCATGTTATTCTCAGACACCTGGGCTCCCTCATCTGAAACATGACTTCATACCAGGACAGAGGAAAAGGGGAGAAGCGGACAGTCTCATGAGATGTGGCATATGTCCCTTCTCACTTTCACTAGCCAAAGCAAATCACATGGTGAATTGGCACCTAGGTCTAATACACAGTTCTTTTTCAGTGAATATTGGGGAAAAGAGATAGAATTGTCCTTGCCAAAGACTTGTCCCCCAGACTTATTACTTATACCCTTCACAAAAAGTGGAATGTAATTCTCAAATTTGAGATCTGAGGCCAACTGACTTTAGAAGCCAATAGTGAAATTACTAGTATCCTTCCTTTATTCCTTCCTTCCAATCAATCAGCATAGATTGATACCTTTTATGTACGGTTCTAGGAATACAAAGATGACATGACCTAGTCCCTTCCCTGATGATATTTTATGCTAGAAGAAATAGAAAACATCATCTCTCTGGGCAACAAACAAACAAACAAACATATATCTGCTTCAAAATAGACTATAAATTGAAATCTTATTTTAAAATCATAAAGCCTAGTTTTATTCTCTTTGAAAAATTATAGATCCTCTCCCCATCCACCAAAAATATATATCCTATCTAATAAAAAAGTAATATGCAAATTGACCAACACTCTGACACACAAAATGGCCACCCCCCATGTGGACACAAGATGGCCAGCAGGGGAGGGCAGTTGTGGGCAATCAGGCTAGCAGGGTAGGGCAGTTGGGAGGGACCAGGCCTGCAAGGGAGGACAGTTGGGGGTGAACAGGCTGGTAGAGGAGGGCAGTTGGGGGCAACCAGGCCTGCAGGGGAGGGCAGTTAGGGGCAACCAGGCTGGCAGAAGAGGGAAATTAGGGGTGACCTGGCCAGCAGGGGAGGGCAGTTAAGGGCAATCAGGCTGGCAGGGGAGCAGTTAGGCATCAATCAGGCTGCCAGGCAGAAGCAGTTAGGAGCAATCAGGGAGGCAGGCAGGCGAGCAGTTGGGAGCCAGCAGTGCTGGATTGTGAGAGGGATGTCCCAGATTGGAGAGGGTACAGGCTGGGCTGAGGGACACACACACCCCCCATGCACGAATTTCATGCACCGGGCCTCTAGTAATATATATAAAATAATTAACATCATCCTCCACTTAATAGAAACTATAGAATACCTTAAAGTAATTTAAGTATCAATAAGAATCGTCACTACCAAAGACAATTTCATGCACCAGGCCTCTAGTATATATATAAAATAATTAACATCATCCTCCAATTAATAGAAACTATAGAATACCTTAACGTAATTTAAGTATCAATAAGAATTGTCACTAGAATAGATAGTGACTAAGTAACAAGCATATGAAAAGTTTGGAGGTAAAATTGATAGAGTACACTAAAAGCTGGCCCTGGTATTGCTTATACTTCCTACTTCCAAGGAAATTACAATTATAAGGAGGACAACAAAAAATGTGTAGACATCACGAACCTATGTTTGTTTCTACTGCCCCCTGAAAATGTGCTTGTACTAAAGTAGATTAGCCCAAGAATCTCTGTTATTTCTTCAAAACCAAAGATGACTTAGATAATAATACTGTAAGTGCAAATTCATTGCAAGATATTCACAAGTTGGTCTCTCAATATTGTTCACTACAAATTATGAGCTGAAATTTGTGCATTGAATTGCTGCACAGCAAAATAAGTGTCCTTGAACTATAATTCTCTTAGCCTTTCTTACCCCTATGATGAATGCAAACTGCACTGATAAAATAGGAATCCATCATTTATATTCACTGTTTTAATCTCAAATAGGCCAATAAAGATTGCTTACTATGTCATATGGCCTACCACTTTCACCACACTGGGCATATCCTTAGGCAGAGAGAACATCTCATATGTTTAGATAAGGGCGCTTGGATTTGTGTTTTCCGTGTGATAACCACACTTTTAACAGCTTCTCTCTATGGTCTTGTGTAGTGTTAACTAGATTTATCTCTTGGTAACTAAACAGAGTAGGTTTAAGTTTTATAACTCTGACTCTCACAGCCAAAAGCTCTTGCAGTTAACACCCAGAAATTATCTTGTAAGTATCAGGAGAATTAAAAACAGCAATAACCACAAATAACCCGCTAGCTAAACTATATATCCTCGGAATGCTTAAATTACAAGGGATTTTGCCTAAACATAGAAATAGGCCAAACAAACACCAACAATAGGCAAATATCTCTCACAAAAAATTGCCAAAATACCGTTTACATTGGGAGTCAAGTTTTCTTCACAATAAAATATTGTTCTATTGCAGGAAAAAAAAAGAAACTCCTTAAGAAACCACTACAGCAAAGGTTCTTAATAAATTCAGCGGTCCTTATTGTAGTGAGTTTGAGGACTATGTGCTGTGTATGTTTTCCTTGTTTCATTTATAAACTCAAAAGGAGGTTAAAGAAATTTAACTAGATAACATCATTTGAAATTGGAATACAAAATTTAAGGGTAAAAACCAGTAACATTTTTCTTCTTTGAAAATCAGCAGCCTCAATAATGTTCCATTTCTATCATGTGAAGTCTAATTGTTTTTTCTCCATTGCACCAGAGCAACCTTTATTATTTTTAACTCATTAATTTCAATTACAAGTGGTATTATCTGATCCAGACACCGAGGAAAGGGTAAGAAGAAGTCATTCCCTGACTTTTATTGCTATTGGTATTTTTTAATTTCTTTCTTAAATGAACCATGTATGTTCTTATAAATGAAGCGACATGGCAAGCACAGAGGCCAAAAATGTATTTTTCTGAAATGGAAACTCAAAGTGCCCCAAATAATTTAATCATAGAGTCTTCTGAATCATGAGATGACAATGAAGTTTAACATTAAAATTAAGCAATGAGAGAAGGACATCAGTGCAGGAAAATATGGGTTGGTTTGTTTTGTACAGCACCAATTCAGTATAAAACTACCTGAAAAAGATCAAAGCTGACCACTTAGTGTCATTCTGTTCTACAGCCATTGCTTCATACTGTGGGTGAGGTCCCATAATTCTAACCTGCAGACCAGACTAGGGGATTGAACAAGGGAGTTATATCTATATTTGTCATGTTTTAGAAAACTTACTCTAGCTTTATGTTTTGTTTTCAATGGGTTAAATGTCATTCCTATTGAAGGAAATGTTTTAGGACTCCATATACATTAAGAAAGGTCAACCATTTTCCTTAAAAGTACAACTATAACAATTATACTTGGAAAAAGATTATTTTCCTCCCCTGGTCTGAATTAATGTCATACAGCTACAGAGTAGCAAGGTACAAAATTAGTTCTTTTATTACCAATAATAAAGTTATAATAGTCACCATTTATTGAACACTTAACGTAAGCCAGGCTTGTCCTTAATACTTGTGTTACCTCATTTAAGACTTTTGATAATGATATAAAACATTATTATTAGTATCATTCCCATAACTATAAATACTTTATGAAGTATAATTTATATTCAATAAACTCTATATTTAAAGCATACAATTTAATAAATTTTAAGATATGTATAAACCTGGGAAACCATTACCAGAATCAAGATAATAGACATATCCATCATCCCCAAAAGGCTCTTACTGCACATTTGTATCCATTCCTCCCTTCCTATATTGCTCCTTCCCTCCCATCAGACAACCACTGACCAGCTTTCTGTCACTACAGATTATGATATGAATGGGCTAGAATTCTCATACACTGCTGGTGGGAATGTAAAATGCCACACACACTTTGGAAAACAGTTTGGCAATTTCTCAAAAATTATACATACACCTATGATATGATCTAGACATTCCATTGCTATGTATTTATCCAAGATACACAAAAGCTTATGTCCCTAGAAAGGTTTGCATGTGAATATTCATAGACCTTTCATATGATATGACATAAGTTTCAAAGAGATCCTTCTGAATGGTAAATTTGGACAAGACTCTAGAAAATTAAGAAGCAGATGTAGCGAGACCAATCAGGAAGCTATTATAAAAATATGGATTGGGATGATGGTTGTTTCACCAGTATGGTGTGAGGGTAAAGTAGTGAGAGGTGGGAAAATTCTACATCATTTTTTAAGAAAGTCCTTAGTGTACTGCCTGATATTTTATGGTGTGTCAAGGAAATATCTTAGGTCTTTAGCCTAAGTGATTGGAAAATGGAATTGCTGTTAACTGAAATCAATAAAGCATGAGAAAAAAACAGAATGGAAGGGGGTAAGATCAGAAGTTGGTTTGGGATATAATTTTCAGATACCTGATAGATGTGCAGAGGGAGATGTCAAGAAGGTTGTTGGAGCCCTGGCCACAGTGGCTCAACTCAGTTGGCTGGCCATCATCCCATGGTGCACCAAAATGTTGCAGGTTCCATTCCTGATCAGGGCACATGCCCATGTTTTGGGCTCCATTGCCTGTAGGAATTGTGCAGGAAGCAGTAAATCAAAGTTTTGCTCTCACATAGATATTTTTCTCTCTCCCTTGCCTTTCCTCTGTCTCTAAAAAAGTAATTTTAAAAAATATTTTTAAAATATTTAAAAGAAGGCTCTTGGAGATAGAAGTCAAGAGCTGAACTGAGAGGCCAGGGCTGGAAATAAAAATTTGGAAATTATTAGTAAATAGATGATATCTAAATATGGAAGTGAGTACAGAAATAGAAGAGATGTAGTCCAAACTCTGAGTCCTAGAACTATGCATGGATAATATGTGTAAGGGATAAGGAAGAATAAGCCAAGCAGATTAAGAAAGAATAGCTGGGTGTAAAGGTCAAATGCCAGGAGCTGTGATTTCCTGGGGTCCACTTGTTTAAAAGTATTTAAGGAGTAGAAAATAATACACCATCTCAAATGCTGCTTATAGGTTTACTATTCCCAGGAGAGGGAATTGGACATTCAATTTAGCAACATAACCAATAGAGGCTTTAATAAGAACAATGTCACCGGAGTGATGGGCATTAACTACTGATTAGGGCAGGTCCAATAGAAAATGGGGAGAATGGAGTTGGAAACAGGGAGTATGAGTGAACCTTTCCATATTTTCTGTGAAGAAAGGCTAAGAAATAAAGTGATAGATGGAGACGATGCAAGATCAAGAGAGGGTTTTTGGTTCCTTTTGATTTTTTTGTTTTTTTGTTTTGTTTTTGTTTTGTGTTATTTTGTTAGTCAACCTGCAGTACAAGTGTCCTTGGTGGTCTTTGATATGTAAAAAATTTGAAATATATCTGACTCTGTGTATGTTTTTTTTTTACTTTTTATCTTGAAATGGTTATAGATTCATAGAAAATTATCAAGATAGTACAGAGAGGTTCTATCCTCTTTACCTACTTTTAACTAATGCTTACATCTTACATAACTATTGTACAATATCAAAATCAGAAAATTCATCTTGGTTTAACATGTGTGCATAGTTCTAAGTCATTCTGTAAATAGTGTGGATTCATGTAACCTCCACCACAATTAAAACACAGAATTATTCCATCAGCACAGAGAACTGCCTTGCACTACATTTTTATCAACATAATTCCTGTCCTCTCTGCTACCTTTCCAGACCACTGGCAGCCTCTAATTTGCTCTCCATCTCTATAATTTTGTCTTTTATAGAATGTTATATAAAAGGAATCATACACTGTGTAACCATTTCATATTGGTTTTTTTTCACTCACCATAATACCTCTGTGCTCTACCCAAGTTGCTGAGCGTGTCAATAATGTGTTCCATTTTATTTCTTAGTAGTATCATGTGATGTGGATATACCACAGTTTGTTAACCATTCGCTCATTAAGAGACATTTCAGGATGTTTGAATGTTGAAGAAATAATCCAATAAAAGAGGAGGAACTGGATGATGCAGAAGAGTGTGCTTATAGATAGAGCTCAAGTGGAGAAATTGACCTCTGGACCATGGCCATCCATCCATCATAAAGCTGCTAAGTCGGAGTCAGTAGGCAAAAAATGCAAGAAAGTGGATGTGGAGGGTAGAGCTGTGGGAGCTTTTTCTGACTTATTTTACTTTCTAAATAAATAAGCAAGGACATCAATTATGAGTAAAAGTGGTAGAAGAGTTTTTGCAGGTGTGAGGAGAGAAGAAAATGCATTCACGCACCTAGGAGAGTGGAGAGTGAACAGATCAGAGATATGTAGGGTGTTATGCTGCAACAGGAAGGGCCCACAAAGATAACAGCTGTGGGTTAAAGACAGAACCACCAGTATGGCTGTAGGTTTTTCTCCAGCCTCATTCGGCTGCACGGCGTAGGTGCAGAGAACGCAGGGAGAATGATGAGTTTCGGTAGGCAGAGGAGAAATAAAAAAAAACAAGAGAGAAAAAGCTTAGGGTCTGGGAAAGCAGTGCTTATTTTTGGTTTCAGAAATCTGAAGCACATTGTTTGTACCCAATAAGAAATCTTTAAATGCAAGCAGCATAAAAGATGGTGAGGAGATGCCTTGGATTATAAACAGAAAGCCAATCCTATTTATCTTCACTGTTAACCGGTACCTTGAAAATCCCATTGACGTGCCACAGATAGAAGCTCAGTAGTGATTCCCCTGTCTGCTAAGGTGCTGACCTTTAGCACTTAATGGTGCCCTTTCTCTTAGGGTTGGGACTATCTTTAGTCAGCTCCCTCAATCACCAGCACTTCAGTTTCTCCAGCCATTTGAATATCTGTAGACCTTTGTCTCTCTGATATAAAACATGTATAACTTACCCTACTCAGACTTTCTGATAAACCATTGCTACTTTCCATCTGTCAGATCTGAACATCACGTCAGGGAAAGAGAAGTGTGATGAAGGGCTTCTGTGGGGATTTTCATTTTCCTGACTGACACACTTGGCTGCAGTATTAAAACAAAGAAGCTTTGCAACTCCTCCCACACAATGAATTGGATGCAGAATCTCCCAGTGGCATTTCTGAATCATGCCTCTTGGGGCTGGAGACAACAGCACATAAAGCAGCGCAGCTCTGTGTGGTGTGTCTGAGGCAACCAGTGTGTCTGTGACTGCACAAAGCAGGCTGCCACTTGTCTGAATACAAATACGACATTTCTAGAAGCTCTGAGGAAAAACAAAAACGATTCCTCTGAGTTCAGAGAAATTTCCTCATCATGTTGGTTGCAGCCCTTCCAGCCTAATGCATCTTCTAGTATCAGTGGTCAGCACTGTTTCATGGGCACCTCTGCTTTTTAATAGGCTGGCAGCTAGGCAGCTTTCTAATTAATGTTATGCTATCAGATGTCTGATTAATTTCTGGTGTTCAGTTTGGTTATCGGTAGCAAGGACCCACAGCCTCTTGGGAAACAGAAAAACACATCTGTAATTTGTTCAACTGGCTTGATCTGTTTTAGTATACTCACGTCTTACATTTATTCTCTCTTTCTCTTCCTCTCCGCCTACCCTCCTTCCCTCCAATCCAATATTCGCACATGTGCCAGAAAAATAAACAAGGAGCCACTGTACTTATGTGGATCACAGCACTTGGTTACGCAGGCACAGAGAATAACGAATATTTTTCATTCTGTCACTAGCAGAGGTCAGCAGGGTGACAGAATCAAATCTGCAGGCCTTCCATTAGGTAGGGGCTCTGCCTAATTACCTTAATTTTCCAAGTTCCTCCAAGTCAGTGCCCAGTTTAAAACATGACTTAAAAGGCTCTTTCCCCACCTATTGGCATGTTTACTCTCACTTTAAACAACAAAGGCTGAAAATATGACCTTCCATTGACCCGGCTGCTTCATTTAAAACTGACTGAGCACAGCCACCTTGCGGGGCTGCAAGGTCGAGAACAGTTCAGCTCGCCAAGCAGCTCAACCCGCGAGGGGAACATTGCAACAGACAGCGCTTCACAAAGCTCTGTTCTCGGCATCTAATTTGGTTATGTGGGGATGGAAATGCTTGCCCAGGGCTCACGGGGAATTAGAGGGACTGGGAAAGGGGTGGGTAGGTGATTGGGAGGTACAGGCTGGTACAGGCTGCTACCTGGAGATGGTCCTGTGGCCACGAGTCAACATGGCCCCACAGGCACTGCACATGGAAAGAATGTTTTCCCACGTGTCTCCCGCACTGCGCCCACTGCTCTTTGGCATCTTTGTGCTCCTTTTCAGTGCCCCTGCCACCCTCCTAGGCCACCTCATCTCTCCACATACTTTTCTCATTCCCATCCATCGCTAGTGCCTGCATTTTCCAACTGTCCTCTCAATTCCTTCAACTTGCCAAACTTCACATTAGCAGTTCTGCCTAAATTGATCCTTTTGCCTTCATCTGACTGGCTCCTTCTCACCGGTTGAGTCTCATCATAAACATAACCCTTCTCAGGCAGTTCTTCCCCAATTGCGGACACCAAATTAGGCCCCCTGCCCATCACTATGGTTCATCAATCCCTGGCCTGGCTATAAAGTGACATCTTCTATTTATTTGTTCACAAACATGTAAAAAAGAAGTCTATTTTATTCACTATTTGTATCACCTAGTCTTGTTTCTGGCCCAGTATAAGTATTGCCCTTTAGAAATGACACTTTATTTTAATACAGTTATTTTAATTAAGTGCCTATTATGTAAAAAAACAAAACAATTTTTAAGTGGTTTCCATTTCCCAGTAACCTGAACCACCCACGTCTCCCCAGCACTGTACCATGAAATATACTTTCTCAACACAGCAAGGAGCAGTACATCATATTGTACTCATTTTACAGAGAAGAAAACTAAGTGTACAATAGTCACATGATTTTCCCAAGATGTTTAGAAACACTAATGCCCAAGTAAGAAGTTATGTAAGCATTTCAAGCATGATAACAGGCCAATAGGATCTCATCATAGATTATGAAATACAAGCTATATAATCTATGCTGTATGCCTGAAACTAATATAATCTTGGATGTCAAATGTAATTAAAAACTTTTTAAAAAACTATATAGGACTGTTTTAAAAAGCACTCTGTCAGCAGTTTGATTCTTTAGCATAGCAATATTGCATCATCCCTAAGTCAAGTTTAGGAAATACAGAATTATGAACAAGAGAATCAGTGGTTAGAGCCATCCCTTTAAGTAGCTATGGGCCACAGCAGACCCAACTCACATCTCTGGGGATGTGAGGCATGTGATCAAGAGAATTTTGGAAAGAATACAAAATACTAATGTAATAAAGGATGTGGACCCTGACTGTATACCCTACATACTATGTACTATAATGTTGTGGTTAAGATTAAGAACTCTAGAATAAGACAGACTTGAGTTTTAATCTGTGCTCTGCTATTTTTAATTTTTGCTCTATTATTTGCTGTCATTAATTTTGACTCATTTTCTTGTATTTCAAATGAATACAACAGCACCAACTCCCAATATTGCTGTGAGAGTTATGTATTTAAATTGATTAACACAATGTCCAACACATAATAAGTGGTTACTAAATGGTCATTTTTATTGTGATGATTATTATTAACATTAGTTGATGATTAGCTTGAGTTGCCACTGTAAGAACAGAAATTTTAGCTGCTATCTCTGAAAGTTTATATTCTAGATCCTTGTGTCAGTGGGAGGGGAGGAGAGTCCTTGGTCTATGCAGCAGTAGCACTCTCCCCTCTACAAGAAATAGTCTGTAATAGTACCTTTGCCACTCTACTTATAAACCAGATTGAAAAAAATTCTTCATTCTAAAAAGAAAATGCTATTTGAAGTGTATGATTGATCTTTCTCATTTACATAAATTTAGTGGAATTTATAAGTGTATGGTCATCAAAAAAACTTATAATTTTATTTTTGTTTGTTTGAGGTTGTTTTAAATATGTGCTTAGTACATCTTTAGATTCTGCAATAAAGTTCCAATTTTATTCTATGCCACCTAACAATTCATTCGCTTGGGGATAGCATTTGTTATCATCCTAATTATCACTTTGAAACATTCTTGACAATTATGTGCAGAACAATTTGCTCAACCACACCTTGTTTAGGCTACATTCAGATTTGCTCTGCTGGCTGTATAACTAAGTCACTGCAATTGTACCTAAAACAAGTTTGCAATTACCTCCACAGGCCTTTTCTGAATCACTTCATGTGGGGTGGAAACATTAATCTGGGTGCTTAACTACTGCTTGGGTATTAATTGACACTCTGATAACATACGTTACAGAACATTGCATGGCACAATTTAATACAAAAATAAGTTCAATAACTAGCTCCTATGGCTTATGTTTCAATAAAAAATTATGCCAATGATTGAAATTATCATTTTAACAATATTTACTGTATTAAAAATAAGCCTATAAGAAGTCGTGAAATTTAGAGCTTTGCTATTAGCCTTAAGAATTTTCTCCATTATGTAAGAAAACTGTAAATAATAGTTTTACTATTGAAATGACTCTGCAAAAGTGTAATTTTATTATTTTTAAAGAGCTTTTGCTGTGGATGGAATGTTTAAAATTAGTGCTTGGATATTTTACCCTAAGTATAGCTTTTATGCAAGATAAGTATTCATAATTTTATGAAATATTATTTACTACAAAAAGCTTATATTTCTTAGATATTTGGGGTTCATAAAAGTAATTTTAAAAATTTGTTATTTTAACCATATGAAAGATAGTATGATTACCTAAGTAAAGATAAAGAAAATTGAAAAATGTTAATGCATGAATCAAATTTTCCCAAAATGACTACTAAAGCTAATACCATTCTAGCTTTGTGATTAATTTATTCAATCACTCATTCATTTGTTCATCATTCATTTAGTCATTGAATCTTTATTGATCATATTATGTGCTAGGCACTATTATGTGGGAAATAAACATAAAAAAAAATTAATGCCATCAGAGAGTGTCCATTCTAGTTGGTCATGGAAATTGGTCAATAAACAAAGTAGACATCAAAACTATAAGTAAACTACCGAACAGCCATCTTTCAGAACCTCCTGAAATCTAGCTGAATGGAAGTCCTACAACTAAAGATATAAAGAAGAAGCTACATCGAGACTGGTAGGAGATGTAGAGATGGGAACAGGCTTGTCCCACACCCACATATGATGGATAAAACTCAGAGGGATATCACGACTGCAGAAGTCCCCCCTGTGGAGCAAGGGGTCCCACCCACACCAGGCCCCCATTACAGGGTTCCAGTATCAGGAAGAGAAGTCCCCATTAATTCTGGCTATAAAAATCTGCAGGGAGTGTGGCTGAGTGAGATGGAGGGTTCCCGATGATCTAGATAGTTCCTCTGGAAACTGGACCTTCACACAGACTTACTCAGACTCACTCCCTCTGAGCTCTAGCATGGGTACAGCAGCTTGAAAGGAACCAGGGACACATGGGGGTTCCAGTATCAGGAAGAGAAGTCCCCATTAATTCTGGCTATAAAAATCTGCAGGGAGTGTGGCTGAGTGAGATGGAGGGTTCCCGATGATCTAGATAGTTCCTCTGGAAACTGGACCTTCACACAGACTTACTCAGACTCACTCCCTCTGAGCTCCAGCATGGGTACAGCAGCTTGAAAGGAACCGGGGACACATGAGGAGAAACTGAAGTGTCTGGCATCAGGACGAAAGCTGAAGGGCAGCTTTCTCCTAGCCAGAAGTGCTGGCAGAGGCCATTGATCCTTTCTTGAGCCTTTCCCCCACAGAGCTGGCAGGTGAGTGCCATATCTGAATCACCATAAACCTGGTAAACACTGTTCATCCTGCCCTGGTGATTTCCTGATACCCTGCCCCACCAACTTTCAGACCTACCCAGGGAGTTTCCAGTGGCTTTTCCAGATGAATGGCTTATCTTGGCTCATGCTTCAGACTTTCCTAAAATCTCTCAAACAAGCAGCATCTGGCCTGAGTATACCCTGTATCTCTGGCTAAATAGCCCAAAGTCCAGCACTAGTGGCAGCAGGCCTTGGTTTGCAGCTTGGCCTCTCCTGGGCACCTCCAAGCCCAACACAAGTAGCAGCTATCTGCAGATAGCTTTTTAGGTCATACTGGGTGGCCCCAAGCAGAACACAGGCTGCAGCTGACCTTGACCTGCATTTCCTGGGAAGTCCCAGAGCCATCACACTTGGTGGACAGCTTCAGACCATATTGACACACCATCCAAACACCGCCACAAGTGACACACTCAAGGGACAAACTAAGCAGGCACCAGAGCCCCGCTAAAGTATGTCCTGCTTCATGGAGTGGGCTCCTGCATAGCTAATTTTCCACAGTGGTCACAACCAGTCTTTGCAACCAATTGGCTTGCGGGTAAATCCCTCCCATTGATGTGCCAACAGCCAGTGGACCCTACAGGACACCTACTACATTAAACCTTTCTACAAAGCCCAGGAGACATAGTAGCTCTACCTACTACATAGATTAAAACACAGGGAGGCTGCCAAAAAGAGGAGACAAAAAAATATATCCTAAATCAAAGAACAGAACAAAACTTCATCGAAAGAACTAAACAAAATAGAGACAACCAACCTACTAGATGCAGAGTTCAAAGCACTGGTTATAAGGATTATCAATGAAGTTCTTCAAACAGCATAAAATAAAAACATGGAAACCATAAAAAAGAACCAGTCAGAAATGAGGGATACACTGACTGAAATGAAGAATGATTTACAGGGAATCAATAGTAGAGTCAATGAAGCTGAGAATCACATCCAGGATTTGGACTATAAGGAAGCAAAAAATACCCATTCAGAATAGAAAAAAATAAAAGAATCCAAACAAATGAAAATAGTGTAAGAAGCCTCTGGGATGACTTTAAGTATACCAATATTCATATCATGGGGATGCTGGAAGAAGAAAAGAGAGAGAGCAAAAAATTGAAAACCTGTTTGAAAAAAAAACACCTTCCATAAACTGGTGAAGGAAATAGATATACAACTCCCGGAAGTACAGGGAGTCCTAAATAAGATGAACCCAAAGAGGCCCACACCAAGACACATCATGACTAAAATTTGAAAGATTAAAGACAGAGAGAATTTTAAAAGCAGCAAGAGAAAAGCATTTAATTACCTACAAAGGAGTTTCTATAAGACTGTCAGCTGATTTTTCAACAGAAACTTTGTAGGCCAGAAGGGATTGGCAAGAAATAGTCAAAGTGATGAATAGCAAAGACCTACAACCAAGATTACTCTACCAAGCAAAGCTATCATTTAGAATTGAAAGACAGATAAAGAGCCTCCCACCCAAGAAAAAGCTAAAGGAGTTCATCACCACCAAACCAATATTACATGAAATGCTAAGGGGTCTTATTTAAAAAGAAAATTAATATATATATATATGCAATAAAATGGCAATAAATACATATCTACCAACAATTTAATCTAAAAAAATAAAATAAATAAATGAACAAGTGGAACAGGAAGAGACTCATAAATACAGAAAACACTTTGATAGTTGCCAGATGTGAGGTGGGTTGAGGGATGAGTGAAAAAGGTAAAATGATTAATAAGTACAAATTGGTAGTTACATAATAATCACAGGGATGTAAAGTACAGCATAGGGAATATAGTCAATATTATTCTAATAACTATGTATAGTGTCCAATGGGTACAATATTTATTGGAATTATCACTTTGTAAGTGATATAATGTCTAATCACTGGAGTGTACACCTGAAACTAATGTAATATATGTCAACTGTCATTGAAAAGTTTAAAAAATAAAATTAAATAAATAAGCAAAATATATAGAATTTCAGATGGTGATAACTCCAATGAAATAAATTAAGCAAGTAGGGGGAATAGAAAATGCTAAGGATGGATTTGAAATTTTAAAAAGGAAGGTCAGGGTAGGTGTTGCTGAGAAGGTGACATTTAAACAAAGACCTAAAAAAAAGTATGGGGCAAATCTTGCAGAAATGTTGAAGGAAAGGGAGTTCTAGAAGAATATTAAGAATAAAGGCTCAGAAGTGAGAGAGCGGCTGGCACTAGGAAGAAAATCAAGAATGACAATGTGGCTGGCATATCATTACAGAAGAGAAGAGGAAGAGAAATGGAGACAGTGAGGCTAGAGACATCAGATCTAGTAAAGGCCAAAGGCCCTAAAAACCATTATAAGAACATTTTTTTTATTAAACTGAGTTAAATAGGGTGTTACCCAAATCTTTATTGTATTTGGAGATACATTTTAATAATCTGCTGTTTCCTACCTGCTTTATTGCAATGTTTATTTGGTAGTACACTAAAAGGCTCATGATTCAACCACAGCTTTTTAAAAAATTATTGATAGTTACCAATTAATCAATAATAAAGCTGAAATAAACCAGATTTTAAGGTTAAATGCATTCCAAGGATGGAGAGAATTTTGTTGAAATATTTGTTCTTTAATTAAATTTTTCAAACTGGGACAGAAACAGCTAGTGGTCCTCCAATGTCCATCTTCCTATCAATTGAATGGAAACAGAGATAGAAATAACACATAGAAGTAAGCAAAGTGACCCAACCAGCTATGACTGCTTCATCTCTGGTTAGTAATATGAAAAAGAAACAAACCTATCTTTTTACAGCCCATATTTTGGGTACTTTTGTTTGTACCAGCTTAACCTACATTCTGTCAAATGTATTATAAAAACAAGAAGTTAAATTGAACAGAATTCCTAAAACTCTAAATTATTTCACTATACTCTTTAACTCTCTGACATTCACTTTTAAATTATTTACCTCACCCACAAGGAGAAATACAACATTTCATTGGATGTTTTTTTAAATAAATAAAAAACAAGAAGTCCATGACCTTTTGAGCTCTAATTTTTATTCCATGTTTGGTAGAAAAGGAAAGAGAGAAACTTTGAAAATAATTTGAATACGTTCTCAAAGAAAAATGAGCTTTTCTGTCAGAAAAGCATTTCCTTTTCTTGTTGCTAATTAGAGTGGTAGTTAAACCAGATTTATTCAGAAACATGTGGGTAATGAGAGCTACACATGGTACTGGGAGGCATTCACTGAACTATGATATTTTAATATTGTTTGCTACAGAAAGAAAGAGAAGTGGAGATACACAGGCTAAGATAATGAAGGAGAAACTTAAAGAGCAATGAAGACTCAATGAGAACCAGACAGAGGTATATAGCAGAAGACTGTTTAGAAATATGTGGGAGCCTTCTTATTCTCCGTGGGGGTTTTTTTGGTGTGTATGTGTGTGTGTGTGTGTGTGTGTGTGTGTGTGTGTGTGTGTTTTAAGCTAATGCTCTGAAAGATCCTCGCTAAACTTAGAAAACAATACCAATTGTTTGAAACCCTGGAGACATCATCTGAGTATTTATGCAGAATGAAAAAACAACCAAAAACATCAATGAGCTGAGAACTACTGTGTTGCCTTTGCTTACTTTTCAAAATTATAAAAGAAGATATCTAAAAAACTATCTTACAAATATCCTTTAATGATTGTATTTACCTATTCATTTTATGAAAGGTATAATATTTACATGAATATGTCCAAGTTTACTGACATTTCAATTATTTTTTCTTGAAATTTCTTAAATAATTTTTTGTGTTAGATTAATGGATCCATATATCATATTTCTTAAAATCAAAAAGCCAGTAGGTTGAGGGGGAGGAAAAGAAAAATAGCTTAATGCATACTGTATCAGGGTATTTAATGTCAACTATCCAATTTTGAGTCAATTTCAAAGAGAAATTTAAGATGTATATATCAAATTCAAAAATCATATTTGTGTATATTTCTGATTAAATATCTGACCCAAAGATCCTTTTGGAGTACTTATTTGGAATGCCCCAGATATCATTTAGATACCATCTAACATCCTTTGAAGGATGTTATGAGGACTCTCAAAGGATAGTCACTTAAATATTTACATGTCATCATAACAATTACGTGTTAACTCCTAATCAAATTTGTTTGTAAAAAGACAGTTTGAGATTAAACCCTTATTAGAGATAACATTGGCAAATATGTTCTCCCATGCAGTGGGCTTTCTTGTTGTTTTGTTGGTGGTTTCTTTTGCTGTGAAGAAGCTTTTTATTTTGATGTAATCCCATATGTACTACTATCTGTAATACTTTAAACAATAAAAATAAAATTTAAAAATTAAAAGAAAAAGAAATAAAGGCTGTAAAGGATATTTTTGTAGGATGGATGAAGAGCGAAGAACATTTAATGCCAAAGGAATTACCAACAATTGGAAAATAACAATGAGGGGGTTGGGGAACTGGGTGAAAAAATGAGGGGATTAAGCAAAAAAAAAAAAAAAACACTCATAGA
>NW_005370315.1:1462087-1472170 GCF_000412655.1 Myotis brandtii | reverse complement strand
AAATGGAAAAAAAAAAAGGGGGGGTTGGGGAACGGGGGGGAAAAAAGGGGGGATTAAGAAAAAAAAAAAAAAAAAACACTCATAGACACAGATAACAGTGTGGTGATTACCAAAGGGGAAGTGGGGTGGGGGAAGGTAGAAACAGGGATAAAATGTGATGAAAGAAGAGTAGATTTGGGGTGACAAACACACAATACAATATACAGATGTATTATGGAATTGTACACCTGAAACCTATATAATTTTGTTAACCAATGCCACCCCAGTAAATTCAATAAAAATTTAAAAAACTGAAAAAAAGAAAAAGACAGTTTGGGGAATTTAGCCCACAAGAATATTTCTTAGATAAATAAAATAAATGGTCTGCTTAATTTTTAATTTAAAACACAATATGAGCTGATAAAGTTACAAAACAAATATCTCAAATAAGAGACACAATCTGTTTCTTAGATTGCTCTTTTTTTCTGAAAAAAAGAAAAAAGTCATGATAACATGTAGCTCTGATATACAACACTGGTAAGAAAAGTTAAAAATGAACAACTCAGCAGCTGCCTCCTACTTTGATTTGCATGTCAAGTGATTGAGATGAAGAGACAACTTCCACTCTCTGAAGTACAACTCCTTTCTATTTTAAGTATTCAAAACTAATTATTCCATCAGCTTTGACTATTTATATGGCTCAATAAAATAAGAAGTTATCAATCTAATTATTCTGTCATCTAAATAACTGATAAGCTCACCCTTATTTCATTGAATCTGAAAATAATAATTTACTGCATAATTTGAATCTAGCAACTATAAAATGTAAGAAATTATAAATGAAGTCTTTGCCGATAAGAACTTATCAAGGAGATACCATCATCTCCCACTGGAAGTACTAGGAAAGCACTCTGGTCCCTGTGAATCTACTGTCCGAACTGCATAAAGGGTGATTGTTACCAATGGAGATTGTTACATCTGATTATGTCATCACCCTTCCTGCCCCCAACCCACAACTAAAGACATGAAATATTTCACTGAATTACCAGTGCACTTAGCTATAGACACAATCCTTGCCAAAGTTGTCAGTGCTGTTCATAGTCCCACCCTTAGTTCCCAGCCTCACCTCTCACTATGCTCCTCTTCTCTCTGCTTCAGCCACAGTGGCCATGCTTCTTCCTCTAGCCTTGCTGTCTTTCCAAGTGTGGTTTTCCTTCATCAGGTTAGCTCCTACTTCAGATATCAGCATAACTGTCACTTCCCTGACCCATCTTTTTAGGTTAAATTATTTATTCATAATATTTTATAGCACCAGAAACCTCTCCTCTGTGCATAGAAGTTAGAGACACTTTTATAATTTTGTTATTAATTAATATCTATCTTGCTCTCTAGGTTATAGGCTCCAAAAGTAGAAAAATCATGCTCAGTTCTCTTCATCATTGTAAAAGAATTGCTTTGCTAAAGAGCCAGAATTCTGTAATTCCTCAATAAATATTAGTAGAATCACTATTATTGTTAACTGAAAAATGAAACTGAATTTAGCAATCCTGTCAATGGAACTTCAGGAAATTCCCTGCTAATGTTAATAATGGATTTCAATCATCAGCTTAAATTAGCCACGGGTTAGTTGATTGTTTGGGTTGTATGTGTTTGTTTCTTTTTATTCTTTTTGAAAAACAAACCTCAAATTGCTCATAATAAAATGAGTGGCTCTAACCATATTGCAAACATTTATTCCTTTATGTAGTCAACAAAATACATGTGAATTAAAAGTTGTTTCACAGATTTTAACCTCACAAGACATTAATGTATACATTTATTTGAAGAGAAATGTAAACCATATTACTTTTGAAAATTCTGATGGCTCACTATGCCCTATTTATGGCAGATCAAAATTGTGCACTTGTTCTGCTCGATAAACTAAATTGCAATTAAGTTTGTGTTTCTATGAAATGGACTTAGTGCTCCTTCATTTACCTGCACTGAGACATTTTTCTTCTGAATATGTCTTTATCCCTTGATTGAAAAATCAGAAGTAATTTTTTTGTTGTTTTGAAAAATAAGCCACTTAACCCTACCAAGTATTCCTCTTATCTACTGTTTTTATAATTTGTTTATTTATTAAACAAGTTGATGAACAAATAAATTACCAAGCACTTACAATGTGCCCATCTCTTTACAAAGTACTTTATGTGCACTATCTCATTTAAGCAATACACCAACCCCTCAATGTAGAAATAATTACTGTATTCTTTTAATAACTAGAAAGAGAAGCCTAGTGCAGTGGGGCCTTGACTTACGAGTGTCCCGACTAACGAGTTTTTTCTAGATACGAGCCGTCTCTCGGCTGATTTTTTGCTTTGAGTGGCAAGCTAAAATTCGGGTTACAAGCCAGCTTCAGATACCCCACCGCTAGTTGGCGCAGCGAACATCACAGTGAACGCCACAACATCAGCCCAGCATCACGTGTCTCACTCGTTCACTTTTTGATTTGACATACGAGTAATTTGAGTTATGAGTTCCGTCACGGAACGAATTAAACTCGTAAGTCAAGGCCCCACTGTAATTGCCTCACCATTATCCTGTTAATAAGGGGAGGGTTAGGGTTTTAGATTAGTTCTTCTTCCCTCCCAAAAGATTATATGAAGAATAAAATAAATAGCATGAAGTGAAAAAAAGATCACCAAATTTTAAGAGTCTTAAAATCCAGAGACAAGCCATGACTCTGACCAATTGACAAGTCACTAAACTTCACAATAGTTACCTTTAAATAAGGAACAGGTGGATTCCAAAACAGTGGGAGAGTAATTGGAAGGATACACTGACACGTTCCCAGGACCAAACTGGAATTACAACTGAAATACAGAAAAGCCATCCTGAATAATCAACTGAAGACTAGATGGAGAGAACCCTGATAACCAAAGACAGGAAGTGGAGACCGCATAGAT
The DNA here is from genome assembly GCF_000412655.1 of Myotis brandtii. Taxonomy (NCBI): domain Eukaryota; kingdom Metazoa; phylum Chordata; class Mammalia; order Chiroptera; family Vespertilionidae; genus Myotis; species Myotis brandtii. Next base: position 1,469,243 of record NW_005370315.1, on the reverse strand, counting down.
ACTGGTAAGAAGTATGGAGGCATGAAAAGGCTGGCCCGGCACCCACAGACAGCAGCTGAAGTTCCGGAGTGATAACTCAGCTATGAGAGGTTCCAAAGAGAATTCTGGTGTCTAAACCCCAAGTTGGGCCCCCAGGCCAGAGCACTGAGAACTGAGAAAGGTGCTCACACAAAGTCTGGCTGTGAAAAGCAGCAGTGTTGCAGTCTGCCGGGGAGCGGTGGTTGGAAATGCAAGCAGACTCTTAAAGGGTCAAAGCACAAATTTCATGTGCAGTCACTCACTTGGGCTCCAGTAGAGGGAGTGTAGTGTGCACTGGAACTGTGTGAGGAGAGTCCAGGTTTGGGGCTCTGGGGTTCGAGATCAGATGGCAGCCAACCCTGTTTCCTGTGATGAGTCATTTCCTCACACTCCAGAGAACCTTTGCCATCCAGATGGTTTTTGCATGAGTTGAAGGCACCTCCCACTGTCTTTGATAGCCTGAGGCTAATTAAGACTAAATGTGAATGGGACTATAGGCACAGGAAGATCTCTGGAGGCTTTGAGTTTTTGCTTGGTCTCCATCTGGCCCCAGGTCTAGGAAAAGCAAATGCCGGTGCACATCTTGGTCCTTTCCAAAGGCACCCAGTTCCAGTGGAGGGAGCCACAAAATGTGGATTGCTGGTAGCTCCAAATAGGATATTCAGGGCCAGTGACAAACAGTGTATGATATTGTCCTGCACTGGAAATTGGGAGTCATAGCAGATCTACCTAATACATAGATACAAACCCAACCTGGCAGACAAAATAGACAGACAAAAAAAAAAAAGCCCCAAATAAAAAACAAGAGAATTCTCCAGAAGAGCTAAATGACATGGAGGGAGATAAGAAATTTACCAGATATAGAGTTCAGAATGATGGCAAGGATGTTTGAAGAAATAATGGCACAAAACTTACCTAACTGGTAAAGGAAAAAGTCACAGAGGTTTAGGAGGCACAGAGAGTCCCAAGCAATAAGAACACAAACAGGCCCATGCCCAGACACATGATAATAATAATGCCAAAATATAAAAGACAGAGAATCTTTTTTTAATATTTCAAGAAAAATGATTTTAAATATAATAATGTTACATGCAATAAAAATTAATATTTCAAGAAAATGATGTTAAATATAATATTACATGCAATAAACATTAATATTTCAAGAAAAAAATATTTTAAATATAATGATATTACCAAAACTTTACTAACATAGCATAATATCACAAAACTTATAGGAAATATTAAAAATCTGCAAATAATAGGATTACTTCTATTATATTCTAAAATATATTTTTTCTCTGGTTCTAGATTTTTGTTCATCAGTTTATGTTGTTCATTACAGTATATTCCACAAATGAGTCCGATCATGTGATATTTATCCTTCTCCAACTGGCTTATTTTGCTTAGCATAATGTTCTCCATGTCCATCCATGCTGTTGTGAATGGTAAGACTCCTTTCCTTTTTACAGCAGTGTAGTATTCCATTGTGTAGATGTACCACAGTTTTCTAATCCACTCATCTGCTGATGGGCACTTAGGCTGTTTCCAAATCTTAGCTATTGTAAATTGTGCTGCTATGAACATTGGGGTGCATATATCCTTTCTGATTGGTGTTTCTGATTTCTTGGGCTATATTCTTAGAAGTGGGATTACTGGGTTAAATGGCAGTTTCATTTTTCATTTTTTGAGAAAACTACATACTACTTTCCACAGTGGTTACACCAGTCTGCATTCCAACCAGCAGTGCAAGAACGTTCCTTTTTCTCTGCATCCTCGCCAGTACTTGCCCTTTGTTGATTTGTTGATGATAGCCATTCTATCATTTGTTGATGACAGCTATTACAACAATGAGGTATAAGATGTTATCTCATTGTTGTTTTCATTTGCATCATTCAGATGATTAGTAACTTTGAGCATGTTTTCATATGTCTCTTGGCCTTCTGTATGTCCATTTTCTAAAAGTGTCTATTTAGGTCCTTTGCCCATTTTTTGATTGGATTATTTATCTTCCTTTTGTTAAGTTGTATGAGTTTCCTGTAAATTTTGGAGATTAAACTCTTATTGGAGATGACATTGGCAAATATGTTCTCCCATGCAGTGGGCTTTCTTGTTGTTTTTTTGATGGTTTCTTTTGCTGTGCAGATGATTGATATAGTCCCATTTGTTTATTTTCTCCTTAGTTTCCATTGTCCTAAGAGTTGTATCAGTAAAGATATTGCTACAACATATTAAAGACAGAGAATCTTAAAGGTAGCAAGAGAAAAGCAATTTTTTAATTACAAAGGGGCTCCCCTAAGGCTTCCAGCTGATTTTTCATCAGAAACTCTATAGGCCAAACAGGAATGGCATGACGTATTCATGGTAATGAAAAGCAAGAATCAGAAAACAAAATTACTATATACAGCAAAGCTATCATTCAAAATAGATGGTAAGATAAAGAGCTTCCCAGATGAAAATAAGGCTAAAGGAGTTTATCATCACCAACCAACACTGCAAGGAATGCTAAAGGGACTGCTGCACAAAAAGAAGAAATAGAGAGAGAAACATAGACATAAAGAATTAAAGTGGCAATAAATAAGTACCTATCAATAATGTTAAATGTAAATGGATTAAGTGCTCCAATCAAAAACATAAGGTAGCTGAATGGATATGAAAAAATAACTCAATTATATGCTGTCTATAAGAGACTCACCTAAGAACAAAAGACTCACACAGAATGAGAGTGAAGAAATGGACAAAAATCTTCCATGCAAATGGAAACAGAAAAAGCTGGGGTAGCAATACTCATATCTGACAAAATAGACTTCAAAATGAATGCCATCACAAGAGATAATAATGGTTAACACATAATACTAAAAGAATTGATACAACAAAAGGGTATAATCCTGGTAAACTTATATGCACCCAATATAGGAGAACCTAAATATATACAAAGATTTCTAGAAGACATTAAGGGAGAGATCAAAAGCTTATTGAAATCATATGAAGCAACTTCTCAGATCACAATGGAATGAAACTAGAAATCAAGTACAGTAAAAAAAAACTCAAAAACTTTAAAACACATAGAGGCTAAATAGCATATTATTAAACAATGAATGAGTTACCAATAAAATCAAGAAATAAATCAAAAACTTCCTGGAAACAAATGAAAATAAACATACAACAACTCCAAATCTATGGGACACAGCAAAAGAAGTCCTGAGAGGGAAGTTCACAGCACTATAGGCCTGCTCAAAAAACAAGAAAAATTAAAAATAAACTATTTAACCTTACAACTTAAAGAATTAGAAGGAGAACAACAAGAAAAGCCCAGAGTAATTAGAAGGAATGAAATAATAAAGATTATAGCAGAAACAAACGACATAGAGACTGAAAATACAATACAAAAGATCAATGAAACCAAGAGCTGGTTATATGAAAAGATAAATAAGATCGATGAACCTTTAGTCATACTCCTCAAGAAACAAAGAGCCCTAGCCAATTTTGCTCAGTGGATAGAGCATCAGACTATGGATCAAAGGGTCCCAGGTTTGATTCTGGTTAAGAACACATACCTTGGTTGCAGCCTCCTCCCTGGCTCAAGCCATGTTCAGGGCACATACAGGAGGCAACCAATCAATGTGTTTCTCTTACATTGATATTTCCTTAACCAAGAAGTTAAAAGACTTGTACTCAGAAAACTACAGGATTTTGAAAAAAGTATTAGAAGAAGATATAAACAAGGGGAAGAATATTCCATGTTCATGGATTGGTACAATTAACATAATTAAAATGTCCATACTACCCAAAGCAATCTATAGGTGCAATCCCCATTAAAATACCAATGGCATATTTCACATTCCTAGAATAAATTCTCCAAAAATTTATGTGGAATAAATAAAGACCCCGAATAGCCACAGCAATCCTGAGAAAGAAGAACAAAGTTGGCAAAATCACAATACCAGATATCAAGTTTTACTACAAAGCCACTATAATTAGAATAGCCTGGTCCTGGCACAAGAACAGGTATATAGATCAATGGAACAGAACAGAGAACTCAGAAATCGACTCAAGCCATTATGCTCAATTAACGTTTGACAAAGGAAACAAGAGCATACAATGGAGTCAAGACAGTCTCTTCAATAAATGGTGTTGGGAAAATTGGACAGGTAAATGCAAAATAATGAAACTAGACTACCAACTAACTCCATATGGAAGAATAAACTCAAAATGAATAAAAGACTTAAATGTATGTCATGAAACCATAAAAATCCTAGAAGAAACCATAGGCACCAAAATCTCAGACATTTCTTGTAGCAATATGTTTGCAGCCATATCTCCTAGGGCAATGGAAACTAAGAAGAAAATAAACAAATAGGACTGCATCAAAATTATAAATTTCCTGCACAGCAAAAGAAACCACCAACAAAATTAAAAGGGAGCCCATTGTATGGGAGAACATATTTGGCAATGATATATCTGATAAAGGGTTAATACCCAAAATATATAAGGAACTTATACAACTTAACAAAAGGAAGACAAACAGTCCAATCAAAAAATGGGCAAAGGACCTAAATGGACACTTCTCTAAAGTGGACATGCAGATGGCCAAGACACATATGAAAAAATGCTCAAAGTCCTGATATCAGAGAGAGATGCAAATTAAAATGACAATGAGGTATCTCCTCACACCTGTCAGAATGGCTACCATCAACAAATCAACCAATGACAAGTGCTGGTGAGGAAATGGAGTAAAGGGAACCCTAGTACACTACTGGAGGGAATGCAAAATGGTGCATCCATAATGGGAAACAGTATGTAATTTCCTCAAAAAATTAAATATGGAACTGCCATTTGACCCAGTGATCCTGCTTCTAGGAATATATCCTAAGAAACCTGAAACACCAATCAGAAAGAATGTATGCACCCCTATGTTCATAGAAACATAATTTACAGTAGCTAAGATCTGGAAACAGCTCAAGTGCCCATCAGTAGATGAGTGGATAAAAAAAGCTGTGGTACATTTACACCATGGAATGCAATGCAGCAGTAAAAATGAAGGATCTCTTACCCTTTGACACAGAATAGAGGGACCTGGACAGTATTATGCTAAGCAAAATAATCCCATTAGAGAAAGACAAGTATCACAGAATCTCACTCATATGTAGAATCAGATGAACAAATCAGCTGATTAACAAAATAGATCCAGAGACATAGAAGCATGGAATAGACTGTGGAATCTCAGAGGGAAGGCGGGGGAGGGTTGGTGGGTGGGATTAAATCAACCAAAGAGCTTGTAAGCATATATACCTAATGCATAGATATAGACAATAGTGTGGTGAAGAACTGGGGTGCAGGGTGGGGCAGGTTAGAAGAGGTCAAAGGGGGAAAAATGGGGACATATGTAATACTTTCAACAATAAAGATTATTTTTAAAAAGAAATTAAAACAGTAACCAGAACCCCCCACCTCAAAAGAAAAAATACAATTAAGAACAAGTAGAATATCAGGGGGCAAAAACTATTGTCTGCTAAAGTTAATTTGTTCTTTATTTTCCTCATCTGCCCTTTACCCAACCTAAGTCCACAGAAAGAATGATGGATGGCTTAATGATCATGTATTATACAAGTAAACAGGAATGTAATCATACAGTCAGCATATTTCATCTTCCAAACCATATGCTTATCTTCACGAGTAGAATTTTTAGATTTGGACTGGTTTTTAATGTGGTGTATATCATTAGGAGATAAGACTACTACCAGCTGTTCGAAGGAAATAGGAATTTTACTAAAAGAATCCATTGGAAGGAAGTGAATAAGACAGATTGGTGATAGGAGAGGAAATCAAGTGTAACTTCTCCATTTCTTATCCCAACTCCCAATTGGTTTTACAAATTCCAATGCCTTTTGTAAAAGATTTTTCACATCTTCATTTATAGCTCTATAAACTTATAATATGGACATTTTTACTTACATAAAAATTAATGCTTGAAAAGTACTTTAAAATCCTTAGTACTTTAAGTATTTTAAACATGAGTGAATATTATAATATAGTCTATATACCATAAACTGTAATAAAGCAATGATTTTTCAACAGTGTTGAAGAAACTTTGGTTCAATCCAAGGAGGTGTCCAAAGATCTCCAATATCCATCAGCACTTAGTGGATTAGAAAACTGTGGTACATCTACATGATGGAATACTACACTGCTGTAAAAAAGAAAGAACTATTACTATTTGCAGCAGCATGGATGGACCTGGAGAGCATTATGCTAAGCAAAATAAGCCAGTCAGAGAAAGATAAGTATCATATGATCTCATTCATATGTGGAATTTAATGAACAAAATAAACCAATGAACAAAATAGATCCAGAGACATGGAAGCATGGGACAGATTGTGGAATTTCAGATTAAGGCAGGTGGGTGGGTGGATGGGGGGAGATTAACTGGGGATAATCTCCAGAACTGGATGTGGGGGTCACACTTTTTCTAAACCACGTGATTACCTAATTCAAAGTTGCCACCCCAAAGTTCAGATTAGTTAATATAATTTTTAATGTTAAATAAAGATGTATAGTAATAAACAGTTTATTATAGCAGCCATGTTGAACAATGTATTTAAGATTGTAAACTCCTGAATTGCTGTATTTATATACATTATTGCAGGACATACTTTGACTTAGTCCTGGTAACTGTACAGTAATTTGGTTTACTAACAAAAGTTGTGAATAAAATTGTGAAACTAGAAAAAAATAAAATAAAATAAAAAATAATCTGGCATAAACACAATTTTTTTCTCTTATGTAAAGGTAAGCTAATTAAAGAGAAGCTCCCCTTATCTTCTGTCATGTCAGCATCCATGTCTGAACTAGCTGCTCAAGATCCCAGAAGCAGACATTAGAACTAGGAGGAAAGAGAGAAAACATGGTCATGCCCTACACATAACACAGTATACTTACTATGTTAGCCAAAACTTAATCAACATTATAAAGCAATCCAGAAAATATAGTTTTTATTTATGGTTATACACATAACCAAAAATCCATGGCTATCCTCTACACTAATAAAAGAGAAACATGGTAATTAGCGTATGACCGCTACCCTTCCCATTGGCTAATCAGCATATCCTTATGCAAATTAACTGTCAGCCAAGATGGCGGC
>NW_005370315.1:1460644-1462066 GCF_000412655.1 Myotis brandtii | reverse complement strand
AATAAACAAAATAAGCCAGTCAGAGAAAGATAAGTATCATATGATCTCATTCATATGTGGAATTTAATGAACAAAATAAACCAATGAACAAAATAGATCCAGAGACATAGAAGCATGGGACAGATTGTTGAATTTCAGATTAAGGCAGGTGGGTGGGTGGATGGGGAGAGATTAACTGGGGGCAATCTCATATGCATAGCCCATGGACAGAGACAATAGTGTGGTAAAGGCTTGGAAGGGTGGGTTGGAGGGGTCAATGCAGAAAGAAAAAAAAAGGAACATCAGTAATACTTTCAACAATGAAGATAAATTTTAAAAAATAATAATCTGCCCAAGTGCCATAGGCTGACATAAAGAGAGATAGGTGTGCCTGTCCACACATTAGGTTGCATTACAGGAGAGGAACCCAAGCTTAGGAAACCTGAGTCTTTTATATTGGCTGGTAAACCTACTTGATCTTTGCCCCAGATGGAGACATCTTTATTATATCGAACAGTAAATAACCCTCCCCTTGGATCCAGAGGGAGACACTATCTCTATCTTCAAAGGCTGTTCACCACACAAACATCCTTGAAAAGATAGTCCAGAACAAGGACGGCTAATGCCTCTGCTCATGAGACAATCAGAAATGTGAGAGATCTATAGTGAGTTTTCTCTCAGCACATGGAACATGTAAAGTCCTTGATAGACTGTTTCTAAAATGCATAATAGAATGAGAATAATTTTAAAAGTTAAAAGTTTCTAGTACGTTGCTGGTACAGGTGCAGCCACTGTGGAAAACAGTATTGAGTTTCCTCAAAAAATTAAAAATGGAACTGCCATTTGACCCAGTGATCCTGCTTCTAGGAATATATCCTAAGAAACCTGAAACACCAATCAGAAAGAATGTATGCACCCCTATGTTCATAGAAACATAATTTACAGTAGCTAAGATCTGGAAACAGCTCAAGTGCCCATCAGTAGATGAGTGGATAAAAAAAGCTGTGGTACATTTACACCATGGAATGCAATGCAGCAGTAAAAATGAAGGATCTCTTACCCTTTGACACAGAATAGAGGGACCTGGACAGTATTATGCTAAGCAAAATAATCCCATTAGAGAAAGACAAGTATCACAGAATCTCACTCATATGTAGAATCAGATGAACAAATCAGCTGATTAACAAAATAGATCCAGAGACATAGAAGCATGGAATAGACTGTGGAATCTCAGAGGGAAGGCGGGGGAGAGTTGGTGGGTGGGATTACATCAACCAAAGAGCTTGTAAGCATATATACCTAATGCATAGATATAGACAATAGTGTGGTGAAGAACTGGGGTGCAGGGTGGGGCAGGTTAGAAGAGGTCAAAGGGGGAAAATGGGGACATATGTAACACTTTCAACAATAAAGATTATTTTTAAAAAGAAATTAAAACAGTAA
>NW_005370315.1:1452190-1459878 GCF_000412655.1 Myotis brandtii | reverse complement strand
ATATGATTGCAAAGACAGACAGAAACTCCCAGATTGGAGAGGGCTCCCCTGAGGGCTCCCAGATTGGAGAGGGTGCAGGTCAGGCTGAGGGAGCCCCTGCCCCATGTACAAATCTTTGTGCACCGGGCCCCTAGTATATTTATATAAAACTAGCAGTCTCTGCCACAGTGATTTTATGCAAGTTACATAACCTCCTTAAACAACAAGTTTGTCATCTGTAACAGGAATTTTAATAACTATATTATCAGAATGTAATGATGATGGCATGTTCTATTAGAAAATGCCTATAAAACAATGTGTTTACAGTTAAGTCCAATAATGGCAGAACAACCAAACAACAGGTCACTATGACATGTGCTGACCACCAGGGGGTATGTGCAGAATGTGGTGAGCATCGGCAGCAGGAGGCAGAGTGCAGAACATGGCAGGTGTTGGCCACGGCAGGATGGTAGAACAGGTGAGTGGGAGCGCCAGACCAAGGTGGGGTGCTGGTCGCTGTCATCGGGGTGAGCCTCTGGTAGTTACTGAAAATTTTTTGCTTCCACACGCCGTGGTCCCACCCAGCACTCGCACCTCCTGCCAGTGCTGGACCCACTCACACCCACTGCCAGCTCCGGAGCCGCCGCTTGCACCCGCTGCCAGTTCCCGGTGCCGGCCCCAATCGCTCGGTGCCTTCAGTGGGTGTGAGCAGCAGCTGCTGGCCCCAATCACCCCTGAGGGCTTCTCCACCTCTCTGTGCTCCTGAGGGGCAATTGGGGCAGCAGCTGCCACTTGCACCCGCTGCTGGTACCGGCCCCAATTGCTCAGCACCATCAACAGGTGTGAGTGGGGCTGGTGCCATCAGCTCATGGGAGCAGTGGTGGCAGGATCAGGGCTTCTGGCAGACAGGGGACCAGGGACCATGGTGGGAGGGGCTGGGCAGAGGTGTGGAGGATGGGCTGAGACCTGTATCTGTGCCCACCGCAGCCTCATGACCCACAGTTCCTTTCAAGGTGCACGAATTTGTGCACTGGGCCCCTAGTTTGTTCATAAGAGTCCATGAATAGAAAAATCTGCAAAGGGGCTATTGCATTATTAATGGAAATTGAACACTTTGGACTATAGTCAACACTTACTAAAGCTTTACTTTTTCAATATGGCTTTAAAGATTCTGTTTATAAAATTGACTCTCAAGTTTAATCACTAGATTTAATGTACATCTTTTGTCATTTGTAGTTCTCTGAGAAAAAATGACTCCCTATTTTTTCTCTTTAGCAAGGAGGGCTTTTTCCTAATTCAAGAGCTCTAAAACTATTTGAAAGTGAGTATGGGCTGGGGTTAAGGTTTGACAAGAAGTAATTGCAGCCAATCCTGTGGGATAACTCGGTACCTCTTCACAGTCCTACATACAAAATGCTCAGCAGGGATTGTTGTATTTCAGTCACATTCCTATACATATACCAGTTGTGCATTCCTCAGAAGTCTGTAGTAACAACAGTTTCTTTTTAAAATAATGCAACCTCCGTGAAGATTGATTATCTTTTTTATGAGGTGAGGTCAGACAGACAAAAGACTGGTAGCTACTAAAAGCAAGGAAATTCCCATTCCTGGGCCAGTTGTCAGACGTGCCTCCTGAATGCCAATTTGTACAATAAAACCCTTTGAACAACCAGAGGATGTTTTCAAAGAAGCTGCTGATTCAAAATGAATAACTTCATTTTGCCATTTTGCTGTGTTTTCTGCTCTTCTATAGATCATCATCATTACTATTTTTACTTTCTATTTTCAGCTGAAATGTGAGTTAACCTTTTGTTCCATCTGTAGCCCGCCTTCCGAAGCAGCACCACCTCCTTTTCATTGTTCCTTTCAAAATCACTGAAATTTGCAAGATGTGCCATTTCCTTCCCTTACTCTGTGGAGGAGTAGCAGAGCCAGCCTTTCAAGCATGAAAATTCCTAATAATCAAAGGTATTTGAAGATTAAAATGAATATGCATCGCCAGTAATACCCAACACCAGAGCAGGTGTAATTAGAGAAGCAACAGAAACCTTGTTGCCCTGAAATGTGTTCTTTAGATGCCTGCCATAGCACCTTGATCTCCCCACTGTGACTTGCTAAAGACTTCAAGCCTCTGAAAAAAATTAAAAATATTTTCATGAAGATATTAGTTACCAAACCACTACCAACCATAAATGTCTCAGCTCATACGGTTTATCTGATCATCTCACCCTGAAACTACTGCACTGAAACTCTTGATTTCTTACCAGAAGATAATGTTAATGGGGAGAAATTAAAGTCCAGGCTCCGAACTTTTTCCTAAACAAGGACACTGGTAAGATCAAAGGAATTGCCAACTCCCCACCTGAGAGTATTCATGCAGTATATTAGATTTTTTTAATATTTGAGAAAATAAAATATAAAAATTTGCTCAGAATTTATTAGTATCTTAAAATATTTTTCTTATTCATAATAGGTTAGTATAATAATTAAATATAACTGTATGTATAGCTGTGTTTATGGAATACATATTTGTCCAACCCTCAGAAAGTCTTCAAAGCAAATAAATATCTTTGGCCTCTCACAGTAACATCTTGGCACCTCAACGGGGTCTGCTCCCTAGAAGGGCTGGAAATGCCCACCTGTCTGTGCCAGGCTATGTGGTATCACAGGGAGAGGACCTGGTCATAAGCCAGTGGGAGGTAGAATGTGGAAACAGAGCACAGTAGGGCTGATTCTGGTTCTTATAAAGAATGGTAAGAAACCAAACCATTCACCACAAACTCTGCCTTTTCAACTTACTCAGAATAACAAATATTCCACATAGATATGGAATGGCACAGATGATATAAATGTGTATTTCAGAATAAGAATAAGGACTGGAAGAGGCCTTAGAGGTCACATAGCCTGACCACCTGTTGGGGCGATTGGGGCAGCAGCTGCCACTTGCACCCGCTGTTGGCACCAGCCCCAATCGCTCAGCACCCTCAACAGGTGTGAGTGGGGTTGGTGCCATCAGCTCATGGGAGCAGTGGCTGCAGGAGCAAGGCTTCTGGCAGACAGGGGACCAGGGGCCATGGTGGGAGGGGCTGGGCAGAGGTGTTCAGGATGGGCTGAGACCTGTCTCTGTGCCCACCACAGCCTTATGACCCACAGTTCCTTTCAAGATGCACGAATTCGTGCACTGGGCCCCTAGTGTGTTCATAAGAGTCCATGAATAGAAAAATCTGCAAAGGGGCTATTGCATTATTAATGGAAATTGAACACTTTGGACTATAGTCAACACTTACTAAAGCTTTACTTTTTCAATATGGCTTTAAAGATTCTGTTTATAAAATTGACTCTCAAGTTTAATCACTAGATTTAATGTACATCTTTTGTCATTTGTAGTTCTCTGAGAAAAAATGACTCCCTATTTTTTCTCTTTAGCAAGGAGGGCTTTTTCCTAATTCAAGAGCTCTAAAACTATTTGAAAGTGAGTATGGCTGGGGTTAAGGTTTGACAAGAAGTAATTGCAGCCAATCCTGTGGGATAACTCGGTACCTCTTCACAGCCCTACATACAAAATGCTCAGCAGGGATTGTTGTATTTCAGTCACATTCCTATACATATACCAGTTGTGCATTCCTCAGAGGTCTGTAGTAACAACAGTTTCTTTTTAAAATAATGCAACCTCCGTGAAGATTGATTATCTTTTTTATGAGGTGAGGTCAGACAGACAAAAGACTGGTAGCTACTAAAAGCAAGGAAATTCCCATTCCTGGTGATGGGGGAAGTGGAAAGCAGCTGTAAATATTATAGAGAAGCTACTGAATGCTAGGTTATGCTTTAAAATCATTTAATTCAAACATGGGGGAAAAAGTTTAATCATTTGTCCTCAAAGAAACTGCCTTAGAACATTGAAGTTCCTCTTCTGGTGGAGCCAAAGAAAGACTGTTGCTGACAATTGGTAAAAGAGACACAATGGGCCAGTTGTCAGACGTGCCTCCTGAATGCCAATTTGTACAATAAAACCCTTTGAACAACCAGAGGATGTTTTCAAAGAAGCTGCTGATTCAAAATGAATAACTTCATTTTGCCATTTTGCTGTGTTTTCTGCTCTTCTATAGATCATCATCATTACTATTTTTACTTTCTATTTTCAGCTGAAATGTGAGTTAACCTTTTGTTCCATCTGTAGCCCGCCTTCCGAAGCAGCACCACCTCCTTTTCATTGTTCCTTTCAAAATCACTGAAATTTGCAAGATGTGCCATTTCCTTCCCTTACTCTGTGGAGGAGTAGCAGAGCCAGCCTTTCAAGCATGAAAATTCCTAATAATCAAAGGTATTTGAAGATTAAAATGAATATGCATCGCCAGTAATACCCAACACCAGAGCAGGTGTAATTAGAGAAGCAACAGAAACCTTGTTGCCCTGAAATGTGTTCTTTAGATGCCTGCCATAGCACCTTGATCTCCCCACTGTGACTTGCTAAAGACTTCAAGCCTCTGAAAAAAATTAAAAATATTTTCATGAAGATATTAGTTACCAAACCACTACCAACCATAAATGTCTCAGCTCATACGGTTTATCTGATCATCTCACCCTGAAACTACTGCACTGAAACTCTTGATTTCTTACCAGAAGATAATGTTAATGGGGAGAAATTAAAGTCCAGGCTCCGAACTTTTTCCTAAACAAGGACACTGGTAAGATCAAAGGAATTGCCAACTCCCCACCTGAGAGTATTCATGCAGTATATTAGATAATTTTAATATTTGAGAAAATAAAATATAAAAATTTGCTCAGAATTTATTAGTATCTTAAAATATTTTTCTTATTCATAATAGCCTGTTAGTATAATTAAATATAACTGTATGTATAGCTGTGTTTATGGAATACATATTTGTCCAACCCTCAGAAAGTCTTCAAAGCAAATAAATATCTTTGGCCTCTCACAGTAACATCTTGGCACTTCAACGGGGTCTGCTCCCTAGAAGGGCTGGAAATGCCCACCTGTCTGTGCCAGGCTATGTGGTATCACAGGGAGAGGACCTGGTCATAAGCCAGTGGGAGGTAGCCCCCCACTGCCAGCTCCGGAGCCGCCGCTTGCACCCGCTGCCAGTTCCCGGTGCCGGCCCCAATCGCTCGGTGCCTTCAGTGGGTGTGAGCAGCAGCTGCTGGCCCCAATCACCCCTGAGGGCTTCTCCACCTCTCTGTGCTCCTGAGGGGCGATTGGGGCAGCAGCTGCCACTTGCACCCGCTGTTGGCACCAGCCCCAATCGCTCAGCACCCTCAACAGGTGTGAGTGGGGTTGGTGCCATCAGCTCATGGGAGCAGTGGCTGCAGGAGCAAGGCTTCTGGCAGACAGGGGACCAGGGGCCATGGTGGGAGGGGCTGGGCAGAGGTGTTCAGGATGGGCTGAGACCTGTCTCTGTGCCCACCACAGCCTTATGACCCACAGTTCCTTTCAAGATGCACGAATTCGTGCACTGGGCCCCTAGTGTGTTCATAAGAGTCCATGAATAGAAAAATCTGCAAAGGGGCTATTGCATTATTAATGGAAATTGAACACTTTGGACTATAGTCAACACTTACTAAAGCTTTACTTTTTCAGTATGGCTTTAAAGATTCTGTTTATAAAATTGACTCTCAAGTTTAATCACTAGATTTAATGTACATCTTTTGTCATTTGTAGTTCTCTGAGAAAAAATGACTCCCTATTTTTTCTCTTTAGCAAGGAGGGCTTTTTCCTAATTCAAGAGCTCTAAAACTATTTGAAAGTGAGTATGGGCTGGGGTTAAGGTTTGACAAGAAGTAATTGCAGCCAATCCTGTGGGATAACTCGGTACCTCTTCACAGTCCTACATACAAAATGCTCAGCAGGGATTGTTGTATTTCAGTCACATTCCTATACATATACCAGTTGTGCATTCCTCAGAAGTCTGTAGTAACAACAGTTTCTTTTTAAAATAATGCAACCTCCGTGAAGATTGATTATCTTTTTTATGAGGTGAGGTCAGACAGACAAAAGACTGGTAGCTACTAAAAGCAAGGAAATTCCCATTCCTGGTGATGGGGGAAGTGGAAAGCAGCTGTAAATATTATAGAGAAGCTACTGAATGCTAGGTTATGCTTTAAAATCATTTAATTCAAACATGGGGAAAAAAGTTTAATCATTTGTCCTCAAAGAAACTGCCTTAGAACATTGAAGTTCCTCTTCTGGTGGAGCCAAAGAAAGACTGTTGCTGACAATTGGTAAAAGAGACACAATGGGCCAGTTGTCAGACGTGCCTCCTGAATGCCAATTTGTACAATAAAACCCTTTGAACAACCAGAGGATGTTTTCAAAGAAGCCGCTGATTCAAAATGAATAACTTCATTTTGCCATTTTGCTGTGTTTTCTGCTCTTCTATAGATCATCATCATTACTATTTTTACTTTCTATTTTCAGCTGAAATGTGAGTTAACCTTTTGTTCCATCTGTAGCCCGCCTTCCGAAGCAGCACCACCTCCTTTTCATTGTTCCTTTCAAAATCACTGAAATTTGCAAGATGTGCCATTTCCTTCCCTTACTCTGTGGAGGAGTAGCAGAGCCAGCCTTTCAAGCATGAAAATTCCTAATAATCAAAGGTATTTGAAGATTAAAATGAATATGCATCGCCAGTAATACCCAACACCAGAGCAGGTGTAATTAGAGAAGCAACAGAAACCTTGTTGCCCTGAAATGTGTTCTTTAGATGCCTGCCATAGCACCTTGATCTCCCCACTGTAACTTGCTAAAGACTTCAAGCCTCTGAAAAAAATTAAAAATATTTTCATGAAGATATTAGTTACCAAACCACTACCAACCATAAATGTCTCAGCTCATACGGTTTATCTGATCATCTCACCCTGAAACTACTGCACTGAAACTCTTGATTTCTTACCAGAAGATAATGTTAATGGGGAGAAATTAAAGTCCAGGCTCCGAACTTTTTCCTAAACAAGGACACTGGTAAGATCAAAGGAATTGCCAACTCCCCACCTGAGAGTATTCATGCAGTATATTAGATAATTTTAATATTTGAGAAAATAAAATATAAAAATTTGCTCAGAATTTATTAGTATCTTAAAATATTTTTCTTATTCATAATAGCCTGTTAGTATAATTAAATATAACTGTATGTATAGCTGTGTTTATGGAATACATATTTGTCCAACCCTCAGAAAGTCTTCAAAGCAAATAAATATCTTTGGCCTCTCACAGTAACATCTTGGCACTTCAACGGGGTCTGCTCCCTAGAAGGGCTGGAAATGCCCACCTGTCTGTGCCAGGCTATGTGGTATCACAGGGAGAGGACCTGGTCATAAGCCAGTGGGAGGTAGCATGTGGAAACAGAGCACAGTAGGGCTGATTGTGGTTCTTATAAAGAATGGTAAGAAACCAAACCATTCACCACAAACTCTGCCTTTTCAATTTACTCAGAATAACAAATATTCCACATAGATATGGAATGGCACAGATGATATAAATGTGTATTTCAGAATAAGAATAAGGACTGGAAGAGGCCTTAGAGGTCACATAGCCTGACCACCTGTTGAGGAATGTGAGGCCAAAGTGACTATTACCTTATCTACATTAATAAAAGAGAAACATGGTAATTAGCGTACGACCGCTACTCTTTTCATTGGCTAATCAGTGAGTATATGCAAATTAACTGTCAGCCAAGATGGCGGCCGGCAGCCAGGCA
>NW_005370315.1:1448590-1450956 GCF_000412655.1 Myotis brandtii | reverse complement strand
GAGTGCACTAATTTTTGTGCACCAGGCCTCTAGTCTATATATATAAAAGCCTAAGCAACCATTATGACTGAATGACCAGAACAACTGGTCAACCAGTCACTATGAGGTGCATTGACCACCAGGGGGAAGACGCTCAATGCAGGAGCTGCCCCCTGGTGGTCAGTGCGCTCCCACAGCCACCTTCCCACAGTCAGCCAACCTCCCCCAGTCCCTTCCCCCCACACCCCCGTCACCAACAAACCTGCAGTCCCTCCCCCTGTCTGGCAGGCTCTGGCAGGCAGGCCCCGGTCGGCCAGGCCCTGATCGGGACTGGGCCTAGGGATCCCACCCATGCATGAATTTTGTTCACCGGGCCTCTAGTGTTTTATAACTAGAAATGACAAAGGCAAGACTAACTCCCAGATTCCTCTTTCTATGAAACTATTGACATTAACTAGATGTGAGTCCGAAAAAGATCATCAAATGCAATGTTTGCAAATATGTTGATATTGATATACATTAAACAAATGCACTGCCTAAAAGGATTCTGCTGTGTGTCCTTTGTAAAACCTTGTATCACAGGTAAGGCACAGAAGAACTAGGAATTAGAAGACTTACTCACTAGAATTATTTCCACCATAAATTGCATGTCTTTCTGTGTGTCATCACATGCTAACTCATCTTTTTTCTTCTGAAAAATATGAGGTTAAATATTTAATCTCTTAAATCCTGTCACCTTATTATTTTGAAAAAGTAAAAATTTCCCTCAGCCCGGCCTGTGCCCTCTCGCAGTCTGGGACCCCTCAGGAGATAATGACCTGCTGGCTTAGACCTGCTCCCGGGTGGCAGAGGGCAGGCCCAATCCCTATTCCTCTTCTGGTGGAGCCAAAGAAAGACTGTTGCTGACAATTGGTAAAAGAGACACAATGTGCCAGTTGTCAGACGTGCCTCCTGAATGCCAATTTGTACAATAAAACCCTTTGAACAACCAGAGGATGTTTTCAAAGAAGCCGCTGATTCAAAATGAATAACTTCATTTTGCCATTTTGCTGTGTTTTCTGCTCTTCTATAGATCATCATCATTACTATTTTTACTTTCTATTTTCAGCTGAAATGTGAGTTAACCTTTTGTTCCATCTGTAGCCCGCCTTCCGAAGCAGCACCACCTCCTTTTCATTGTTCCTTTCAAAATCACTGAAATTTGCAAGATGTGCCATTTCCTTCCCTTACTCTGTGGAGGAGTAGCAGAGCCAGCCTTTCAAGCATGAAAATTCCTAATAATCAAAGGTATTTGAAGATTAAAATGAATATGCATCGCCAGTAATACCCAACACCAGAGCAGGTGTAATTAGAGAAGCAACAGAAACCTTGTTGCCCTGAAATGTGTTCTTTAGATGCCTGCCATAGCACCTTGATCTCCCCACTGTGACTTGCTAAAGACTTCAAGCCTCTGAAAAAAATTAAAAATATTTTCATGAAGATATTAGTTACCAAACCACTACCAACCATAAATGTCTCAGCTCATACGGTTTATCTGATCATCTCACCCTGAAACTACTGCACTGAAACTCTTGATTTCTTACCAGAAGATAATGTTAATGGGGAGAAATTAAAGTCCAGGCTCCGAACTTTTTCCTAAACAAGGACACTGGTAAGATCAAAGGAATTGCCAACTCCCCACCTGAGAGTATTCATGCAGTATATTAGATAATTTTAATATTTGAGAAAATAAAATATAAAAATTTGCTCAGAATTTATTAGTATCTTAAAATATTTTTCTTATTCATAATAGCCTGTTAGTATAATTAAATATAACTGTATGTATAGCTGTGTTTATGGAATACATATTTGTCCAACCCTCAGAAAGTCTTCAAAGCAAATAAATATCTTTGGCCTCTCACAGTAACATCTTGGCACTTCAACGGGGTCTGCTCCCTAGAAGGGCTGGAAATGCCCACCTGTCTGTGCCAGGCTGTGTGGTATCACAGGGAGAGGACTTGGTCACAAGCCAGTGGGAGGTAGAATGTGGAAACAGAGCACAGTAGGGCTGATTCTGGTTCTTATAAAGAATGGTAAGAAACCAAACCATTCACCACAAACTCTGCCTTTTCAACTTACTCAGAATAACAAATATTCCACATAGATATGGAATGGCACAGATGATATAAATGTGTATTTCAGAATAAGAATAAGGACTGGAAGAGGCCTTAGAGGTCACATAGCCTGACCACCTGTTGAGGAATGTGAGGCCAAAGTGACTATTACCTTATCTACATTAATAAAAGAGAAACATGGTAATTAGCGTACGACCGCTACTCTTTTCATTGGCTAATCAGTGAGTATATGCAAATTAACTGTCAGCCAAGATGGCGGCCGGCAGCCAGGCA
>NW_005370315.1:1429376-1447278 GCF_000412655.1 Myotis brandtii | reverse complement strand
GTCACTGAAGGAAGCAAGCCTCCCTGTTCGCATCAGCTGCCTGGCTGCCGGTCGCCATCTTGGCTGACAGTTAATTTGCATATCTCCCTGATTAGCCAATGGGAAGGGTAGCGGTCATATGCCAATTACCATGTTTCTCTTTTATTAGTGTAGACTATGCAGTTAATAATCAAAGTTATATTATTTAATTTTTTAAAAGTATCATCCTCCTGATATTCACTAACAACAACAAGAAAGGTTACCTTGAGAATAAAATAATATAGTTGAATTAAAGATATAAAAGCTTGTTACTAGGGAGCAATGAATAGCATGACAAAGATAGTGTGTTTTGAGATAATTTTGATAATAGTAACTAATAACTAGAGTTGCTGCTCAATACCAAGAGTGACAGGTCTCCTATTTGTACATGAGATAGCAATAAATTTAAGTTCATTCTTAGTATTAAAACCACAAGAAATATATTTTTCTCTTGATAAGAAACTAAGGATATACATTCACTGTCAGAGAGAATTGTAGAGGTAAAGACAAAAAGTATATTTTTTGGCCCCAGTGTCCCAAATTGGCATGTAGTCTCCTGGATAGATTTTAATTCCCTTTTATTTTTCAAGTGTAACCCATTTAAGTAAAAAGATAAAAAGCATAGGAAATTCTAATTAGCTCTCCATGAATTCCATTTGATAGGAAGAGAAATAAACTAAAATTCAGCCCTAAGGCTATCTATATATATATATATATATAAAACCCTAATATGCAAATTGTCCCCATGGGAGTTCAACTGGGAGACCAATCGCTCACTATGATGTGTGCTGACCACCAGGGGGTGGTGCAGAACAAAGGAAGGCCCCAGCCAGCAGTTGGCAGCTGGGGAAAGGAGGCCCTGGCTGGCAGCTGGAAGGAAGGCCTCGGCCGACAGCCAGAAGATCCTGATTGGCCCTGATGGCCAGCTAGACATAGGGATCCTGCCCATGCATGAATTTCATGCACCGGGCCACTAGTTTCTATATAAAAGTATAACTAAGTAGTAAAAAAATTAATCAGGCAGTTATTTTGCTATGAATTATCAAATATTTTTACTGATTTTCCTCCAGAGGACAGGTTGTTTATAGGGCATTATGTAAACAGAGCTTAAGAGAAGCTAAACACACTAAACAGAAAATTGAATTGAGGTTTGTTTGGTTTGTAATAATGCAAATATCCTATTTATTTAATCTGCAAACATTTCTTGAATGGGAAAATATTTTGGAAAATGTCCTGTGTAAATCCAAAACTTTTTCAATTAATCAGTGCAAAGTACACTATGTCTCTAAGACATGTTAAACTTCAATTAACATATTTGGCTGTGTGAGAATGAAGAGGATAATGGTGGCATCTATGAGTGTGACATCAAACCTATGACATTGGTAATGCACAAGAACAGAGCACTGGTCTTTTGAGTGCAGGAGGATGTGGCCCAAAGGGTAAGATAAACACTGGAGTAGGGAATTATATTAAAGAGTACCATATCATTGTCAGATCCACCTGTATTGAACTCAAAACATTACTCCAAGTGGAATTTGATGTTGATTTTGTCTATTGGAAGGTTATGGGGTAATATTGTCACAAGATTTAAAAAGATGTTTTTATTAAATTTTGGCTTCTGAGAAAGTAAAAGACATCAATAAGTATCCCAGGAACTGTTAACTCCAAAGCATGTTGTATGTTTATTTATTATTAAAAATTTTTTTTTTTTTTTAAAAAAAAAAAAAAAAAAACAAGTACAAGAAAAACTGTTCTTTCTTTTTTTAAACCTGAAAAGCATTTTAATATTTTTGTCTGAATCTGTTACAAACCTAGAATTACAATTCATATAAATCAACTGTGGTTTCAAAGAATTTATTTGGAGAAAACAAAGACAGGGGTCTCATTAAATCCATAGGACTGTAGAGAACCAGGCTTGGAAAGTAGACAGAAACTAAGGTAGTTCTTAACATGCAAAAATACAAAGCACAACAAGCAGGATAGTACATCAGCACTGCAAGATATTCAAGCACTCTGGGTCATATTGATGCCAATGGATGGAACTTCCCTGTCATTTGGGGGAGCCAGGTTCTTGGAGCACAGCTGAAATGATTTTCAGAAGCCCCCATGGGAGGATGGGATGTGGAAGAAAGCTTTATTCCCAAGTAACCTGCTCCCTAAGCCAGTCCTGGAAGAGGAGCAGAGTTCAGCAGAGTCAGAAACAGGGAGGGGGTCCAGAGTTTCCGTTCCTTGTTGCAGCCTGGTGAAGTTCAGAATTTAGACCAGATTAAAGTCCTTTAGTCCATGTGTGGAGCCCGACATGGCCGTGTGCCTGGGGCGCAGGAGAACGTAGCCCACTGCAGCAGTTCCTAGAGGGCTCAGCACCTTGGAGCCAAGAGAGTGTGGCTCCTTTGTAGAAGTTATATAGTAAGAGTTGGGAACTTGCAGTGACCATGCCCATTCTGGCCACTGACTCATTTTCAGGTGTGACTGACTGGCAATTAGCCGCCCACGTCACTCAGATTTTACTGGGCGTATGTCTAAAGTGCTTTTCTCTAGTCCCTTCCCCCATGGATCTGCAATGAATAGACTTGAATAATGTTAAATGCAGTTCTTTCACAAATCCATATTAATGGCATTTCTATATCTAGTCTTTCCTTTTATTTATTTCCTGTTAAATGATAACCAGGTTATTACAATAGTATCAATACGACCACCAACTACTGTCATGACTACAGCAGTAGACATTTTATTTTACCTCTGTGAGTTTATCTATTGCATTTTCGTAGAATCATTCATTAAAGCATTTGAAGTCCTGGGTAGATGTATCCAATTGATCAAGACCGTGTCATGTTTCTGAGTACTGCAAACCCATTGCATTAGATTCCTGAGGCTGCTATGAAAAATTACCACATGCCTTAGTTGGCTTGGCTCAGTGGATAGAGCATCGGACTGTGGACTCAAGGATCCCAGGTTCAATTCTGGTCAAGGGCACATTCCCAGGTTGTGGGCTCGGTCCCCAGTAGGGGGCGTGCAGGAGGCAGCCAATCAATGATTCCCTCTCATCATTGATGTTTCTATCTCTCTCTTCCTCTCCCTTCCTCTCTGAAATCAATAAAAATATATTTTTTTAAAAAAATTACCACAAATTGTTAACTTAAAACAGAAATCGATAGCATTCCTGGACTCCAATTTCTGCCTCCACTTCCACATTATTTTCTCTTCTGTGTGTCTCTCAAAACTCCTTTGCTTCGCTCTTATAAAGATACTTATGATGGCATTTAGGACCCATCCAGATAATTCAAGGTAATCTCATTTCAAAATATTCATTTAATTCCATCTACAGATATTCTTTTTGCAAATAAGGTAACATTTACAGGTTTTTTAGATTAAGACTTGATCTATTTAGGTGACCATGTCATTTTTACTTAAGATTTTTTTTTTCAGAGAGAGAAACATTGATGTGAGAGTGAAACATCAATCTGCTATCTCCTGCATGGCCCCTACTGGGGATTGAGCCTAGGTATGTGCTCTGATTGGGAATTGAACCAGCAAACTTTCAGTGCACAGGATGATCAATGCCCAACCAACTGAGCCACACCGGCCAGGGCTGAGTGACCATTTTACAATGACCAGACTGACTATTGCTGAGAATGTGGAGCAAACAGATCTCTCATGCACTGGTAATAACCATTTTGGGAAGCAGTGTTTTAAAAAGGTTATGTATACATTCTAGCCATTCCACTCTTAAATTTTATCCAAGAGAAATTAATTTAATTCATACAAAATTATGGGTAAATGTGTATGCATAAAATCTGTATGGACAAATTTTTGCCGAAACCGGTTTGGCTCAGTGGATAGAATGGGTAAATGTGTATGCATAAAATCTGTATGGACAAATTTTATCCATACAAAAAAAACTGTTCAAAAACATCAATATCAGCTTTATTTGTAACAAGCAAAAGCTGGAAAGAACCCAAATGTCCACCAACAGGTGAATGGATAAACTTTGTGGCATATCCACAGAACAGAATACCACTCAGCAGTGAAAAGGAACAAACTACTTACACAACTAAATGGATGATTTTCAAAATAATAACATTGAATGTAAGAGCCAAACAAAAAACAAGTCAGAATGCATTAATCCATTGACATAAAATTCTAAGAAATTTAATGTAGATGACAGATAATTAATGGTTGTCTGGCAGGTTGGTAAGAGAAGCACAAGCAAACTTTTGGAGATGATGAATGTGTGCATTATCTTGATTAAGGCAATGGTTTCATTGATACTAGTATGTACATATGCCAAAACTTATCAATTTTTATCAATATGTACATATGACAAAATATGTGTGATTTATTGTCCCTGGGCAGTGTGGTTCAGTTGGTTGGGTGTCCATCCCATGCACTGGAAGAGTTCTGGCTTGATTCCCAGTCAGGACACATGCCCAGGTGGTGGGCTTGGTGTGTAGGAGGTAGCCAATCATTGTTTCACTCACACATTGATGTTTCTCTCTCTCCCTCTCCCTTCCTCTCTCTAAAAAGAGTCAATAAAATTCTTTTTAAAAATTTAATTTAAAAAAGTATGTGTGATTTACTATATGATAATTATACTTCAATGAAACTTCTGGAAAATAGTAGTAGAGAATAATGTCATTTTGGGCCAAAGAAGTGAAATAAGAGAAAAATGGAGCTATATCTGAAATAATATTTTTAGCCACAAGAAACAAATTTAAACCTATTTTAAATGAGTAATTAATTGACTTATAAATATAAAAACTAGAGTAGGAAATTTTTAACCATAGGAAAAAGGACTTGGTTTAAGGAAAATTAAGCAAGTTTAAATTAGCAATGATAAAACACAGAAAAAACATAAGATAATAATAGATAAGAAAGAAGATATTTTGGTGAGGCTGTAACTTATAGAACAACAAAGTCAAATAATAAAAATAAACTTAGATAAATATTCAACTATTGTATACATACAATGTGCCAGAGACATTAACAACAATAAATAAGACACAAGCTATCATCATTATCCTTGATCACTTAGGATTTCCCACTTGACACTTGATCATTTAAAAAAACAGATCCATAAAACAATGAAGGGGAAAAGCTCAAAACTCATCTCAACTCCAACTATCTTTGTGTTTCTAAAAGGAGCTGGAAAAACCCTGAAGTTACTTCATCTTTCATATACAGGCATAACTAGAAGATATTGCAAGTTCAGTTTCAGAATACCGCAATACAGCAAATGTCATAATAAAATGAGTCAAAAAATGTTTGGCTTCCCAGTGCATATGAAATTTATGTTTCCAGTGTAGTCTACTAAGATGCAATAGCTTTATGTCTAAAAATGTATATTTCTTATTTTAAAAATAATGTCTTGCTAACCATCATCTGAACTTTAGGCAAGTCATAATCACTCTGCTAGAGGAAGGTCTTGCCTCAAAGTTGAGGGCTAATGAATGATCAGAGTAACAGCTGCTAAAAGTTGGGGTATCTGTGGCAATTTTAAATAAGACAGCAATGAAATGTGACTTACTGATGTACTCTTCCTTTCTCTAATGAGTTCTCTGTAGCATGTGATGCTATTTGATAGCACTTTACCTACAATAAAACTTTCAAAATTGGAGTCAATCTCTCAAACCCTGCCACTGCTTGATCAACTAAGTTTATGTAATATTCTAAATATTTTGTTATCACTCAATAATCTTCACAGAATCTTCATCAGGAAATTTCACTGAAAAAAAACAACACACTTTCTTCCCTCATACATAAGCAGCTTCTCATTTGTTACAAGTTTTATTATGATATTGCAGAGACCCAGTCACATCTTCAGGTTCCGCTTCTAATTCTGGTTTTCTTGCTATTTCCACCACAACTGCACTCACGTTCTCCATTTATTCTTGAACTTCTCAAAGCCTCCCTGAGGGTTGGACTCAACTTCTTCCAGACTTTTAATGTTGATATTTTGACCTCTTTCCATAAATCATACATGTCCTTAATGGCATCTACAATGGTGAATCCTGAACAGGAGGTTCTCAATGTAGTTGTCCCAGGTCTGCAGCAGTGATGGCCTTACAAAATGTATTTCTTAAATAATAACACTTGAAAGTCAAAATGACTCCTTGATCCATGGTCTGCAGAATGTATGCTGTGTTAACAGGCATGAAAACAACATTTATCTCATTGTACATTTCCAGCAGAGCTCATGAGTGACCAAGTGCATTGTCAATTGAGTAATATTTTGAAAGTAATTATGTGTGTGTGTGTGTGTGTGTGTGTGTGTGTGTGTGAGAGAGAGAGAGAGAGAGAGAGAGAGAGCAGTAGGTCTCAACTGTGGGCTTAACTATTTAGGAAACCATGTTGTAAACATATATGCTATCATCCAGTCTTTGCTGTTTCATTTGTAGAGCACAGGCAGAGTAGATTTAGTATAACTCTTAAGAACCCCACCACTTTCAGAATGATAAATGAGCATTAGCTTCGACTTAAAGTCACCAACTGCAATCACCCCCAACAAGAGAGTCAGCCTGTCCTTTGACGCTGTGAAGCCAGGCAATGACTTCTTCTCTCTAGCTATGAAAGTCCTAGATGGCATCTTCTCCCCATATGAGGCTGTTTTGTCTACATTTCATATCTGTTACCTAATGTGGCCACCTCCATTAATTATCTTATAACTTGGATCTTATAACTTGGCTGGATCTGTATAGCTTGCTGCAACTTCTACATCAGCACTTGCTTCACCTTGCACTTTTATATTATAAAGATGGCTTCTTTCCTTAAACTTTTTCAAGCTTCAAACTTTTCTTCTGCAGATTCTTTACCTTTCTTAGCTTTCACGAAGTTGATGAGTCTTAGGGCCTTTCTCTGTATTAGGCTTTCATTCAGAAAATATTGTGGCTTGTTTGTCCCTGATCCAGACCACTAAAATTTTCTCCATATCACCAATTAGGCCGTTTCACTTTCTCATCATTTGTATGTTCACTGGAGTTGCACTTTTAATTACTTCAACAACATTTTTTTTGGCATTCATAACTTGGCTAATGGTTTGGTGCAAGAGGCCTAACTTTCTGCTTATATGGACTTTCAACTTACCTTCTTCACTAAGCTTATCATTTCCAGCCTTTGATTTAAAATTAGAGATGTGTGACTCTTCCTTTCATTTGAATACTAAGAGGCCATTGTAGGGTTATTAATTGGGCTAATTTCAATATTGTTGTATCTCAGATAATAGGCCCAAGGAGAGGGAGAGAGATGGGGTACAGCTCGTTGCTGGAGCAGTCAGAACACACATTTATCAATTACATTTGCTGTGCTATATAGGCACAATTCGTGGAGCCCCAAAACATTTACAATAATAACATCAAAGATCACAGATCACCATAACAAATATAATAATGAAGAGTTTGAAATATTGTAAGAATTACCAAAATGTGACACAGAACAAATGCTGTTGGGAAAATAGTACTGATAGACTTGCTCACAACAAATCTTCAATTTGTAAAAACTACAGTATCTGCAAAGCTCAGTAAAGCACAGTGCAATACAACAAGGTATGCCTGTAGTATCAAGTGAGCTTTGATCCAATTCAAGCAAATATTTATGAGTAATATAGTGCAACATATTTCATTGGCAGCAACATCACTCTGTTGTATAATATAAACTAGAAACAAATCACTGACAAATAGAGTTAAAGACAAAAGCAAATGCAGAAACTGGAAGGACAAAAAAGCCTATGATGAGACATATCCAACAAACTGGGAACCCAGTGACACAATTTGCACACAGAAGTGGCAGAATTATTTCCCTTTATTAATTATATTATTTATAATTAACCTAAAATGATTATACTATATTCAAAATTCAATTTTATGAAACTTTCTCAGATACACAATAATTTCAAAAAAGAAAGCATTTTAATGTGTAACATTTACCATTAAAGCCACTTATTGCCTACAAATTCAATTTTAAATAAATGCTCCTGAGCCCACCTCTTTCTTCAGCTGCCATTTCAGTGACCCATCTTCACTAACTTTAATAAGCTTAACATACCTAGAACTTTAAGTGACTGCTTCACATCTCTTGTCTTCAGAATTTTTCTAATGCCACAGTGTGGGATGTCTGCAGACACCTGCTCAGCATTTAAGCATGACCAATCTAGAGGTGTGGGAGAGTGAATGCCCAGGAGCCATCCTAAACTAATGGGAGATGAAAGTCAAAAGATAAATGGTTCCTCCTTTCATCCCCCAGGCAGATCACTTTAAGACACATTTCATAAAGCATTTTATAAAGTGCAGTGAAATCAACCTGCAGTTGATAATGCACCTCTATTTTAGCTTTTCCTCATTCCCCATTTTCCTTTCCTATCCCTCACTGCGACACTAAATATATTCTTTTGTCTCTGGCTCTACTTTCCTGGGCACCCATGTTAAGACAGTTGTTACTTGAGTCAACTCTACATAACAAATCTTCAGAATGGGTTTTGGAAGCCAGATCAAGCTTCAGTCAGACAACGAATGGTATATACGGTCCGAAACTGGCTTAAAAGGGCACTACAATTAGTAAGAATCTTACCTGTGGTGGTTAGAATGATGTATAGATGGAAGGTTGAGGTGTTGATATACGTAGCTACCAGAATATCATTTTACAAGACATAATTCTATGGAGTGGATTTCAGTGCCTTTATTTGATTGTTTTAGAAGCTGTGAAAAAAAATGACAGACTCAAATTGGCTTACCATTAACTGAAAGCATTCCTGAAAAGAAAGAAGGATTCTAGAAGAGTGGAAGGACAAAAAAGCCTATGATGAGACATATCCAACAAACTGGGAACCCAGTGACACAATTTGCACACAGAAGTGGCAGAATTATTTCCCTTTATTAATTATATTATTTATAATTAACCTAAAATGATTATACTATATTCAAAATTCAATTTTATGAAACTTTCTCAGATACACAATAATTTCAAAAAAGAAAGCATTTTAATGTGTAACATTTACCATTAAAGCCACTTATTGCCTACAAATTCAATTTTAAATAAATGCTCCTGAGCCCACCTCTTTCTTCAGCTGCCATTTCAGTGACCCATCTTCACTAACTTTAATAAGCTTAACATACCTAGAACTTTAAGTGACTGCTTCACATCTCTTGTCTTCAGAATTTTTCTAATGCCACAGTGTGGGATGTCTGCAGACACCTGCTCAGCATTTAAGCATGACCAATCTAGAGGTGTGGGAGAGTGAATGCCCAGGAGCCATCCTAAACTAATGGGAGATGAAAGTCAAAAGATAAATGGTTCCTCCTTTCATCCCCCAGGCAGATCACTTTAAGACACATTTCATAAAGCATTTTATAAAGTGCAGTGAAATCAACCTGCAGTTGATAATGCACCTCTATTTTAGCTTTTCCTCATTCCCCATTTTCCTTTCCTATCCCTCACTGCGACACTAAATATATTCTTTTGTCTCTGGCTCTACTTTCCTGGGCACCCATGTTAAGACAGTTGTTACTTGAGTCAACTCTACATAACAAATCTTCAGAATGGGTTTTGGAAGCCAGATCAAGCTTCAGTCAGACAACGAATGGTATATACGGTCCGAAACTGGCTTAAAAGGGCACTACAATTAGTAAGAATCTTACCTGTGGTGGTTAGAATGATGTATAGATGGAAGGTTGAGGTGTTGATATACGTAGCTACCAGAATATCATTTTACAAGACATAATTCTATGGAGTGGATTTCAGTGCCTTTATTTGATTGTTTTAGAAGCTGTGAAAAAAAAAATGACAGACTCAAATTGGCTTACCATTAACTGAAAGCATTCCTGAAAAGAAAGAAGGATTCTAGAAGAGTGTTTAAGGAAAGCCACACCTCCTGTAACCACAGGATACACCCTACTAAACATCATGCCCAAGAATGGCCTTGGTAGATCTGCTAGGTAAGAGCTAGAGCCCTACTAAAAATAAAGTGGAGATTTTTTGGTAGAAAATTCTAAGAATATTGAATCTGCAGATATCCCTGAACTCTTCAAGGAAGTAGAAGCAGCTTTCTTCACCCTGAAGAGCTAGAGCCCTACTAAAAATAAAGTGGAGATTTTTTTGGTAGAAAATTCTAAGTATATTGAATCTACAGATATCCCTGAACTCTTCAAGGAAGTAGAATCAGCTTTCTTCACTCTGATAAAGAAAAATGGCCTTCCCATTCCTGACTACCCTGCAAAGATTCTAAGGCAGATGCTTAACCAGAGTTTGTGTGTCCTCTTCACAGTGTATACCCACAACTCCTCATTGCATTCAGGCCTAAAAGCAAGGTTAGATCTCAGTATAGCTGAAACAGAGAAATGAAATTTCTTATACATTGAAGGAATTTCAAGGAATGCTAATATGTATCAGCAGAAACCAGAGTAATATATGTATGAGGAAGTATTCTTGAGGGCAACACACTGGTCAGTGATCAGTGTGGAGATATAGCAAAATATAAGGCTGAAGAGAGAATGATTTATTGGTTTAGAAGTGTGTGACTCAGAGTTCAATGTACTAGTAAGGGCATCTAGTTTTTTGCCCTAAGGCACTAAAAGGATGGTTCTTTGAAGTTTGGATTCAATGATGAGTCTGTATTAAATGAGATAGAGATTATGCAATGTCCTTAGAATAGTACTGAGAAAGAGATCAGAAGACTTGGGAAAATAAAAATAAAAATATTTAAATGAATTTACTATGGGATATTGGAAACCCCACTACCTGACTATTTTCCCTTGGAGACCCCAGAGACATATCTTTAGAGAGCTAATAAGAAATGTACTAGTGAAAGAGGCACGGGCATATATGAAAAGCTTAGTGGGTCTGACCTCTTCAGGCAGAAGTAACAATAGGAGATGCTTCCTACTAGGTTCACTGGTATCAATAGAAATTATAAAAATTTTAGAATGGCAGAGGCCAGGTGCAGCATTCAAATGTCAGGGTAAGGCCAGCTAGGCCGAGTAATTTAACCCACAGAAATTAATGGTAATGGATGGCTAATAGACTATGGTGCTTCAAGAGGCAATATAGATGTACAACTATTTATGGTGTTACAATAAGTTCAAGATCTGGAAATCAGAAGGCTGAGACGAATTGCTATATTGCAAAATCACAATTCTTCACCCACTACCCAATCTAACTCAGTCCACTTAGAGTGCATTAATTGAAGAGTGTATAGTTTGTTAGGGCTGCCATAACAAAGTACTACAGGCTGAGTGATTTAAGCAACAAAAATATATTTTCTCAAAATTCTGGAGGCTAGATATCTGAGATCAAGGTGTCTGCAAGTTTGGTTTCTTCTGAGACTTCTTTCCTTGGCTTATAGATGTCTGTCTTCTTCCTATGTCTTCACTGATCTTCACTTTAAATCTGCCTATGTCCAAATTTCCTCTTCTTCTTTTTTTAATCCTCACCCAAGGAGGATATTTTTTCCATTGTTTTTTGTTTGTTTGTTTGTTTTTGTTTTTGTTTTAGAGTGAATGGGAGGGAGGAAGGGAAGGAGGGTGAGCGAGAGAGAGATCAATGTAAGAGAGACACATCAATTGATTGCCTCCCACAAGCACCCCAACCAGGACCAGAGATTGAACCTGCAAACCAGGTACATGCCTTTGACCGAGGATTGAACCTGAGACACTTCGGTGCATAGGCCAAAGCTCTAACCAGAGAAACACAACACAGGCCAGGACCAAAGTTCCTGTTTTTATGAGGGTTCTAGTCATATTGGATTAGACCCATCCCAAAGGCCTCATTTTAATTTAATTACTCTTTAAAGACCCTCTCTCCAAATACAGTTACATCTTGAGGTGCTGAAGGTTAAGATTTTAATATGAATTTTGAAGGTAAGTAATTCAGGAAGTTAGATTTTCTTTAGAAAAGGACTCCATAAGCATATATGATGAACATGCCTTTAATTTCCTAAAAATACCCATGACCCTACACAGAGGAAAAGATAGTACTCAAAGTTTTTTTAAGACACATATACTAGAAGACCTAAAACCCCATCATAGGTCCTCTGAGGGAATTTATAAAGACCAGGTGATAGAGAGAATGTTGGCCCAAATCCAAATGACAATCATTCATTCCCAG
Organism: Myotis brandtii; assembly: GCF_000412655.1. Classification (NCBI taxonomy): domain Eukaryota; kingdom Metazoa; phylum Chordata; class Mammalia; order Chiroptera; family Vespertilionidae; genus Myotis; species Myotis brandtii. The sequence goes on along the minus strand of NW_005370315.1, from coordinate 1,435,170 downwards.
TTACCTTTTCCGCTGGCCCGGTGACGTGTGGCCGCGCGGGCCGAGGCCGGCCGGGACGCCCGCTTCCTTGCCTGGTTGTGTGCGTGGTGCCTGGGCCTCTCGCCTTGGGAGTGACTGAACCGTAGTGGTGGCGAGCGCTCCTGGCGATCAGCCGTCCGAATGGTCTCAGAGCCCCATACCGCAGCGTGTGGAGCGACTTCCACAGAGGTTCCCGGAAAGAGACTGGGCTTCGGCTGTGTCCAGCGGTTCTCAACCTGTGGGTCGCGACCCCTTTGGTGGTCGAACGACCCTTTCACAGGGGTCGCCTAAGACCATCCTGCATATCAGATATTTACATTACGATTCATAACAGTAGCAACATTACAGTTATGAAGTAGCAACGAAAATAATTTTATGGTTGGGTCACAACATGAGGAACCATATTTAAAGGGCCAGAAGGTTGAGAACCACTGATCTATTGGATACATTCCAATCGCTGCCAGTACAGAAGATAGAAAGGAATTCTCTTTTACATGGAAGAGATAGCAATACACATTGACTGTCTTTTCTCACATATCCCAGTCTCTCTCCTCAGGGAACTATCCTTTTTCACAAAGAATTCATCATCTTGACATTCTGCAGAACAACATTATTGGTTGACTAGAATGTGAAATAATGCTAATTGGAACCCAAGAGCAGTAAGTAATCTGGAAAGACAGAATCACCAGAGGGTAGAAGATAAATGCCGTGATGATGCAAGGTTTTCCTGTATTGTGAAGTTTACAGGTGTACGGTGAGCAGGAGAATACTGAGACATTTTGTTTAAGGTGAGGACATGTAGCTGCTTTCTCCACCCCTTATGCTGAAAAAAGAAGCACATCACTTGATGGTCCTTTTTGAAATTTGTAGAAAGTTTGAACATTCTATTTTAATCTATGCTTAAGTGATTTAAATACTGACAGTTTTGATTACTTTCCAAAGTAATGGAAGGTCCTGCAGGAAGTCTAAGCTGGTTGCAAGCTGTTCTGACACTCAGGTCCGATGACCTAGCAGCTGTGATGGTGATAGAAGTATCCATGGTGGGTGAGGGAAAAAAAGGCTTTGCAGGGTCTCTGGTAAGTCACAATAGAGAGCCACTGCAGGAACACTACGGATTTTGCAGCAGGGCCATGCTCTCAGTGGTATAGAACTACCAGCCCTTGACAGCCCTTGAGAAATAGCTCCTGTTGTGCTAATGAGCCCTAACAGAGACTTAAGACCTGATGGTGAGATGCTAGGTGACTGTGGATTAGAGCTGCCCCCGTCACACAGCAGGCAGCTGCATGAGAGAAATGACATATTCAGGATGTCTCCTGAGCAGATCCAAAGATGCAAGTGAATTACAAGAAGAAAAGACCCAGACCCCATCTCAGCTAACACTGATATATAGACATTTGGTCTTTCTGGAGAAGTGCCCTAGAACTAACTGACCAAGAAGAAAAATGCTTGGATGTGGTTTACAGATGGATTGGTACTAATACTGGCCACAAATGGATTGTTGCTATACTATACTCCCATTCAGGGATGGCTCTAAATGACAATGATGAGAGAAAACCACCTCGTACCAGACCTGTGAGCAATGCACTTGGTCATTAACTCTGTGTGTAGATTCCCATGTCCTCAACAAGACCCAGAAGAAAGTATTCTCTGCAGGGGACATACTTAAGTAATCAAACAGGCGGGATCACATGTCCTAGGAATGGCAGCAACCTTTCTCCTTGGCTACCCACTGCTGGAGAAATGAGCCATGGAGAAGGTCAGAAGACTGTGCATGGAGCCAGCAGCATGGGTTCCCTCTCACCAGGCTGATCAGACTGCTGTTGCTGCTGCTGCTGCTGCTGAATAAACAACTTACCAGCAGCAGAAATGACACTTAGCCTTCAATATGGCAGCATTTCTCAGGAGAATAGCTATCCACTTTTTGGCACTTTGAATACATTTGACCTTTAATATCATAGAGGATAGTATCTACTCTGGAATAGGAATCTGTCTTTCCTTCCCAAAATATGTCTTCCAGCACCATCATTCGTTCACTGAAAGGGTAAGGGACCTATTTATGGCAGGGGGGAAAGTTGGAACAGTCGGTATATGGTGATGGGTTCTTCCATTTTATGATAAACCTTGCCACCAAGAACATTCAACCTAATAGAAACACACTCTATCCAGTTAAAGGCTCAGCTAAATTGCCAGCTTATGGACAATATCCTGTGGGGTTGGTTTTCTTTCTCCAGACTGTTAGGGTGCTGAACCAAAGTGAAAATCGGATGCCTTGTCCCAGTAACTAGAAAAACATGGGTCCATAAGCCAAGGGGTTGACATATAATTTGCCCTTATTTTCATTTGTCTCATTAACACACTTCAGAATTTGTGCTTCCAATTCCCACAACATTAGATTAGAGTTCCTGGTAGAGGTCCTTCTACCAGGGAACTCAGTAAGGGTGCCACTGAACTTGAAGCATTGACTATTATCATGGGATTCTTATGTCAAAAGATCAATCAGCAACAACAAAAAAGGAGTGACTTCCTTGGATGGGTGGCTCAGTTTGTTGGAGCATCATCCTGTACACCAAAAGGCAGCAGGTTCAACTCGCAGTGAGGCACATACGTAGGTTGAGTTTTGAATCCCCTGTAGAGACACTTACGTGAGGCGACCAATCTCTCTCTCTCTCTCTCTCTCTCTCTCTCTCTCTCTCTCTTTCTCTTTCCTTCCCTCCCTTAAAATCGATAAAAATATGTCCTCAGGTGAGGATTTAAAAAGAGTAGTTACTATGTTAGAGAATATTGCCTGGGACTGCTATGAGGACTAGGATTGCCACTACATATTGGGCAATGAGGAGTATGTCTATAAGATAAGTGAGTTCTGATGCATCTCTTGTCTTTTAGACACACTCCTCACTGTGCTTAATAATAACTGTGAACAAGCAATTGCAACTGTGGTAAAATAAAATAATTCAGTTAAAGATTCAGCTTCTTTAGGACTGAAGTGCCATTTCACTAGGCAAGCAACATAGACAAGTTGAAATTCTGACTAAGGATGAGATAAATCTAGACTGGATGCTTGAAGAGATAAATAAGAAATATCTATTTTTACCTCAGGAAAAGCAGTACCACTGGGAACATTACCTTGTTCAAATAATCCCATGGATTTACAGAGAGTATGAATAGATCTGAGTGCATCAAGCGCCTTTTTTAAAAACCTCTCAGCCCTTACTCCAGGTGTGATAACCAGGCCTGTGGCGGCTGCAACCAGTTTTACACCAGTACAACCCATTTGCACCTCACCACAGACCCATGATATCCACCAACTACTTCCTATAGGAAGGTTTCTCTGCTGGTATGGTGTGGGATGCTCATAGGACCTCATTTAGCCCTCACACACATGTAACCTAGAAATATGAGTTAGTTATTTCCCATGGAGCTATGCTTGACCAATAGGGTCAGGAGCTAATGGATATATGCCCTCCTTTTAGTCAGAGAATTCTAAAACACATTTTTTAGTCTACTTAGAAGGTCACACTATACACCCTTGTCAGTCATTCCTGCTCTGCGAGATCCTGTTCCCAAATAAGCTACCTGCATACAAAATGTGTTCTCAGCTGAGGCAGCAACTGTCCACTTTTACTCTCTAGAGTTTATATTCTAAAAAACACATACTTAATATAAAGCATAGAATTTCCTCTTAAATCAAATGTGCTATATGTTCATGCATTTCAAATTTCCCATCCCAAATGTCCTCCTTCATAAGCCAAAAAAAAAAGTGTTTCTTAAATTTGGAAGATTAATGTTTTCTACCTTTTAATGATATTCCACCATCATGTCAAATATAATTGACCTACCTAAGATGTAAAGACATCAGCTATTATTAATGAAGTGTTTTAAGGCACATTTTGGAACATGATCCCAGAATATATATGAAGTTCTATGTGATAAAAGATTAGCTTATTAACCTTGGAGAATTTTATTTGCATCAGCAAAGTTTTAGAATATTAAAAGAGAAGCAATATCTTAATTTGTAAGACTTTTTGACAACACATCAAAGGGGGAAAAAGGAAAGTTGGTTTCAAATAATGAAACCTACTTCTCAAGAGAGCAGTTGTTTAAAGTAAAACCCTCCTCTTACTCTCTATGGCTGCCTATTCCTTCATTTATTATCTATCACCTCTTTGAGTTTGGAGAATTCTCTTCAAATGTGTTTACAAGGACAAAGACAAGTTTAAGATAATCATCAAAGAAATGTGGTGCAGCATGGTAGACAGAAAAATAAGCATGATGACTATTTTTTCTTTGATCTCCATATTTCCCAGTGCTTGGCTTATTCTCAATTTCAGATGTCCCTCCTTACTCCACATCTACATTAAATATTTCAAAAATCATAATTGGATGCTCATTTTCTTCTTCTTTATATTATTTTTCCACTTCTTTAATACATCTTTCTGACACTGTGATTCTCAATTGCTTGAGTATACTTTTATGTCTTATACAGATTTGCATATAATTCTTTGCAAACTCATCTCTACAGGTTAAAATACCTTCATTTCCATATCACTGTGATATTTTACAGTTAGGCATTATTTGATTGTTTGAGATTGTGTTTTGCACAAATTCGGAAATCTAAATGTTGTTTGATTTTGTAAATATATTGTATTTGAAAATATTTTATTGGTACCAATATAAACTGATTGAATTACCTATTTAATAATGAAATATAAAGTAATATTTAGGCAATTTTAAAAATATATCCCATATATTTTAAATTCCAGTGAGATGTGTACTCAAACACTACTGTTGAGTATATGAATTTGCTACAAACATTTCCATAAGTAACTTTGCAACACAGATCAGTATGTTAAAATGGTCATACTTTTTTTTATCCATATTGTACCTCACTGTCTATTCTATGGAAATATCCAGAGATTCAGTCAAACACTTATACAAGAGAATATGTATTCATTTCAGAATTATTTTTCTAGTAAAAATTGGAAAAAAAAGCTTAAAGAACTTACAGGGTTGGAAAATAAAATATAATGCACCTACATATATTATAAAAATAATGTTGCTACTTAAAAAACATGTTTGGATGAAGTTTTTTTTTAATTTTGTTTTATTGTTTAAAGTATTACAAAGAGTAGTACATATGTCTCTTTTCTTTTCCCCCTTGACCTTCCCCCAGCCTCCCCTACCAGCCAGTGTCTTGTGTCCATTGGTTATGCTTATATGCATGCATACAAGTCCTTCGGTTGATCTGTTATCCCTCAATCCTCCCCGGCCTTCCCGCTGTAGTTTGACAGTCTGTTAGATGCTGCTCTGCCTCTGTATCTATTTTTGTTCATCAGTTTATAATGGTCTTTATTATCCATAAATGAGTGAGATCATGTGGTATTTTTCTTTCATTGACTGGCTTATTTCACTTAGCATAATGCTCTCCAGTTCCATCCATGCTGTTGCAAATGGTAAAAATTCCTTCTTTTTTACAGCAGCTTAGTATTCCATTGCGTAGATGTACCACGGTTTCCCTAATCCATTCATCTGTTGATGGGCACTTAGGCTGTTTCCAAATCTTAGCTATGGTAAATTGTGCTGCTATGAACATAGGGATGCATATATCCTTTCTGATTGGTGTTTCTGGTTTCTTGGGATATATTCCTAGAAGTGGGATCACTGGGTCAAATGGGAGTTCCATTTTTAACTTTTTGAGGAAACTCCATACTGTCTTCCATAGTGGCTGCACCAGTCTGCATTCCCACCAGCAGTGCACGAGTGTTCCCTTTTCTCCACA
>NW_005370315.1:1427809-1428138 GCF_000412655.1 Myotis brandtii | reverse complement strand
CTGTTTTTTTTAAATCTCTCTTTCTGTAAGTTCACTGTTGGTGTATAAAAATGCCATCAATTTTTTGGCATTAATTTTGTATCCTGCTACGTTGCCAAATTCATTTATTAATCCTAATAATTTTTTGAGGGAGTCTTTTGGGTTTTCTATGTACAATATCATGTCATCTGCCAATAAGGACAATTTTACTTCTTCGTTTCCAATTTGGATACCTTTTATTTCTTCTTCTTGTCTGATTGCATTTGCTAGCACTTCCAGTACTATGTTGAACAGGAGTGGTGAAAGCAGGCATCCCTGTCTTGTTCCTGTTCTTAAGGGAAATGGTTTTA
>NW_005370315.1:1426934-1427578 GCF_000412655.1 Myotis brandtii | reverse complement strand
TATTGTACCAGCCTTGCATTCCTGGAATAAATCCCACTTGGTCATGGTGTATGATCTTTCTAATGTAATGCTGGATCCGGTTTGCTAGAATTTTGTTGAGGATTTTAGAATCTATGTTCATCAGGGATATTGGCCTGTAATTCTCTTTCTTTGTGATGTCTTTATGTGGTTTTGGGATTAGGGTAATGCTGGCTTCATAGAAAGAGCTTGGAAGTGTCTGTTCCTCTTGAATTTTTTGGAATAGTCTGAGAAGGAATGGTTTTAGTTCTTCTTTGAATGTTCAGTAAAACTCCCCTGTGAAGCTATCTGGTCCAGGGCTTTTGTTTGCCTGAAGCATTTTGATTACTGTTTAATTTCATCAGTAGTTATCAGCCAATTCAGGTTTTTTTATTCTTCCTGGTTGAGTTTTGGAAGCTTGTATTTTTCTAGGAATGTGTCCATTTCATCGAGGTTGTCCAGTTTGTTGGAGTAGAGGTGTTCATAGTATTTTTTTACAATCCTTTGTATATCAGTGGGATCAGTTGTTACTTCACCTCTTTCATTTCTGACTTTGTTTATTTGGGTCCTCTCTCTTTGTTTCTTGGTGAGCCTGGCTAGAGGTTCATCAATCTTGTTTATCCTTTCAAAGAACCAGCTCTTGGTTT
>NW_005370315.1:1425787-1426435 GCF_000412655.1 Myotis brandtii | reverse complement strand
GTTGATTTCTAGTTTTATGCCACTGTGATCTGAGAAGATGCTTGTTATGACTTCTATCCTCTTGAATTTGAAGAGACTTTGCCTATGTCCTAATATGTGGTCTATCTTTCAAAATGTCCCATGTGCACTGGAGAAGAATGTATATTTTGTTGCTTTGGGGTGAAATATTCTGAAGATGTCAATTTAGTCCATCTGTTCTAGTGAGTCATTTAGGATTGCTGTTTCCTTGCTGATTTTTTGTTTAGAGGATTTATCCAGTGATGTCAGTGGGGTATTAAAGTCCCCTACTATGACTGTATTGCTATCTATCTCTCCCTTGATATCTTCCAGAAGTTGTCTTATGTATTTGGGTGCTCCTGTATTGGGTGCATATATGTTTACCAGAGTTATATCTTCTTGTTGGATTTCTCCCTTTAGTATTATGTAGTGGCCTTCCTTATTTCTTGTTATGGCCTTTACTTTAAGGTCTATTTTGCCAGATATAAGTATTGCAACCCCATCTTTTTTCTTATTTCCATTTGCCTGAAAAATTCTTTTTCCATCCCTTCACTATCAGTCTGTGTGAATCCTTTGTTCTGAGGTGGGTCTCTTGCAGACAGCAAATATATGGGTCGTGTTTTCTTATCCATTCAGCTACCCTATGCCTTT
>NW_005370315.1:1425122-1425582 GCF_000412655.1 Myotis brandtii | reverse complement strand
AATGAGAGCCTTGCTGGGCATAGTATTCTGGGATTCAGTCCCTTGGTTTGCATCACTTTGTATATTTCATTCCATTCCCTTCTAGCCTGGTGTGTTTCTGTTGAGATATCCATCGATATTCTAATGGGAGATCCCTTGTATCTAACTTTCTATCTCTGGCAGCTTTTAATATTCGCACTTTGTAGTTGATGTTTGCCAGTTTAATTATGATGTATCTTGGTGTTGGTCTTTTTGGGTTCATCTTGTTTGGGACTCTATGTGCTTCTTGGATTTGTGTAGTTTTTTTCTTGCCAATATTGGGGAAGTTTTCTGTCATTATTTCTCCGAACAGGTTTTTTATCCCTTGCTTCTCTTCCTTTCCTTCTGGTACCTCTATTATGCAGATGTTGTTTCGTTTTGCATTGTCCCAAAGCTCCCTTAGGCTCTCCTCTTGCTTTTTAAATTTTCTTTCCAGTTGCTG
>NW_005370315.1:1408199-1424744 GCF_000412655.1 Myotis brandtii | reverse complement strand
GTTTTAATTGTTTCTGTGTCCTAGATCTGACTGTTTTGCTACCCAGGTTCTTTTGAGGATGGTGCTGCTGGTGTGATCTCTCAGGTCTCCTGAGCTTAGTAATCTAGCATAGCTCCCTACTTGAGCTATTTGGGTTTTCTTGATGTAGGCCTGTGAGCTGAAAAGGTGCAACTGCAGCGTCCTGATGTCAGCAGCCGGGGAGGGGGATGTCCCAATTTTTGCTGCCTTGCATCCTTGGTTGAAATCGCACGTGCCCAGCAGGGGCTCACGGATGTACCCAGGAGCTATCTGTCGGGGTGGTGAGGCTCTGGAGGCCTGCACACTGGAAAGGCACGACTGTGGTGTCCAGAGTTCTGTAGCTGTAGGTTGGGAAGATTCAGTTTTTGCTTCTGGGCCTGTGGTTGGATACACATGCTCCCAGTGGCAGCTCACAGGGCACCCATGGTGTGCTTGTCAGCGCGGTGCCCTGGCACACTCTGAAGGGCCCTGGTTGAAGCCAAGAGATGATCAAGGCATCTGTGGGCAGGTATCCAGGACGAGGGTATTCAGAATTTCCACTGCTAGGGCAACTCACCCTTGTTTGGATAAGAACATGCCTGTGGAGCAGTGGGCTCAGGAGGCCTGAGCCCTGGAAAAGCACAACTGTAGTGTCCAGAGTTCTGCAGCTGTGGAGTGGGAAGACTCAGTTTTTGCTGCTGTGCCTGTGGATGGATACACACACTCCCAGTGGCAGCTCACAGGGGTACCCCTGGTACGTTTGCGGCGCGGAGCTCTGACGCACCTTGAGGGGCCCTGGGGCTGAAGTTGTGCAACAGTGTCTGTGGGCAGTTATTCAGGAGAGTGAATTCAGAATTTCTGCTGCGGGGCAGTGCACCACTGTCTGTACAATATCGCACCCGTGGGGGGCTCCCAGCGGCTCCCAGGGGCTGCCTGTGAGGTGGTGGGCTCTAGAGGCTTTCACACTGGAAACGCACGAATGTGGTGCCCAGAGGTCTGCCACTGGGGAGGGGGAAGCTGCACTGACTGCTGCAGGAGCGGTGCTCCTTTGGAGGTGGAGGTCCTAGGGTCTGCGAGTCTGCAGGTGTGGCTGCAGGATTTTGGCTGGAGTGGCTGCAGGGTCGCAGGCACTGTCCAAGGGCTGTCTGGGTGGTGGTGTTGATGAGTTGCTAAACGAGGCCGCTCTTCCTTTCAAGATGGCGTGGGCTCCGTGCCCAAGTCCCACAGTCCGGGGAGTGCCCACAGCGGTGGTAGTCTCTCCCTGTCCAGGAGAGACTGGTCTGCCAGCCCCTGCTACTCCTGTCAGATTTAACTGTCCCTTACTCACTCACACACACACCACACGCATCCACACACTCTCCCTTCACCCTCTCACTCACTCACATCCTCTCCCTCACCTCCGTCCTGCCAGTCGCCATCTTCCTTTTTCTGGATAAGGTTTTAATCTATATATATAAAAGCCCAGCGACCAAATGTCGGAATGACCAAAACACCCGGTGAACCAGTTGCTATGATGCACACTGACCACCAGGGGGCAGACGGTAAACACAGGAGCTGACCCTGGTGATCAGTGCGCTCTCACAGTGGGAGTGCCGCTCAGCTGTGGCTACTTCCACAGCAAGCCTATCCCCGCAGGCCACGCCCCCATCAGTGCACGAATCCATGCACCAGGCCTCTAGTCCTATATAATAAAGAGGCAAATTGACCATCACTCCAACACACAAGATGGCCACCCCATGTGGTCAAAGATGGCCACCCCCATGTGAACACAGATGGCCACCACAAGATGGCCAGCAGGGGAGAGCAGTTGGGAGGGACAAGGCCTGTAGGGGAGGGCAGTTAGGGGCAATCAGGCCAGCAAGGGAGCAGTTAGGCCTCGATCAGGCTGGCAGAGGAGTGGTTAGGGGGTGATCAGGCTGGCAGGCAGAAGTGGTTAGAGGCAATCAGGCAGGCAGGGAGACAAGTGTTTGGAAGCCAGCAGTCCTAGATTGTGAGAGGAATGCCCAACTGCCGGTTTAGGCCCGATCCCACAGGGATGGGGCCTAAACTGGCAGTTAGACATCCGGCAGTCAGACATCCCCTGAGGGGTCCCAGATTGGAGAGGGTGCAGGCTGGGCTGAGGGACACACACCCCCATGCACGAATTTCATGCACCAGGCCTCTAGTGTAATAATAAAATTCTAATGATATAATTTTAAACAGATAAAAAATACTAAATAGAATATTGACTATCTAGTATTACATAAATTTTGTAAAAAAATAGATACCTAGATTGTAAATGTATAAAAATCATTTATGCAATAAAATATTCTTATTAACAAAGCTTTTGGAATAATGGGATATCTGGTGATATTTAATTACTTATTTACATTTTCCTGCATTTTATACATCTAATCAACATATATTTTCCTTATATATCAGAAAAAAATATTTTTTTAAAGATTAAAATCAAATTTCTGTGTTCTTTTTTTTCTATAATTAGGAATTAGACTGAAGCTTTAGTCTAATATTTAAAGCACCACAATATTTGAAACACTTAAGAGATAAACAATTAGTAAAATTATGTTTCTCTGTGCTCCTGATGAGTATATTAGTTAAAAAAAAAAATTATTTCAAGTGACAGAAACTCAAAATGTGTTATTAGAACCCTGCAACCTTCAACCTAATGGGTGGAAAATGCAGAAAAAAAGGTATTCTCTACATATCTCTGCTTCTTTCATTCTTCATTGGAGTCTAGTAAAGCAGCCTGGCTCTCTCCACAGGACATAACTTATCCCACTACATGCTCTAGAGCTTCTTATGTTACAACTAGAGGCCCAGTGCACATGAAATAGTGCGTGGTTAGGATCCCTAGGCCATCTTCTGCCCACTCGCCAGTCCCCACCGCCACCCCTTGGTTCTTTGTGGTGCCCTGATTGCAGCATGGCTCTGGTTCCCCAGAGCCTATGGGCCCAGGGGTGGGACCAAGAGGTCGTTGTTCCGCCCTCTCCCCGCCCTGCTGCTACTCACCTGGGTTTGCCATGGTTCCCCATTCACCAAGCTGCGATTGGACCCTAAGGGCTGGGGGAGGGACCAAGAGGTCGACAGTTCTGCTTGGCTCACCAGTCCCACACCGCTACCACTCACCTCAGTTCCCCGTGGTTCCCTGATCACAGCATGACTCTGGTTCCCCGGAGACTGTGGCTGGCGTGAGGGGGGGACCAAGTGGTCACTGTTCTGCCCGCTCACCAGTCCGACCCCACTGCTCCGTTCACTGTGGTTCCCTGTTTGCCATGCTGTGATTGGAGACTGCGGGCCGGGGCGGGGGAGGAGAGAAGGACTGAGAGGTGCTCAATGCACCTCACCATGACCAGTCGAATGGTCATTTTGGTCGTCATGGTCACTGCATTTTTATATATAGGATGCTGACTAATGTGACAGAGTAGGATTCTCTGACTCAGTTTCAGATTTCAGAAAGATACTGATCAATCTAATTTGGACCAGGTGCATTTATTTGTGGCTAGTAGAAAATTAATAAGGAAGCCTCCAGAAAACCACAGAGCTGAGAGAGTCAGAGAGGGCAACTCTCAGAAATGGGAAGTTGGAGAGAATATAATGTGTCAAGTAAAATAACCATAAATACATAGGTTTATTAACACACTATTTCTAATTAATTACTAAATCATCTTCAATTAATAAACTATTTCAATTAATATTTTAATGGATTACATTTTATAGTACTATAGAATAGTGATTTTATCATGTAGGAATATTTCTAAAAAGTTTTTAAAACATCTCCCCAGTGTGTATTTTATATATTTGTAAAATAGAGAATATCTTTGTCTAAACAATATTTTTAAAAGCTCTTTCCAATAAAAATATATCCCTCATATATATAATTTTAAATTGTATAGCACACATCTTTAAAGTAAAAATAAATAGGTAAAAATAGGTTTTAATAGTATATTCAATGTAACCAAATACATCCATAATATTCTTATTTTAACATGTCATATAGCTACATTTTAAGTATTCAACAGCATCTCTGGCTAATGGCTACTCTAATGGATGATGTAGCTCTAAAATCTATACCTAAATGCATAGAATATATGTTCTCTTTATGTGTATATATGTTAAATATAAAATATATTTTTCCAATATATATTTTTATATATAAATCATGAATATATCTGTCCATGCATTCTATAAAAGTAATAGTATTGATATAATATAATATTAAATATATGCAAAAATTTTTTTAGAATTACAGGACAATATAAAAATAAGTTCTAATGGCTTCATTCACTTCCCACTGTATCATGGGTGACTGCACATGACTTTGGAGACTAATGCTGTTAAGTTTTAATTCAATATGCTTCTCAAGGGCATAGGAATCTGAGAATACTGTATTTGTATGAATCAATGAATTTAGAAGGTAATTCAATCAATAACAGGAAAAGTATGCAAAGAATGAGGTAGGTAATGGATGAAATAAATTTCTGATTCCTCTTCACTTAACTTTAATGATGATCCACTAAAATTGTCTCTCTTACACCAGAAAACTCTTTTTTTTATAAAATAGAACTTCCAAGGAGTAGTATCAAACAAAATGGAAAGTCTGATTCAATAAAACTTAAAACAAGTATAACAAAATTCAACATCTTTTCTATTTTATAAGATGTTTCATAAGCATACATAAGTGGATTTGAACATCACTTGCCACAGACAAAATCAAGAGAAGATCTTACAGTTAAATCAGAAATTTAAAACAATTTTCAATCTCTTTCTCAATGTTATTGAAATTTTAAAGGAAAAAAATGGAAAGTTCTACTCCTACTTATTTCAAAAAATGATTGAAAAAGCTTTTGAGAACCATATTATTTCCCCTATTGTTCCATGAAAGTCCTTTTGAAAAATTGTTTAAGGTTGTTGAGAACTGTACTCATCTGCAGGTAGTCTTTCACTTGAAGACTATTTCAGGACACTTTGGTGCGGAGGAAGCTGAAACACGGGGAAATGCAAATTAAGCTTCTAGGAGGACCTGGCTAAATAGCATCAGTCCTATAACGTGGTGATGGGCAGCAGGCAGGGCCTGAGTGGCACCATGCATAGACCTACCAGCTCTGCCTTTAGTTTCCTTCCTCATGTCAACTTGAGTGATCCAGTTGAGTGATAGGCTTAGCTCTGATGGGAAAACTGATCTTAGGTGATGTCTCATCACTGTCAGTCATATCAGCTTTGCTTATCTCCTTTTGATCTTCACCTATGAAATTTAAGGGTGCTTTCCATGTGGGGAAAAAAATAAATACATGTGCAGTAAGAGTGTCTGCCCTACCATGGTTGATTTAGGAATTTAAAAACTCTAAATTAAAGTGAGAAAGGGTAAATTGACTTCTGAACTCTACTAGAAATCATCACTTTTTTAAATGTATATTTTCTTCTCAAATATCTACAACTGTTAGTACATAAGCACAATGATGCTCTTTAGGGTTGACAATTCATTATTTTCCCCTTCTCTGTATCAGCTAGGAGTGCAGAAAAGTAAATTAAGATACTGTTTTCCCCATCTCAGTAGTAACCAGGCACTTTGTTGAACCAATGAGATTAGAATATACATGAACATATCTGAAAACTGGTAAAGCACTTAAAATTTCTTTGAGGACATCTAATCTAATAAAAGAGAAACATGCAAATTGACCATACCTCCGCTATGCCCACAAGCCATGCCCACAAGCCACGCCCACCAGCCAATCATGAGTGAATATGCAAATTAACCCAACTAAGATGGCGGCGGCCATGGAGCTGGAGTGAGCAGGAGGCTTGGGTTGCCCCTGGCAATGGAGGAAGCCAAGCTTCCCGCCTGCCCTGGCTGGCCCTGAGCTCCGCTCAAGGCTACAAAATTTCAATTATAGAAGATAAATAAATCCCAGATACCTGCTTCTAGCCTGCGGCTGTGGTCAGCCTGAAAACAGCCATCAGCCCCTCACCCAGTCTGGCCAGGCACCCCAGTAGGGCCCCCCACCCTGAAGGGGCTGTGGGCAGCCTGAAAACAGCCATCAGCCCTTCACCCAGGTTGGCCACACCCCCATGGGGTGAGGGTCCCCACTGGGGGGTTTGACCAGCCTGCAAACAGCCATCAGCCCCTGCACCAGGCCTCTATCCTATATAATAAAAGGGTAATATGCAAATTGACCCTAACAGCAGAACAACTGGGAATGACTGGTCACTATGACACACACTGACCACCAGTGGGCAGACGCTCAATGCAGGAGCTGCCCCCTGGTGGTCAGTGCGCTCCCACAGTGAAAGCTCTGCTCAGCCGCAAGCCAGGCTGACTGCTGCCAGCACAGCGGTGGTGGTGGGAGCCTCTCCCACCTCCTCAGCAGTGCTAAGGATGTCTACTGCAGCTTAGGCCTGTTCCCTGCTGGCAAGTGGACATCCCCCAAGGGCTCCCGGGCTTCCAGAGGAATGTCTGACTGCCAGTGTAGGCCCAATCCCCCAGGGAGTGGGCCTAAGCCATCAGATGGACATCCCCGGAGGGGTCCCAGACTACGAGAGGGCACAGGCCGGGCTGAGGGACCCCCCTGAGTGCACAAATTTTTGTGCACCGGGCCTCTAGTTAATTGTATAATAAGGATCTACTGAATTAGTAAATTTTTGACTTAAGAAAAATAATAGGTTCCCCAAACACAATTATATTGTGAGTTTAAACCAGGCTTTAATATAATAAACATCTTTGGTATGTATTAATTGCCAGGCATATAAGGGATACTCAAAACAATATTCCCTTCATAAAGAAGGAGTCTTTTGATCGTGTTAGAGAACTATAGTCTTTATTCTTTATACTAGAGGCCCTATGCACAAAATTTGTGCAAAGGGCTAGGCTCTCATAGCCATGACAGCTTGCCCCAGCCCTTGCAGCCACAGTGGCTTGCCTCGGCCCTCGCAGCCCCAGCTTCATCCGGAAGGTCATCTGGAAAGATGTCTGGAAGGTCGTTCGGCTGTCCAGTCTAATTAGCATACTATGCTTTTATTATTATAGATATTCACTAGAGGCCCAGTGCACAAATTCGTGCATGGGTGGGGTGCCTTGGGGTGGCCTGCAGAGATAGGATCCCAGCTCACACCCCCAGCCTCACAGCCCTGCAGCCCCACCTGAAACCCCGCCTTGACCTGGTACTGCCCCCTCAGCTGCTCCACCATCCCACCTATGGGGCGATCGGTCAGGGCCGGGCCCCCCACCCAGCTCCCTAAGCGCCTAGGAGCCAGGCAGCAGCCCTGTCCCCACCGCAAAGGCTGGTCACCATCTGTGGGGCTATCAGCAGGGCAATAGGGCCTCCGCTCACACCCACCTTGGCCTGGCGCCACCCGCTCACCTGCTCCACCATCCCACCACAGTCCCACTCTCATTGGGGCCCATCAGGCCAGCAATGCCTAACTGCTGCCCGCTGCCCAGTGCCACATTGCCAACACTCGCCATGTTCCACACTGCCCCCTGGTGGTCAGTGCATGTCATAGTGAGCTGTCGAACTCCCAATCTCTGGGTCAAACTCCCAGCTGAATGACCGCCCAAAGGGACAATTTGCATATTAGGCTTTTATTATATAGGATTCCTCTACTATTTTTTTGCATGAATATTGCTGAGAATTCATTCCCTCTGGATTTATGCATTTCCCCTTTGTTCTATAACTAGGACTTCACAGCCCTGATTGAATCCTCTTACAGACTCACCTTTCCTTTTCTTAGCCATGTCACACCACAATGTTTCCTTTTCTGATCTGTACCTGAACTCTCTTCTTCTCCTGTATACTGCACGCCAGCACATAACACTCTCCACAACTGCCTGACACTATTATCGAAGCTTCCCCCTGCACTCCCTGCAAGCACCCTCTCACTTAGATGTTCTCTCACAGAATTAAATTACCATATGTCTCCTTATGCTGTGCTTGTGCATTCTGAGCTCCGAGCTTTTCTTTATAGTTTTCCTGCCTTGGCAGCAAAACATCTTTAGTCTGTGGCAGGCTATCTATGTTGGCACTTCCCTCCCCCAACCTTAGCCACCTGGCCAGTCAGGTCTTTCATTTCTCTGAAAATATTTTCCTTTTTTTTCACATAAGAAAAGAAGCCACTTAACCTTTTAATAAAGCAACATCACCTTAGACTAAGAAAACTGGCCTGTATGTTCACTATCACCAGAAAGACCATCAAAAGAACAGATATTTTTAAATATTCTTTTCAAACTACATGACAAATGTGTAATAAATTTCTTTCTCTGGACATTTCAGAACTGGCAAAACCAATTGTTCTCCTATAAATGTTGGCAACAACTATAGGTTTACAATAGCACAGCATGCTCTGCTTTTTTTTTTAATCCTCACCTGAGGATATCTTTTCATTCATTTTTGAGAGAGGGGAAGGAAAGGGAAAGAGAGAAACATCCATGTGAGAGAAAAACATCGTTTGGCCACCCTCGACTGCCCCCTAACCCCCAACCACTGAATGCGCCCCAACTTGGGATCAAACCCGTATCCCAGGTATGTGTCCAGATTAGGATTTGAACCCATGACCCTTTGGCATGTGGGATGACGCTCCAACCAACTGAACCACCCAGCCAGGGCTCTGCTTTCTTATGATAACTGTACAACAGGACAAATTAAAAATCTGGATTTTAACTACCTTTCCAAATGTTTGCTTTTGTTGGAGATATTTTAAAATTCCAAAACCTCAGTAAAACGGGGGCTGAAACAATATAAAAATTTATCTCCTTGAATAATACTTGTCCTGAGATCAGCACTTTACAATATGTCTGAGGAAGCATTCTACAAGAAGAGAATTAGCTTTCTATTGATGATAACTTTCAACGTGTATTTTGTAAGAAGAGAAAGTCAAATATTGTATATTCTCACTTATATGTGGAGTCTAAGAAAGCTGGATTCATAGAAATAGAGAGTAGAATGGTGGTTGCCAGGGGTAAGGCAGTGCAGGAAATAGGGAAATATTGGTCGAAGAAAACAAACTTCCAGTTATAAGATGAATAACTTCTGAGAGTCTAATGTACAACATGGTGTCTATAGTTAACAATGCTGTGTTATGTACTAAAAGCTGTTTAGAGAATAGATCTTAAATGTTATCACTACACACACAAAAGTAATTTTGTGAAGTGATAGAGTTATTAACTAGCTTTATTGAGGCAATCATTACTCAATATATATGTGTGGCAGATATCACATTGTATATCTTAAAGTTACACAATGTTATATGCCTATTATATCTCAAAAAAGCTGGGGGAGGGGGCTAAAGTCACTCAGCACCTTGACAACTTGCAAAAAAATATTGCTCTTAAATCAATAACTATTTGGACAAAAAGGAATACCGAAGTCATATTCATGTCTTTGGCTCAATTCTTCCATATAGTACCAGAGGCATTTAATACTTATCTGATTTTTAAAATTATGCATTTCACTAGCATTCTGTATATTTCAAGTGCTTTTATATTTACCTAGGGGCCCAGTGCACGAATTTGTGCACCTTGAAAGGAACTTTGGGCTGTGAGACTGCGGAGGGCACAGGGGCAGGTCTCGGCCCATCCTCCACACCCGCTACCATTGGGGTCCCCTCTCTACTGGAAGCCCCACTCCTGCCGCCACTGCTCCCATGCGCTGATGGCACCAGCCCCGCTTGCACCCACTGACAGCACGAAGCAATTGGGGCCAGCACCAGCAGCAAGTGCAAGCGGGGCCAGCATTGTCAGCAGGTGCAAGCGGAGGCTGCTGCCCCGATCGCCCCTCAGGAGCAGGGGGAGGGGGAGAAACCCTGAGATGTTATCAGGGCCAACAGCCACCACTTGCACCTGCTGACAGCACCAAGCAATTGGTACTGGCACTGAGCACCAGCAGCGGGTGTGAGCAGTGGCTCCGGCGCCAACAGCAGGTGCTAGTGCGGCTGGCGCTGGCAGCAGATGCTGACAGCAACAGGTGCCCCGCCTTGGTCTGGCGTCCCCGGTCACCTGCTCCACAATCCTGCTGTGGCTGATGTCCACCATGTTTTTAGCTCTGCCACCTGCTGCTGACGCTTGCTATGTTTCACATACTCCCCCTGGTGGTCAGTGCATATCATAGTGACTGGTTGTTCAGTTGTTCCACCATTCGGTCTATTTGCATATTAGGGTTTTGTATATATAGATACAATGTAAGTGCTATGTAAACAGTTGTTTTACTGCATTCTTTAGAAAATGACAAAAAAAGTCTGTAGATGTTCAGTATAGACACAACCATTTAGGTCTAACTATATGGTACACGTCAGCAACATAACTTTTTTTTTTCCAAAAATTTACAACTGGTGGTTGTTTGAATCCATAGATTTGGAATCTGTAGGTAAGGAGTGCCAAATGTAGATATTCCCTGAGGTGAGTTGGGAAAGACCTCATAGAGGAAAAAGACACATTAGTTAATTCATGAAATATGATTACATTTTACCAGGTGAATGGGATTCTGGGTTCAGATTGGGAAAGAAAGAGCAGTCCAAGAAGACTGCATATAAGAGTCAAAAAAAGGACAGTAATCCAACTTAAGTTCTGAAAAGAAATATCTTTCTGTTATTTGATAAAATAAATTTTCAAGCAAATTAATCATGTAAATACTAATTTTTTTATTTTGTTTTGTCTTGCTTGGTAAAATTAAATTTGTCTATTGTGGTTGCAATCCAGGATTGTTATGTGTTTGGAATATGGGGTCTGGGAGTAGAAATGGTGAGGGATGATAGTTGCAAGAAACCAAATAAAAAAGATAGGTAAACATACACATTTTTTTCTTTGACACTCACCAAGAGGTGCAGTGTATGTACCCTCCCTTTGGATGGGTTTTGTGACTACATGGCCAATAGAACAAGAGGCAAGAGCTTACATTGGTATCTTGAACTCCATGTCTGCCTTTTTCTAGAGGCTGCAAGGAAACGTAATCTTATGCCAGGAAATCCAGGCTGAGCTCCAGCCAAGAATGAGCATCATGTTCCCAACCACATAAAAGAGTCACTTGAAGGTGGACCCTCAACCCTCATATATGCCTCCCAGCAATCCTCATGGAGCAGAGATGAGCTATCTTTTTAAAGCAATGAATAATACAGATTCATAAGAAAAATAAATATGTCTTATTGCTTTAACCCACTAGGATTGGGGTGTTTTCTATGCAGCCATAGATCACTGGAACAGGCTATTCGTGAAAGGGTCCCGATGGGTAAGGAGTAGATTGGCTACTTCTTTTGATTAGGTGGAGAGATGATAGCACAGGGGGTGGAGGAGAATGATTGCATGTTTCACTAAATCAGATGACAATCATATTTTTAACCCAGAAGGTAAAGAATGGATTTTAATGATTCTTGAAAGCAGCAACATTTTAGGAAAGCTCCTTATTAACCTGTTGGGGATGTGCCATAAATAAGATTCATAGCATAAAACTGCTTTGCCATCACTGAATTTTATCAGTGACAGAAAAAAATTATGTTCTGAATACAGGAAAAGTAACCATAAAATATGAAAACTTACTCTCCCTCAAAGAAACTGTTGAAATTTGAAAGTTTTTCCTAAATCCCAGAGTACAATCTAAAGCTGTTTGAGACCTTACTAAAATACTCATTATATATGATTTTTAAAATTCTGTATTTTCCTCAAGAACACATTGTTTTTATTATAAATCTAGAGGCCGGGTGCACAAAATTTGTACACTCTGGGGGAGGTCCCTCAGCCCGAATTGTGAGAGGTTGCAGGCCAGGCTGAGGGACCCCACCAGTGCAGGATCAGGGTCAGGGAGGGACACGGGAGGCTGGCCAGCTGGGGAGGGACTGAGGGAGGTCTCCAGGATGTGTCCAGCCCATCTCGCTCAGTCCCGATCTGCTGAACCCCAACAGCAAGCTAACCTACCGGTCAGAGCATCTGCCCCCTGGTGGTCAGTGCACATCATAGCGAACAGTTGAATGACCTTAGCGTATCATTAGCATATTATACTTTGATTGGTTGAATGGCCAACCAGACACTTAGCATATTAGGCTTTTATTATATAGGATATAACCCTTGATTATACACCCAAATAACTTCAGAACCATAACACCATGGCTTGCCCCACTGCTATTTAGTCTTTTTTGAGAATACTTGTGAATTGCTTGTTTGTTTGTTTTTTATTTCATTTTGTGTTTTGTTTATTCAAGTTTCCTTAACTTCTATAAATGATGGTTTGGTAAAAGATTATCATCCTTATAATTCCTATTTTGCTCCATAATTACAGTTTTGAAAATCTTCCAAATATTCCAGAAACAAGTCACCAGTGCAGAACCCTTTTCTAAAGAGTATTACTGTGCATGACTAGTGGTCACTTATTGTCACATACATTTTATATTTGGGGGACAGCAATTTGACACATGGATATTGAAATCTATTTGTAATAAGCCTTATTGCTATGCTTCTTGCATTCCTCAAATGATGCATATAAGGACAATTTTCAAAAGCCAATTGCAAGGGGAAAATAATTAAGCTCTAGGTAAAAGAAAACAGAGTTTATCAACTCACTAGGAAACTTTCTTCCGGGGCGTAAGGCAACATAAATCACACCCCACTCTCTGCCTCCGGAAAGCTTGCTCTCGGCTAAAAACAGAGGATGCTGAGATAGCTATGTAACTGTTGAAGTGATGAATATCTATACTAGAAAAAGACTGCATGAAAAGTTGAATTAGCAGCCACAATTTAAAAATTAGGAGTTTCCATCTAAAAATTCAGTTCTCTAGCTTCTCTTAAAAAGAGAATAACTGGCAGGTCTGTGCCCACATTCCCACATGGCAACCTCTAGCTAGGCAGCAGAGTGTCTATTTAGAATGGACCTAGGAACTCCAGTCCTCACCTCTCTCTGCTTGGGCTCCCTAGGGCTGTATGTCCAGTTTCCATCTACCATCTCACTTAGACCGTTTATTTTCTTATAGTTAAATTATGAAAAAGTGAAATATTTTTGTGTCCATATTTCTAGCAAAAGTAAGAAGACAAAATTTAGTCAAAAAAGGGCAAATGATTCCAGAAATATTGGTTATATCAAAGCTACTTTTTTAAATTATATTTTTCATTCCTTGCCCCCATAGGAATTGAGCTTACTTCCCCTGTTTTTAGACAGTCAGGATAAATTTGTTGAACCAAAAGGAAACTGTTGACTGTACTTCCCTAGAATATGCCCACTGAGAAAGTCAATCCAACCATCCTTGGTCACTTACAATTTGGGAGTTGCTTTACCTTCTCAACAGTTTACCTTAAGTCTCAATATTATAATTCTCACATATTTTAAAATACTTTCTGAAAGGGTTAAAGAGAATAAAATGGGGCAGAGAAAAAACGTATTGTGCTTAAGCAGATATCTTGCAGAAAGCTTGCAACCTTGAGCACACATAGCCCAGATAACCACTAGCCATCTGATGCTGAGAGGAACCAAAGACAGACCAGACTATTACTATCAGCAAAGTGGCTTACAGCCAGCAAAAATTAATAAAAACCTATCTCTCCCTGCTCTCTTCGCTGACTCCATTTCGCCAGACTCAGCCCACCTGCACCCAGGTGCCTGTAATAAAATCTCTTTCCATACATTATGTCCTCATATCATAGGTGCTCGAACCTGGCCCACTCAGAACCTTTCACTTTCCAGCTTCAGGTTATTATTACCCTTAGCAGTCTCCTGTCTTATGGCCATTAACCCATTCGGCCATTCCTGAGTACTACAATCAAAGCCACGGGAAGGCAGGGTATGTTTCTAGTACCACAGAATATTTTAACCATCCATTTAATTTCAGTTCCCAGTTTCCTCTAATGGTCTCCTTACCCATACTGTAGAAATTTAAGCAATCCAACTTAAGTTTGAAAAACAAAAATCTTCCTGTTATAGAATAACAGTAATAAAATAAATATTAAAGCAGATTATTCAGGTAAATGCCTGAATTTTTTATTTTGTTTTGTTTTGCTTGGGAAAAATTACCCTTGTAAACCTTGGGTGGAGATGGGACTATAGAGCCATGCCTAGTATTAGGAAATGATCAGACCTCACAAATCTAATGTGAGTGGTTGCTAGTGCCTCTGTTGCCAACCATGGCCTTGGGAAAGCAAAATGCCCTGAGCAGGATCATCTATAATGAGGTAATGTCAATAATTTTAAAAGTAAACAAACCCAACTGTTAAAATAGAAGTAGGTATAGATATATAGTCATGCATGTGGATAGAAATAGAGATAGAGATAGAGATAGAGATAGAGATAGAGATAGAGATAGAGATAGAGATAGAGAGAGAGAGAGAGAGGTAGAGATAGAGATAGATACAGACATGGAAATACAGAGAGATTTCCAGACACAGAAGAACCAGCAGAAAGCATTAACAGGTAATCAACAAAAGCCACAGCAGTGATTAAGCTGTTTTCAGTTTGGGGCTGTACTGGTTGGTCATTAACATCTGCTTCTGGGAGAAGCAAGTTAATAGCAATGTTGCTGAGGCTTTATCTGCTTTCTTTTCTCAGTAGCAGCTATTCTGATTTCTTTAGGCCTAGAGGAAGAAGAGAAACGGTCACCTGTTTCTGGGTCTCTATTGAAGCTTAAAATGAAAAATAACAGTCCAATTTAATAAAAGGAATTTCCTCTCTCCTGGAGCTGCTGGAAAGAGTGCAAACCATTCATCGAGGTGTTCGAGTTTTTGTGCAGCTGAACAGACGATGGATAAAAGTTCAGGTGCTCTGTAATTAGCGCTGGGCAAGTGCTTCAGGCAGGCATCCAATGCCCAAAGATACAGCATTGCTGTGGCTGCCAAACCAAGACTTTAAGTAGCCTTAGTTTCTATTCTTTCAAAAGTATGAATTGTAATTGCCATTTTCTGAGACAAATGAAAGACTAACCTGCCTCCTCACAGTGCACATTTCCAGAAGGGATCCTCTCTGGTTATATAGAGAAACCAGCTCTAACTCTTTCCAAGTCACTGAAGGCAGCAGTGACTATCACACGAAATGCATGAAATGTACCGCTGTGTCATTATTTATCAAGGGGAGATCTGTCCATCATTCACAGTAGAGCCACGGAGGGGAGAGGGATATGGCAAATGCAGATTCCCAGGCCCTGGGCCAGACTACAAAATCAAAATCTCCCAGGTTAAAATTCAGATTCTGTATTTTTCAGCAGATTCAATGATTCTTATTCACGTTGAAATTGGAGACCCATTGGTCCAGGGTCATTTTATCATTCCACAAGAATGTATTAGGTACTCACCTTTTAGGTTCATAGATACTATTTATTCAGTAATGAGAGTCACAGGCAATTTTACTCTCATCAGTCCTATAGACGTATAAAATATAAAATGAGTAAGTATGCAAGTAAATCTATTACTACAAATCGTGATCACCTCTATGAAGAAAAGAGGATGCATCACAAAAACAGGAAAAGACAGGAATCCAAGTAAGGAGGCAGATGTGGAGAGCCCTCTCTGAGGAGAACTTTCTCTCCCACTCCCCCAAATATCTTTTTTTTTAAATATGTTAAAACCCAGATTTCTTTATATGACCTTGGAAAACTTAAAGTCAGTTCTAAGAAGATTTGAGATAATTCAGTTTTGTTTGTATCTATAAATATTTGTGAATATTCTATTATATTTTATCCTCACAGCAAGCCAGTGAGGTCATCAAAGTGAATATTTTCATCCTTATGTACAGAAGGGACAACTGTGGCTTGATTATGGGTCTTATTTCAAATTGACTTCACAGATGAAGAGGGAGAATTCAACAGAGATCCAAAATAGATGTTTTAGGCCATCCAGAAATGTATTTCCTACTGAAGGAAATGTAAAATTGTCCTAATAGAGTAGAATGCCTTCTGCCTTGATATCCAAAATTCTCTTGCCTTTATTAAGTCACATGATACTACTTTATCAAGACTTTAATTTTAGAAATTTCCCTGAGTTAATTTTAGTTCTTAGCTTTGTATTGAGGAGGATATTGTACTAGATCTTTGCAAAAATGATTAATGCATGACCCTATCTCGCATAGAACTTGCAAACTAATGACTAAGAGGAAGATACAATAGTTATCTATAATATAACCCAAAATTAAATAAGTACTAAATTAAAATTTTGACATAATTAACTCATTCAGCAAATATTTAATGAACACCTACTATGTGAGAGAAGCTCTTATGACAGGTGAACCAAGCAAAGCATTTTTATTCAGGTGAACTATGCTTTTAATCAGAAAAAGGAGACTGACAGGTAGAAATTAGAAGAAAGACCATGCTGAGGGGAGAACACAGACAAAATTGAAGAGTGGTAAAAGCATATAATATGTAGGAAAATGTAAATATGGAATTTTTTAAAGTTTATAAAATGATGTAGAAGAACAGAATGAAAAGTTTGAGATTAGTTCAGAGAAAATCCGTACTGATTTGGTAACTGTTTAAGACTTTATTCTGAGGCAAAGAAAAGCCATTGTAAGTTTGAAGAGTGGATAAATACACTCCACATACTTGAATTGCAAAAGGTCATAGAAAAAAAGTATGCCTCATATTTTTCTTTGGTTTTAT
>NW_005370315.1:1407378-1408083 GCF_000412655.1 Myotis brandtii | reverse complement strand
TATCAAATAGATATATGTAATTCTCTTTGAAAATCACACTGTCAAGAACCAACTCAGGTGGCTATTATTACATGGCCATGAGTTCCTTTCTAAAGAACATAGGCAGAGTGGATTGGAGGGCTCAGTTCATTAGAAACATGCCACTCCTTGCACCTGGGCAAGCACGGTGATTTCTCAACACTTACTATAGTGCCTAGCACTTAGCATCAAAATTTTATGAATGAATGAGTAAATATATGGTAAATCACAGTTCTGTATTACCAACTTTGAAACTTTGATATTTTTAATTATTATATATATACGGGTTTAATTTTATTTTCCTTGACATGATATTACAAAAAAAGACATATTTTCACATCACATCCTGAAAACAGCCTCCTCACTTGACTATAGTCCATCTGAATATAGGACAAACTAAGAAAGAAATCAATGTAGATTGAGTCAGGATAGGTAAATAGATAGAAGATTAGATAGATAGATAGATAGATAGATAGATAGATAGATAGATAGATAGAGAATAAGTAGATAGATAATAGATATACTGATAGACATATATACACAGGTACATATATGTGCACATGCATGTATTTGAATAATTTTTACATTTAAATTAAGTCTGATTAAAAAATATTAACTACTGCAGACTGGTGCAGCCACTATGGAAGACAGTATGGAGTTTCCTCAAAAAACTAAAAATGGAGCTCC
>NW_005370315.1:1401689-1407006 GCF_000412655.1 Myotis brandtii | reverse complement strand
ACCGAAGGACTTGTATGCATGCATATAAGCATAACCAATGGACATAAGACACTGGGGGGTAGGGGAGGCCAGGGGATTGTCAAGGGTGGGGGGAAAAAGGAGACATATGTAATACTCTTTGTAATACTTTAAGCAATAAAACAATTTTTTAAAAAAATATTAACTACTTTTAACAAAAGTTAAGGTAAAAATGTACTTTTACTTTATATCATCTTTTCCATATTGAAACCAAAGCAAATAAAAGTATAGCTCATTTAAACAAAATTTAACACAAATTTAAATAGTAACATAAAGTCATCCTGTCACAGGTATCAAGTTTCCTCTTACTGAAACTTTTTTTACATGGCAGCTGCAATTTCTGTAATTATCACAATATATAGAAATCACTTTCATGAGTGAGGTTATTGTTTTTCTTTTTTATGTGATGATTAAATCTCCCTAGAAACATACCATCACATTGCAATTCCAAATAATCACCAAGACTAAGAAATCATAACTAATTGGGGGGAAATATAAATGACATCAAATCTTACCAAACTAAGTAACACTGGAAGGGAAATAATTTGGATTTTTGCCCTAGCTGGTTTGGCTCAGTTGATAGAGCGTTGGCCTGCGGACTGAAGGGTCCCGGGTGTGATTCTGGTCAAGGGCACATGCCTGGGTTGCAGGCTCAATCCCCAGTGGGGGGTGTGCATGAGGCAGCCGATCAATGATTCTCTCTCATCATTGATGTTTCTATCTCTCTCTTCCTCTCCCTTCCTCTCTGAAAATCAATAAAAATGAAAAGTAATAATAATTTGTTTTTTATAGGGTGTCTATCATTATTATTGGCAACTCTACAGATAAGAAACACAAAGATGTTAAGCTATCAAATAGTTTTATTAGAAGGTCATACACTTTGAAATTACCATTATTAGCATGGAGCAGAATTCTCTCCAGCTGCTCATTCTAGCCTACATAGTAGGTAAACGATCATTTTAAGGTAATGTATTTTTAGTCATCCACTTGTAAGATTTTTAGTTAAAAATACAAATAACAAAGGTATGAATATGTGTATGGGACTACAGATATAGGATTTTCCTGTGCTCTTCAGAAAATGGATAATCTAAAAGTCACAAAGAAAATTTTAAATTGGGTTTTAATCATCAGGACTAACTAATCAAATAATTTGAATCAAGAAGGTTTAATGATGCTTTTAGCCCCTTACTAGGTAGAATATTGAGTATAATTATTTAGGTATAATGAGCAATGAACACTACTTTATATTTTAAGCAATGTGCCATTTTACAGTGAACTAGAATGATTACAAAAATCCCCTTCCCTCTATCCATGACACCTTGTCCTGTCACTCTCACTCTGAGCTTGACCATGTGATTTGTTTTGACCAGTGGGATGCTAGCAAACATGACATAAGCAGAGGCTTGAAAAGTAGTTGTGAATTGGTAATTATTCTCAATGGATGATGAAAGACTACATAGACCAGAGATGAATCATCCCAGACAAGCTTTCCTATACCAGGCAATCTACCAGCTAATATACAAGAAAGCCAAGCAGAAATCAACTGGGCCTGGCCACATTAACAGAACCACCCAGCTGAGCTCAGCACAAATTATCAACTAACAGAATCACAAATGAAGTAAATTACTGTATTTTCAAGCACTACAATTTAGGATGTTCTGTTACAAAGAAAAAGTTAACCAATACTTAGATTAAATGAGTTTCAAAAACCCATTGAGTTTTGTAAAGTTCCAGATGCTTGTACATCATTCTATCTAGCTCTAATCACTCTATAACTTTAAAGGCCTAGATAAGTGACATTACTTTGATGCAAATAAAACATCATGAATCTTGGGATAATTTATAAATGTATTTTCTCTCATTCCACATAATAAAGAGGTCAAAATGCAATGTTCTTTTGGTATGAGGATCTTGAAAGTCTATATTTGAAATGTGCACACTTTTATGCCTACTTATAGGTGTTATGCTTTTTAAGAAACAATTTGTGATTTTTTGATATGCTAATGTTCTTTTGGTATGTCTGTATTTGAAGGCCAGTATTTGAAATATGCACAATTTTAGGAGTAATATAGCTATTCAAGTTTCAACAAATATTTTAATCATCAAAATATTAATATATGAGAGGCCTGATGCATGAAATTTGTGCAAGAGTAGGCCTTCCTTCCCTCAGCTGTTGGCACTGGCTTCCCTCTGTCACCCGGGATCTGGGCTTCCCTCGCAGCCCCAGCTTCATCCATAAGGTCGTCCAGAAGTACGTCCGGAAGGACATCTGGTCTAATTAGCATATTATGCTTTTATTGTTATAGATACTTTTTGAGAGTTATCTAAGTAGCCAGCTAGAACAACAATGAATTCAAAAATAGACATTCATGTAACTTTAATTAGTAGACTTCAAAAGCTATTATTTAAGAACTTCAGGTATTGTTTTTGTTTTGTTTCCTGTTTATGGAGGAGGCCTGAAAGAAGGGAAGTAACCTGAATGCATATACTACATATTAAGAAAGTTAATGGTTTATCTGATCATTTCATTTGGGTATATATTTTAGCAAAGTATTGACTCTGAAAACTAATCATTGGGAAAAATAATGCTTTGTCAGTAAGCAATTTGACAATATATACACATAAAATTTATTTGTTCATAAAGATGTATGTAAATAGTTCTCTAAGTTGTAGTTTACAGGACATTCAGAACTGAGATGGGGAAGACTTAAAGGTAGCTAGATGACTTATGTAAAAAGGAATTGAATTGAATTTGACAGTGAAACATGAATTGTTATCTTAAGTATAATGTTATCTAAGACTTACACAAAATGGACTGATGTATAGTTATTTTGTTTTATAGCTACAGGGCAAGGCCACAACACATGGGTATAGTTTCATTTAAATCAGTGGAAATATGATTAATATTACTAAGATTATGTCAATCCAAGGGTGGAAATAAAGATTTAGAAAACAGATCTCCTAATTAATGTAACAGTGGAGTGTCCTCTTTCAGTCTGGAATCCTGTGATTGGATGGTGCCTGAAATCACAGTAGCACAGACATGGTAAAGTAAACTCTCATTAGAGAGAAGAAGGTCAACTGGCTATCCTAAATGACATTAGGTCAAAAGCAAAGATGAAAGCACATTTCACAAGTATCCCAAAGATGAGCCTAGATTTGACCTTGAGTAGAGTAACTTAACCTAATGTAATTTTTCTAAGGACCTATATATTCTTCATGAATTTTTTAAAATTATAATTTATTCTCTGCTTTCACTGTTGGGAATTAAAAATTAACTCTATTTTTAGGATGAAGGACCATAATGTAGACCATTGAAAGCCAGTTGAGAAGTAAGGGTAGGTAGAGTTGAAGCAATGGATGTCTTAGGTAAGGAGAAGTTGCCAGGACAACTTTATGGAACAGGCAAGCATTCTCAAATGTTCATAGATTGTTTATGTTTTGTTTTGTTTTGTTTTGTTCATTTATTTTTATTGATTGGCTGCCTCCTGCATACCCCCCACTGGGGACAAGGCCCACAACCTGGGTACGTACCCTTGAGCAGAATCGAACCCAGGACCCTTCAGTCCTCAGGCTGACACTTTATCCACTGAGGCAAACCAGCTAGGGCAGATTGTCTATGTTTATAAACATTATAAAATGTCTATGCTTACAAACATTATAGAATATCTACCATAAATATCTGGGGATGGGGACTTAGGAAGTTGCTGAAATTCCTTGTAGGAAATGACCTAGAAATGTAGGGATTTCATTCTTAAAAGAATGATTTTAACAACACATAAAGTATAAAGTTATGAAAAGATTGCTGATATGTATATTAATTTAATAAAAAACTAAATCAAACTTTGTTACATTTAAAGCTATGTTCTGTTTCCTTAATACATAAAGTAAAAAAGTAAAACTAAGTAATGAAGACCTGTCTTCATTCATATTCTGAGATGTGAGATTGAATATCATTACAACCTTTTAATAACAAAGTATTATTTTATCAAAAAGGCCAACTGCCCCTGTTAGGTTTGCTCGAGCAATTGAATTGATACCCCCCCACACCCCTCCAGGAACTGGCTATTCAGGCTATTTCATCACGGATATTCCCTTTGTTGAAGACCACATTTCATTTGTGGTGACCACATCCCCCTCCAGGTATTCATAAAGAAGTCTCCACCCAGAAAAAAAAATCCCGCCAAATGTCCTTTAAAAGCTGCTGACTCCCTTCACTGGGTGCTGGAGCCATCCAGGCTCAGCCACCTGGTGTACAGTAAATTCGTAATCCCTCACCACTCTGGCCTCCTGTGTTCCTCCTTCAGCGACCTAACAGCCCCCAAATAAATCACAAAGCAGTAGCAAGCACTGAAACTGACAAGGACATTTTATCGGAACTAGTTTTTCCTTAGGGCTTGACTCATGTGGAAAAAGAAGATTGTCTGGAGCAGGAAAGCAGAGTTTTATTTTTTTTGTATTTTGAATAAGATTGGTCAACCTCGTCCTGAGAAATGTATCTCTTTTTAAAGCCCCAAACTGTAATCCAAATACACTATTAACCTAAGTGTGACCTCATTGCTAATAGTTCCTGCCTACCTGTGGGTGTTATGCTTTTGAAGAAACAATTTGTGATTCTTTGATATGTTAATTTAATATGTGCTATAACTTCCTTTTGTTAATAGTGTCCCTTTGTACATTGTATACTAATTGTTAAGATGGCTTTTTATTTAGAGGATATTTTTCAGATGAGAAACACCTCAAGTGAATATTTCAAGTCTGTAAGCTCTTTGTCACTTTTCGAGAGGTCACCACTCCCTCCATCATTGAAGTAAAAAGCAACTTGGGTAATACTCGAGGGCATCACTTCATCCTATCTAATAATAGACAAACATGGTAATTGACCATACCTTTGCTATGCCTCCCATTGGCTAATCAGCAAGATATGCAAATTAACCCAACCAAGATGGCGGCCAGCAGCCACGCAGCTGAAGTGAGCAGGAGGCTTGCTTGCTCCAGTGATGGAGGAAGCCAAGGTTCCCCCACCTGCCGCGGCAAAGATGGCGGCCAGCAGCCACGCAGCTGAAGTGAGCAGGAGGCTTGCTTGCTCCAGTGATGGAGGAAGCCAAGGTTCCCCCACCTGCCGCGGCCAGCTCTGAGCTCCGAAAGCAACAAAGTTTCAATTATAGAAGCTAAACCCCAGATACCTGCTTTCAGCTGGCCATGGCCACAGAGCTGGAGCGAGCAGGATCCCGGCTCTCAGTTCCAGTGACAGCAACAAAGTTTCAATTATAGAAGGTAAATAAATCCCAGAATAAAA
>NW_005370315.1:1398335-1401029 GCF_000412655.1 Myotis brandtii | reverse complement strand
CCCCCAAGGGGTCCCAGACTGCAAGAGGGCATAGGCCAGGCTGAGGGACCCCCCTCAAGTGCACAAATTTTTGTGCACCAGGCCTCTAGTATTATAATAATTATCTTTCACAATAATGATCAAAATGAAAAAACTAAATAGTTTTAAGAGTAAATACTTTTATAATATAGTGAGAGTAGAGTTTGGATTGTAACCTAAGTATTCTTAGATCTAATCCTTGTCCTATGCCTAACAAGGTGTTTGATGTGAACCAAGCTATACAATCACTCTGGACTTCCCTTTGTTTCTGTAAAATGAGCAGGTTATACTAAGATCATAATTCTGTTTTTAAAATACTGTGATTTATGGTCAGTTTCTCAACTTCTAAGCAATAAAACCCTCAAGATTTCTGTAAGGTAGAGCAAAAGTTTGGCAGAATTTCCAATAATTAAGTAGATCTTACTCTTGAAAATTTAGATCAAAGAAAGAGTGGTAGAATTAGAGACATGACTATTATTGCCCAGTTGTGGAGAATGGAGTCAGCAGACAACTCATGGTTAATAGATCCCTTTAGGTTCCAGAACCTGGATCCATCTCATTTGTACAGAGTCACGTTGCTCAAGGTCAAACCCTCTATAGGGCAGTCCACATCCAGTGATTAAGAGAAGTGATGGCCCAACATAGAACAGTCGCATGGTGATACACCTTCCAGAATTCCCCACTGGATAGGCTAGAGTTTTGTTAGTCCTCCCTCAAAGTTCATCTTTCTCCTTTTTATCTGTTCCTTCTTTTACTTTCTCTCAGGAGTTGAGAACCATAATAAACATTTGCACCATAAATTCTATCTTAGCATCTACTTCCAAAGAACTTAACTTGGGACTAAACCTTCTACAGGCCTATGCACATTGGTGGGTTGTACTCCTAGCACAATATCCCATGTCTTCATAAGTTCACACCAACTCCAGAGACCAAGGCTAAGAACTCAACAGGTTAAAGTTCAAAAAACCTGTTTTTATTTTTCTATAAATGTTTACGCTATAATTTAGTATTGGATTACTCTACTAAATGGAGATAAAATTTCAGGATTCACCTGTATTAGAGGGATCAGAAAGAATCTAATTCAATGAAGATTCCCCAAAGCTTGTCTGAATATGTTAGAACCAACAGGTTCTAGGCCTTGAAGAAAATGCTAGGGGTAGCAACTTACTAGAATGAATGTCCTTTTATGCCCTGCATCCCAGAACTACTCCAATCCTAAAAGCACAGACAAGAGTCCATATATTTTTTATAGAAGTGAGTGAAGTATGATCCTTTCTTTCAAAGCACTAAGTTTGCCTAGTAAATAGTAACAACTGGGCTA
Source organism: Myotis brandtii (assembly GCF_000412655.1). Classification (NCBI taxonomy): domain Eukaryota; kingdom Metazoa; phylum Chordata; class Mammalia; order Chiroptera; family Vespertilionidae; genus Myotis; species Myotis brandtii. The sequence goes on along the minus strand of NW_005370315.1, from coordinate 1,399,690 downwards.
CAATAAAATTCTGAAATATTTCACTTTGATTAACCAGGACATTCAGCACCAGCTTTAAGTAGGTGTGTGTGTGCCTTACATAGACATTGTAGACATGCACATTCTCAAAGCCTACAGCAATGAGAATCCAGAATTGTGGAAAGTGACCCATACTAGTCACTAAGGAAATGATTCCTAAAATATGGGCCTCCTGGCATTCTGCTCAGAATCATCCTGTAAACCTGCACATTCCAGGTAAAAAACATTTTTCTGAAAGTGAGAGTCTTATGAATAGAACTGTTAAATACAAGGATAATAAATTATAAGTTATCTACTACCTAGTGTGATATAACTAAACAAAAAACTAAAAGTCAACTCCAAAACCTCTCAGTATTAAAATGTTAAATTATCCTAAATTAAAAAAAATTATAAATAAATAAATTAATAATAATAAAAACTTCACCAGAGAGTTTCTACTCTTGGTGTAATGACAGATAGAATCAGAGCTTCAACACTAAGCTTCAATCAACCTTGCTGGTTTAAGGTTTGTAATGTTTGGCCAATAACCCAGAAATTTTACCTACTTCTCCCAAATAATTCATTGCCCCAAATGTTTCAATTAAAGTTTACCAAGTGAAGCAGAACTTATCTAAAATAATAATTTAATACCATAAAAATATTAGAGGATCCACAGGCAGCAAAATCTCAGACATATGCTGAAGCAATATCTTCACCAATACAGCTCCTAGGGCAATGGAAAAACTAAAGGGAAAATAAACAAATAAGACTACATCAAAATAAAAATCTCTGTACAGCAAAAGAAACCATCAACAAACAACAAGAAAGCCCACTGCATGTGAGAACATATTTGCCAATGTTATCACTGATAAGGGTTTAATTTCCAACATTTACAGGAAACTCATACAACTTAACAAAAGGAAGTTAAACAACCCAATCAATAATTGGGCAACGAACCTAAATAGGTACTTTTCGAAACAGGATATAAGGAAGGCCAAGAGACATATGAAAACATGCTCAAAGTCACTAATCATCCAAGAGATGCAAATCAAAACGACAATGTGGTACCATCTCACACCTGTCAGAATGGCTATCATCAACAAATCAACAAATGACAAGTGCTGGTGAAGAAGTGGAGAAAAAGGAACTCTCGTGCACTGCTGGTGGGAATACAGACTGGTGCAGCCACTGTGGAGAACAGTATGGAGTTTCCTCAAAAAACTAAAAATGGAGCTCCCATTTGACCCAGTGATCCCACTTCTAGGAATATATCCCAAGAAACTAGAAACACCAATCAGAAAAGATACATGCACCCCTATGTTCATAGCAGCACAATTCACCATAGCTAAGATTTGGAA
>NW_005370315.1:1341330-1398098 GCF_000412655.1 Myotis brandtii | reverse complement strand
ATCAACCAAAGGACTTGCATGCATATAAGCATAACCAATGGATACAGACACCAGGGGGTGAGGGCATGAGAGGGGTGATGGGGGGACATTGGGGGGGTAAGGACACATTTGTAATACCTTAATCAGTAAAGCGGGGAAAAATCTAAAAAAAATAATAAAATAAAAATAAATAAATAAATAAATAAATAAATAAATGAATAAATAAATAAAATAAAATAAAAAACATTTCAACACTAAAAAAAAGAAATACTACTTTAAACCCTTCATCTAAGTTTTGGCTTTAATAATACTTAACATTGTAGTAACATTTTATATTAATTTAATTTTGTTTAATATGGTCACCTTCCTAGACATAATATGGACATTTTCCTAAAAATTTTGGAGATTCCTCACAATTTTAACATAAAGAAAAGTAGAATTTTGCTGAACACCATATTTAAAGTGTCATGAAGCCCAAAATTATGTGTGTGTATCACATATACATACATGTGTGTTAGTATATGTTTTGCTCTACTTGACTAGTATTTCTTACAAGAGTTTATCTTTAAACTTCTGAAAATCAAAGAGTTTGAGCTTAGAGAGCTGAGGAAGACTAGAAAGAGCTCAAGCTGAGCAGCAAGCTCTGCAGAGGCAGCAGGCAGTTTCCAAACCAGCAGCAGAGGCTGGAGGTGGAGCTGGTGGGCCTGGAGACCTACATGGTTTTCCTGGAGAAGAAGTTTGAGAGCCTGAACATGGTGCTGAGCTTGCAAGTAATAGACACAGCACTGGCAGGGGTATTTCTACTAGAATTTCACTCACACTACCAGTGTTGACAAACCAAAAAAGCTGCTCCAAGAAGCCGAATATGCACTGGATAAGTCAACACTCACATCAAGCACTTATTAAACATCTGTGAGGTGTGAGTGGCGATAGAAGGCTCTGGAACTACTTCTGTAGTCTTGATTATAATGTCCCGTGGAACTATGCCTCTCCTGCGAACAAATGCACAACTAACTAGAGCTGATATTCTAGCTTGAAAAGCAGACCAAACTCATGAAATGGAAAACAATAATGCATGTAACATTCTAAACTGAGTGATTCAGTGTGAGAATAGTGGAGACTTGAAATGTCAGGAATACTGTATAGAAAATGCAAGTGATATCCCAGTGGGCATGATACACAATGCCAAGAGGAGATCTCCCATCAGGGCACGTGACGTGAGAACAGACACAATAAAGGCTGATGCACATGGGGATTTCATTGCTTCAAGTGATAATATTTAAAACCAAATACTAATGGGATAATAATGCAGCTTCTTGGTGAATTTCAGACATTCCAAAGCAATCGTGTCGGGAATGTTGGAGTATCACTTTGAAACCAGCAAAGGCAAGTTACTTTAAAAATCCTTGTTTGAGATGAGTTCAACAAAGATATGGAACAAAAAACAGGAGAGAAAAGGTTAGATACTTCAGAGGTGTTACTCATTTTGCTTAAGCAAACCTTTGGGTCTGATGCAAAGAAAAGGGCCAACTATCTCCAAATCATTATCTCTCTTGTTGAAAATTCCAGGATTCGTGGCCAAACCAAAATTATGCAAGTTTGGTTTATATCTCTTTTGCTTTGTTACATGAGCACGAACAAATCACAAACACCACAAGGCAATAAGACAGTTACTCCAGGGCTAGTCGGAGCTGAAGACATGCACAGCCCTCTCGGTCCTGTCTGGGCAGCTTGCAGGGGAGCAGAGTGATTCCCCTAAAAGGAACGGCAGAGTCCTATCAGCCCACTTCCTTGAAGCATCTTTGCCACACTCTTAAGGGACTTGATTTTGCACAAAAGATGATATTCAACAGATAGAGCAAGGCAGCCTTGGGGTTTGAAGGTACATTAGGTTGAAATTGCGTGGCTTCTACCACTGAATGGTTTCTGAGGCCGGGCAGAGGTTAAGCATCAACTTCTTGTTGCAGAATAATACATCTGCCCTGGGGTACGAGGCAGGTTATCATTTTAAAAATCTGTTCCAGTCCCCGAGAAGGGGCTGCTATTTAGAAAGCACTCTTGCCAGAAATGTGCTCTACCACATGGACTAAAACACAGTTTTTATTGGCAGGCTAACTAGGGCAGGCTTCATGTCCCTCAGTGTGGTTTGTGCAATCACTGCCCAAGAATCATTTGTGGATGAATGGTTGTCATTTACATGATCTCTTGTCTGTTTTTGCATGCTTACCCTTCCTTTCACCCTCACCTAGTTCCCTGTTCACTGATTCCACATACACTGAATCTAAAGCACCCATAGTGTCTAGAAAAACCCATTCAGATTCCTCAATTATTGTCATTGATTAACACTGATTTTTTTAAAGACATAAACATTCAGTGTTTAGAGATACCTACCTGAAAGACTGAGAGAATGATTGAAAGGATGTTCCTCCAGATTCTAGGACAGCAAATGAAGACAGCTTGCATTTAGAGCATCTACATCAATTTAATGAAAATCTGCTACAGTTGGTAGCAGTGTTTCTACTAAAGTGGAAGGTGACACTGTACTATGCAGAAAGGAGCACTAGACTGAGAATAACAAGAACTGATTCAGAGTCCCAACTTTGCTGTGCAAAGTAACATTAAACTCTGTTGCCATTTGAGATTTGCCTACAAAATGAGATTATCTGTCTCACCATATATCTCCCAGAAATGTTAATAAGATCAAAATAAAATTGCAAGGATAAAGTATTTTGCAAAATTCAAGTAAAGATAGATAGATAGATAGATAGATAGATAGATAGATAGATAGATAGACAGACAGTATTAAAGTTCTAGAGAACTGATCAACATCCATTCAATTAAAATTCACAGATGTGAATTCTAATGCTATGCTTTATTCATTTCATTAAAATATATCAAAACCCTACCACGTGCTACATTCTAAGAGGAAGTTTCTGACTCATAAAGCATTGAGTATTCGGTCTAACCTTTTTTTTTTTTTCTTAACTTTTCAAGTGTTTGGGCCCAAATCCTGCATCTATGCAGTAAGTGCCTAGCAAAATACCTTGCACATTAGTAGGAGCTCAATACATCTTTTTTTTTCTTTAGCCCATAATTTTGCTGCCTGTCATTCATTAGACTAGCAAGTAGGCAATTGATGATTATCAATAGGGGTTGTCTGAGCAGTAAATAAAATAAAGGCTATTCTGCTGGAGGCCCTCTGCAACCTGCTGCACTGAGTTCCTGCTGGATTTTATGCAGCGGGGAAATTTGCTGACAGCACATGCATACAGACTGGTCATACTTTCACACCCGAGGGCACGTGAATTGCCTAGTCATTAGCACCCGACTCATGGATAATGTAGCAAGAAAGTGCAGGTGTCAGAAACAAATTACTCTTGGAACTGGATAAATAGAAAAACTGGAAGTATCTTTTTCAGTTATGCAGTGGTATCAGGATGATGTGGTTCAGGTAAAAGACATTCCTGGGGAGGAACTATTTGGAGGCTCTAGAAACTTGAAAGGCCCTCCTCCAGGCCAGGCTGGATACCATTACCCAACAGAACACATCTCCCTTGAGGAAGCAGAGGAGTCTTGCAAGCCATGCCCACTACATGCCGCCAGCCTGAAGTCCTCTGGTATCCCTGCTAAAAATACGTCATTTGAGTTTAGGCAGTAAAACGTGACTTCTACAAGACTCGTGTGGCAGAGAACTCAATTCTGCTGAGGCTTAAACCCACTCCCTACAAGACTGACTTAGTAAAGGAGATAGTACTCCTCGGATAATAAAAAGTAAACAGTAAGACAAAAGAACCTTCATATTATCCAGCATATATATTCATTCATTCATTTATGATGAAATAATTTTGAGTTTAGGCAACCCCGTTAGAGACAAGAGATAAATTAAGCAAGATGTATGATCTCTGACAAAATGGAGCAATGACTATAGCTTATTATTACCAAAATTAATGTTTGGTACATGTTAGATTATAGTTCCAAATATACTACACCTGGCATAAGCCTGATAAAATGATGTCATAAAGGGCAATGCCAAGAGAAAGAGAAGGTAAATAAGGGAAGGTGAATATTTAATCCAGGCTGTATGAATTAAGAGTTACTGAAAATCATTTAATTCTTACCAAATCAATTACTCATCAAATCAAATTTTTCATGTTTAACATATGGCTATCATGTTATGAGAAATAATGTATGTAAAATTCTTGATGCATAGCACCTTGATAAACAACAGCTGTTATTATTGAATGTCTGTATTCTACTAGTAGAATGTTTGCACACCTTGCCTTACCACTCCCCCAGCACACATTTACACAAATATTCACTAGGATGTAAGATTCAGGAGATCAGAGATTGTATCTCTTTTGTCTTCTGCTGGAACCCTAGAAAGGGTCTGGGCACATAGCAAGGCCAGAAAAATATTTTTTAGTGAATGAGTAAGTACAAAATAGGATGCATTGACTCTGTTTTGAAGCTGAGAAAATTGAAGTATCCAGACAAAGCTCATCTGAGTCAATGCTAATGCTATAGAGAATTCCTCTGCATTTACTGCTATGTCCTGAGACTGAAGGCTGGCTGGCAAGTACATAAAATATTCCCATTCCAGTTTCCAGTCAGGAAGTATAATGGTTTCTGTTGCCCCAGTAATGTATGCTTCTCTTTTCTTCTAACAGCTAAAACTTTCATCTAACTTCTCCATTCTTATAAATTATTTGTCTTCTGTGCAAATAGGAAGATATAATTGTGGAAGCTTAAATAGTCCACCACTTCTCAAGGCACTGGCTCTATCAACTTACAGTATTCTTGAGTAACTGACAGGCAGTCGTTGTTTTCAAATATTTCAAAGAAACAGAGCTGAAGAAGAAAGTACATTTAAAACCATCTTTTCCAATTGAACCAGACAAAATTCACTATATTTTAACAATATGTATTCTTTCATATGTTCTTGAAGTTTGAACAGTGCTGCCTTTGTTATAACTCATTGTCTATCCATTCTATCAGATATTTAATAATAATCAGCCCATTTGACCATGTTGCTCATTAAAATATAACATTGCTTTTGAACTGTTTAAATCTTTAATAATGGTTACACCTCATTTATTCAACAGGGCTAGAATTTATTGAAGTAATGGAATGGCCCTTTGGTAGACCCTATGGAGGGGCAATTGTTAAAGGGGCAATTTTTTCCTACTAGAGTGAGCAATATAACATAGGATGCCAGAAACACTTAGAAAATGATAGAGACAGCACATGATTAAAAGCCATAATGAAAGAATGTGATAATAAGTGTTATAGGCATCAGAGAATGGAGAGGTCAGGGGGTTGGAATGATCAGAAAGTTTAACAATGGAGGAGGAAGTTTAATAGAAGTCCTGTTAGATCTTAGACCCTCCTACTCTCCACATTCATTTTCTAATCATTATCCACAGTAGGGAGCATGGTACATTTAGAGAACAGTAAGGAACCCTGCTGGCAGATTATTCAAAAGCAGCCCTACAGGCACTCCGATCCTATCAGGCAGACACACTACACAATAACTCTTTGTTACCTAGCTACAGATTTAGGTACACTTCTCTCAAAGTGAGACTCTGACAAAGAGTCGGGGTCACTGTGTGAGAGTATTGTTCTTCACTTAGCACCATTTCACAGAGAACCCACATGGATTAATAACTTTGATGGGAAACATTTTACTATTTCAGCTTGTCTGTTTGAATGTACCAAAATAAGAAATAATTTTAATGAATAAGTTTGTAAACAAAAATAAAGTGAAGAATTATTCAACAGAGTTGATATTCCTGCAAAAGCCTAATACTTCCCAGAGATAGGCTAATAATGTCTACACATCTGGGAAGATCCATGGACCAGGTTCTACATGCTAACTGAAGAGATGGCTTTTATCATTAGTCATTGTTAGGTAAAGGCACTGTTCGTTTCTTTGCAGAATTTGTTCATACAGACATTCTCAGATGTTAATATGTGTAATGAACTATGTAAACTATAGAACTCCTAATATCACTTACTGTTAAGAATGGTTCCCTCAAAACATCCTCTTATTAATATCTCCACTAGTTGATAGTATGCCACAATCAAAACCAACATCAGCAGTCAGTGCTAATCTCATGTTTTCTAGTAAAACTAGAAAGCCTTGTGTTTGTTTGTTTGTTTGTTTGAAATAGAAACTATCAGAATTCAACTGTATAATATTTGATGTGGTACTTTGTAAGTTACATATATCAACAAAAAATTACTAGTGACTAGAAATGAAGTCATAGGATTTTGCATAATGCAAAATGATGTGCACAGGTAATATGTGCAGAGATAGAAATTCTGAAATGGGTTCTTTAAAAAGGAAAAAGCAATTGTGATAGAAAGAAATATAATTAGCTGAGTATTTGACTTTAACTAAGGATCTGGCTAGCTCTAGAATTATCTCTAGATGTAGACTGGAGTCCCATCATTATGATATTTATTTCACCTACAGTCAACAGAAAAAAAAAGGAGGGAATTGGGAAGTCTAACCTCAAAGCAAGAGTCATGAGTCTTATATGCTAATCCATTCCCACTTAATTCTAGCAAATGCCTACATCATATTTTTCAAAATTGGTTGTGGCTCATTTTCCAAAATCTCTAAATCTCCATTAGGAATCTGCTTTGTTTTTCCCCCAAACCACTTTCATCTTTTCTTTCTTCATTTTCTCATGCTGTTCTCCAATTGTTCTCTCTTTCACTCTGTTGCGTATCCCAAGGATGTGTAAGCAAAATGCCGTGCCTTTCCAAGAGCTCGCTCATAGCACTTGAATCACATAGTCCCCTCAGTCTCAGATTCCATCTCCTGCAATTTCATGATAATGTATGGATTGGAGCTCTGGGGCCTTGAGAAAATTGAGTAGGAAGGGATTGGCTTGTATATTACACAGTCCCTTTTCTGCCCTCTGACTGTGCTGTGCAGCTTCATCTATTCTCAAACTCCTTGTTTCTCTCACGTCTTTTCTACCCTATCTGTGGCCAAAGGTTTCTCCTGGGAGAATGTCAGTTATTCATTTACACCTCTATCTGAGTTTAATTCACAAACCTACCTATCTCAGGATAATAATAACCAAAGCTCATCTCTAATGATAGTTGAAAGGGGTAACATACAGGTAAGGAATCTAAATGACAATCAGTAAAAAAAAATATATCTTTTTGAGGACTTATTTCAGAAACCGCATGCTCTATCCACCTGTCCCCAGTGAAAGATATTATGAAACTTGCACAATCCTCTCTCTCTCCCTTTTTCTATCCTCTGCATCAGAATTGCAGACAGCTTCCTTCCTTACTGAGTTTTCAGTTACATATGTCTATTCACAATTGACACTTGTCTGTTAAGCAAGTGTTGAACTCCTGGGAGGCACATCCAAGGGTTGGGAAGAAATCTTTTCCAAAGGGTTCATGCTCTTTATTAATGTCAGTCAACATCTGAACATCACCCCTCACAGTGATGATACAGATTCTCTACAGGACATGTACTTACAGTGCCTTGCTATGTCAGATTTTCAATCACTTAAAAAAAGGAAGAAGAAAGAAAAAGAAAAACAAGGAATAAAATATAATAAGTACCCATATCCTCATAAACATTTCTTCTAGTACAGCGGTTCTCAACCTGTGGGTCACGACCCCTTTGGGGGTCGAACAACCCTTTCACAGGGGTCGCCTAAGACCATCGGAAAATGCATATATAATTACATATTGTTTTTGTGATTAATCACTATGCTTTAACTATGTTCAATTTGTAACAATGAAATTGGGGTTTACCACAACATGAGGAACTGTATTAAAGGGTCGCGGCATTAGGAAGGTTGAGAACCACTGTCCTAGTACCTAATTATTTGGATCCTACATGGCGCCCACGGGGGAAAAATGTCAAATTTATAGGATGCACATTTGTGAGAAATTTTGTGTTCTTTTAAACTTGAAATATAGATGTGTCACTTTTAAAGTAATTTTCCTATGTAGTAGTGAATGAAATGGAAAAGCAAAGTAGGAGCATTGATAAAAATTATGAACCAGGAGTATCTTCTAAAGAAATAATTAGTCTCCTTGTTCAAGTGTCATCTGTACTCTAGGCTTCTAGAAGTCAAATCCAATGTATTATTCATTTTCATTTCCCTAAACACATGTCACCTAATACAAGGAATGTGCTTAATAAAAATTTCTTTAAAAATATTTTTTAATGGAGAAATGCCATCTGAATCAGACAGGGCAATCCATTGAATCTCAAATTCTGTCTGCAACCATGATCACAGATAATTTACAGGCAAGTAATCTTGGTTTATTACAACAGTCTCAAAATATTTAAATGGCATAATCAGCATTCTAAGCTTACACTTTAATGGCCCATTTTGGCTCAATTATCCATGCAGTTATCAAAACATTTCTTGATACTTTATGTTCAGAGCTATAGATTATTCTATTTACTGAAAATACTCTCACAATTCATGTAAATCTTGGAGATAATTTAGTAATACACATTTCAAAATTACATAAATTCCTTCATAAAATTTTTTAGTACATATATTTAATATATATTCATAACCATTCAGCATATAATAAGTTCAAAAACTATCTTTGCCATCATAGAATTTTTACCATTTATAAATTGGTTTGTATTCTACGATGAGAAAGATAAATATCAAAGCTACCAATTTTGATAGCCATAATCAAATAATTTTAGAAATACTGAATAAACCTACATAAGGATATATTAAACATTTTTAATAATTTAATTATTGGAAATAAACATTTACTTGGTCTATGTTAGTTATTCTAATCATGCAAACTTGCAAAATACTTAAATGCCAGTTAATTATAAGTAATACCTAAATCTTAAACTTCTAGAAATATAAAGAGAATCATCCCATAAAGTACATAAAGAGAAGATAGCTCTGGCTTATTGAGGGGTTGTGTGTGTTTTTCTGGGTAAATATAATAAAGTCTCCATTCCAGACTTTTCCCCCCATATATCCAGTTATTTGTTCAATAAATAAATACTGAGCACTTATTTTGTACTTGGCTGACTGAGGAACACCATTACTTTTCTCAAGGTAATCATCTAGGTTGAAGGAAAACATACACACATGAAGACCAGACAGCAATAAAATGATGTAAGACACCGTGTGATAAGTGTCCTGAGACAGCTTACAAAAGCTGTTGACATTTCCAAGGCTGGAAAGCTACTTCTATCCAGGGAAATTAGAAAATGGCTCTTAAACCAAGACTGGCATGCAGGCTAAGTAGGATTTCAAGAGCAATGAGGAGTAGTTAAGCTCAGGGAATGAAAATGCAAAGACCTAGAGGTGAGAAAATATATGTATGAAAATAGTGAAAGATACGACTAGGTAAGAAAATTAGAGCCTGATCCCTGGAGAGCCTTAAGATATGTTTTTGACTATATTTTTTACTTGAAATGAAATATAACCCTTTCAAACAAGTAAGTGCTGCACTGAGAGATGCATGCCTTCAGGAGAAACAGAACCACTGATGCATAGGGAACAATTCTTCCCCAGGAAGCCTGGAAGTTCAAGTCTAGGGTATATTCCTGGATCTACCATGTGCCAAACACACTAGGTACTGGGAAGACAATGCTTATATTCTAATGATGGAGAAAGACAATAAATAAGCAGACAAATATAAGTAAATAAATTAACCAAGAGATTAGGATCAATATTCACATTTTAAGTTAAAAAATTATATGAAGCTTGTAGCTCAGTGTTTGGCATAGAATCAACACATCCTATATAATAAAAGGCTAATATGCAAATTGTCCCCTCCCTCAGGAGTTCGACCAGGGGCAGGGCCAGCCAGCCAACCTCCCTTGTCCCCTTCCTCCGGCCAGTGTAGGTGGGCAGGACCCCACCTGTGCACAATTTGTGCATCAGGCCTCTAGTTGCTACAATAAAGTTCTATATTGATCTACTTGGTTACAAACAATCTCTCCCTTTCCTTAAAGTTAGTTGTTTCATTACTCAGATCCAGAAAAGGAAGTCTTTGAAATACTGTGTAATTCTGGAACATGAAGATGGCACCCAAATAAACATTTGGTTCTGCTTTTTCTGCCAAATAAATAAACTGAATGATCGTTTTGTCATCAAATAGAGGAAGCAGTCAGCTGATTTTACTAATCCCCCAACCTTTCACAAAATACCTCAGGAGACAGATCACAGTATTATCTGCCTTTCTGTGATACGAAAAGAGTAACTGCCAGAAAGTCATGTCACTAGTGTGAACTGAAGACTTTTTCAAACAACTAATTGTTGTTTTTTACAAATATTGTTAATTATTAATTACAAATATTACCACATTTTTCTCAAATATTTTATTTCCTCTTAAGCCTGTCGACAGCTCTCATCTGCCCTTTGCATCATCTCATCTGTTTCCAAGTTGGACTACAACGTGCTCAGAGGCAAAACTTCGGGAGCGAGAAGCACCTGCCATGCTTCTCGGTGAGGAATAGACAGAGGCCTGGCAATGCTCTCGCTGTTCCGGGCTGTTGTGGGCAGATGTGGCTGTGCTTTTTCACAGCAGGACACGGAAGTCTATAATAATTTGTGTGGTCTTGATAATGTTTTCTAGGGATTCAGGGAGAGCATTAGCTATGGTAAAGTGCTATTTTTATTGAGCTTTATGCTCCACTTTGATAAAAACCAAATATAAACTTAATGTAATGGCTAAAAACATTTGAAGCTGGTTCTCCACAGGTAGACTATTAGGTAAGACTTTAGAAAGACAGAAAAAAAAGAAGAATGAAGTAATGCTATCAAAAGAGCAGCATATTAGTGGTTCTCAAACTTCAACTTGCACAATAATCACCCAGAGATACTAATGCTCAAGGAAGGAGTTCCTGCTCACCTGTATTTTAACAACCACCCCACAAATTTAATGATCATCTCACAATTCTAATATAGAAGGTCTCCAAAACATATTCTGAGCTCCTAAATATTCATAGGGGAAAAACAATTTAGAAAATTTTAGGAAAAACATAATGGTGCTTATTTCAAAGTGGTAAATAATATAAATTATAAAGTGAAAGCATTTTATTTAACACATACATTTTTATGTTGGGAACAAAGAATTAAAATAGAATTAAAAATTAAGTATTTTTTTTAATTGTTGTCATTAGCAACAATACATTATACTTTTCTGTACTCCAAAATTTTGTTAGTGTATAAAATAATTAATATTTGAAGATAATAAAAGAGGATGCCTGTATGACTGGATGAAGGGAATAAACACATTTTGATGGATAGATGGAGGAACAAATGGACAAAGAAGGAACAATAGATAGAAAAAAGGAATGTGTTAATCGATAGAAGGAGAGTGACCAACAGAAAGACATAGGGGGTATGATGGATTAGTAATTATAGGCATGATTCTTAAAAAACAAAACAAAACAAAAAAACATAGCAGTTTAAAGCTTTGACTTATACTTGTCCATATTTTACTTTATTTTAAACTAGAGGCCTGGTGCATGAATTTGTGAACCAATGGGGTCCCTTGGCCTGGCCTGCGGGGATCGGACCAAAACCAGCTCTCCAACATCCCCCAGGGGGTCCCAGATTACAAGAGGGGGCAGGCCAGGCCAACGGACCCCACCAGTGCATGATCAGGGCTGGGGAGGGACCACAAGAGGGCTCCAGGGCATGTATGGCTCGTCTGGCCCAGTCCTGATTGGCTGGACCCCAGTAGCAAGCTACTAAGTAACCTACTGGTTGGCAAGTCTGCCCCCTGGTGGTCAGTGCGTGTCATAGCGAATAGTCGAATAGTCAAATGGTCGGACACTTAGCATATTAGGCTTTTATTATATAGGATTACACAAGAGATGGAAGACTTGATCTTCAAAGGCTCATAATCTGTTAGTCAAATGGTCGGACACTTAGCATATTAGGCTTTTATTATATAGGATTACACAAGAGATGGAAGACTTGATCTTCAAAGGCTACATAATCTGTGGAGGAGTTATAAACAGATATTCCTCCAGACAAAGATTTAGAAACTAGCTGATGCCACTTAATAAGAGAGTCTAGGATGGCAGAAAAGTGAAGGCTCACAGAGAAGAGTTTTAACTGCCTTGCAGAGCACCTACTACTGGTATGTTTGAGACAAATTTTCCATTTTGATTTCCTAGTGAAGTGTAACTCTCTGATTTGGCTCATATTTTTGGAGATGGTTAAGAGTCATTGTCTTATTTTCACTTACTTTTTATCAACCATTAGGGAAATTGCCATAATAATAAACAACAATTTTCTGTCATCTTTGGCTCTATTATTTGTTAAATAGGTGAACATCAGAGAAACACTTCACTTTCCAGAACTGTAGCCTCATCTTTAAACAAAGGGCTAGAAGATGTCAGATAATTTTTGTGATTTTAAGGGGACTGAGCCTCAGGAGTAATCAAAAAGTTGCACAAGCATTTCAGGTGACTGGAAGGTTACAGGTTGGTAAAGAGTAAAATAGGTGTCTTTTCAGTCTATTTTCAGCCCTCAAATTATGTTTTAGCCTTCTCTGGCAGGAGATTAGTTGTGCTTAGAAATGTAAGCAACTCTGTTTACACATTTCCACATGAAGTTTCAGCTAGCCAGAAATCAAAGAGGATTTTTCATCCAATTTACAATCATCCTGAAAGGTTAAATATACTTAGAAACATTTATACACAACTTCTGATCTCCTTTAGTTCTATCAGGCTGATGAAGGAGATGAAGCTAAGGTCTAGGTCAGGTCACACAGAATGTGACTCACTAAATTCCCAGACCAAACCAAGAGATTTGTGGATTAGGGAGAATTTTCAGAAAAATCACAGCTATTTCTAAGATATTTATTTGGAGGCTTCAAAGTTGCTTAGTTGCAATGAACAACTGACTGGTTTTCACTGATGGTTAATGTTATGTACCAACCTGAATGGTCTATGGAGTGCCCAGGTTAAAAATTATTTCTTTGGGTGTCCATGAGGGTGTTTCCAGATGAGATTGGCATTTGACTCAGTAAAGTAGCTTGCCCTCTCCAATGTGGGTGCAAGTTGTCTAATCCATTGAGAGCCTGAAGAGAACAGAGGGCAGAGGAAGGAGGAATTCACCCCGATTGCTTCCTGCCTGCCCATTGAACCAGGATATCAGTATTCAGCCCTTGGACAGGGATTTATACCATTGGCTTCCCTGGTTCTCAGGCCTTCAGATTTGGACTGAAATTATGCCACTGGCTTTTCTGGGTCTCCAGCTTGAAGACAATATATCATGAAACTCTTTAGCCTCCCTAATTACATAAGCCAATTCCTCATAATAAGCAAACAAACAAGTAACCTATTAGTTCTGTTTCTCTGGAGAACCCTGACTAATACAGGGTTATCCACCCTTGCATCTTCTTAGAATCCCCATTTCCCCTGTCTATGTGGCAAATTCACACACATACTTGAAGGCTCAACTTGATCTTTAACTTCTCACTGAACTCTGGGGAAAGAAATTTACTACGTTCTCACTGTACTTTACATACCTTCACCATAGCACTTATTATATTTTACTCTTGTTATTAGTTTAAATATCCCATCTCCCCACCTACAGCACATACATTGAGAGACAGAAGAAAAAGAGAGGCAAGGCAAGGGTAAGAGGAAGAAAAGGACACTGTCAGCAGCATCCCAAGATAGCATAAAGTTTGCTTCAGTTGTAAATATCAAAAAGACTGAGAGAGTGTACATTTAACTTACTGAAACAAGCAAGACATCACTCAAGATTGACTATTTAATAAATTCTTTGATTATGTTGATATGAACCAAAACACTTCCCACCCTTTTCTTTGTGTGCTGTGAACACAAGAAATAAAAAAATTAATTTAAAAAGGATAAAAAAAAGTCTCAGTTTACAGAGCTAATAAAGAAAATTTCTAGGATTCAAACTCACACCTAAGAGCTACAAAATTTATCAACCCATGCCAAATTCACCTCCATTTTAAAATTTCTAGGATTCAAACTCACACCTAAGAGCTACATGCCAAATTCACCTCCATTTCGTATTCACATAAAATGAACCCTTGGTTGCATTTTATTAGCATTTCCTTCATTTAGCATTGCCTACATATAGCATCATAACTTTTAAGCCTGCTGGAAAATGTAATAAAGAAGAAAAGTTTTATCACATTTTAAATATTAAAAAGGAAACAAATTACTCTGATTTTTGATAAGTGATGAATATGCTGTAAGCCAAAGTCCTGCCACAGGATTAGAAATTGATTTAATCTTTCAAAATATCTGACCTTCCATTAACTCCTAAAGTAAGCCAAAAATTAAATAGAAATGCCACAACACATAAAAATGTGTTATAAAAATTGGGCCAATATGGTACATTGGAAAAATTCCTACTTGTGTAAAAATCCAAAATATTAGCATATGTATTTTTCAATTTTATCTTTAGTCTTGTTTATTCAAGGCTTTATTCATATTTTCATTCCCACTCTATTCAAAGCATGTTGGCCTTACTTCTGTCCCTTGAGTATAACAAGCTCATTCCCACTTTGGCCTTTGCATTTGTTTCACGTGCTTGTATTCTTCCCCCAATAATTTGTATGACTGATTCCTTTTCATCTGTCCTGTCTCAAAGTAAATGTCATATCCCAGCTTCAATATCACTTCCTCAGAGATACTTCAACTGACATCTTAGCTACAGGAGCACCATCCACCCCTCCAAACTCTATAAGCATATAAAATTAAATTATTCAATTATCTTTGTATTTATATTCTTCTTTCTGACATTAACAAGCAAGCTTCCTAAGGGCTATTTTTTTTTCTTTGTGACCAGGACCTAGAACTCTGGTAGGCAGTTAGACAGACATGAGCAGAGCAAGGACGATGAGCCAGGTACAGAAAGTAACCAGGGTGGGGAACCCCAGGTGCCTGGCAAAGGACACTTGTAGGGTGGGACCTCATCCCCAGGGTGATGTTTCCTCCACTAGCATATCCCTAGTCATGAGGCTTGGACCCCCTGACCTTTTCTCCCTGGAGATAACATCTAGGCCTCAGCTGTATTTCAGCTCCAGTCCAGAGAAGCAACAAAATCAGTCATTGCTGACCTCAGGACCAGCTGCATTAAATAATCATCCCCTGCCCTGGTGCCAGCCAATCAATCAGTGGAGACCACAACCCTGAAAAGACACACCTGCTCAATATTCTATTAAGGTCTTCCGCTTGAACCTCCCCTAAAATTTCAGCCCTAAAAACCAGTGGTTCTCAACCTTGGCTGCACATTAGAATCACCTGGGAATCTTTTTAAAATTCTGATTTCTGGCCCTAACCAGTTTGGAGTTGAGGATCTTCAGATGGGGAGAGTATCCTGGATTATCCAGGTGGGACCAATATAATCACAAGAGTTCTTATAAGACGGTGGTTCTCAACCTTGGCTGCACATTAGAATCACCTGGGAATCTTTTTTAAATCCTGATTTCTGGGCCTCATCCTCCGGAAATTCTGTTTCTTTGTTATGGGGTGGGGCCACAACATTAGTAACAAAGAAACAGAATTTCCGGAGGATGAGGCCCAGAAATCAGGATTTTAAAAAGATTCCCAGGTGATTCTAATGTGCAGCCAAGGTTGAGAACCACTGCCTTAAACCCTTAGGATCGAGGACCCAGTGTGCTCTCCCTCCTGGGAGCACCATGCGCCTTGTGCCTTTCCCTTTCCCTTACCCCTTCCCCTCTCCCCAGGGGCTTCACCATTAGCTTCCTCACTCCCAAGCTCCAAGGGTCCTTTCTTTACCTCTATAACTTGTTTCCTAAGCCCATTTTTTCTAGAAATTACTTTTTCTATCTCTGTGATTTACCAAATAAATTTATTTCTTATAGTTTGGGTCTTGGCTCTGAACTCTTTGCTAGCCAGAACTCAAGTACCGAGGTTGCTGAACCCAGGTCCAGTCTTACCTCAGAGGTCTAGTACCTGGTGCCATTCCCACCGCCCACAGCAGAACCATGCATGACACTTATTTCTGAAGTGACCTACTGACAGAATATCAAAGTCATCATTTTGGAGATGGTTCATGTTTTGCTGTTTTATGATAACTAAGGACCTGAAAGTCTTAAAACATATTGAAGGTAGTTTCTTGCTATCTTCGTTTTGAAAATTTATAATAAACCAAACTAAAAGCAGTTTCTTAGAGAGAGAAAGATGATAGATAGATGATAGTTAGATAGGTAGATAGATGATAGATAGATAGGTCTTAGAAAATAAATACTCAAGTGTGAAAGCCTGTTAGTAATTCAAAATAAATAAGTTTTTATCTTCTGTCTTTTGCTACACCATAAGGACCAAAAGCATGGTAGAGGTTCATAAATCAAACAAGAGCAGCAAACTGAAAAAAATGAGAGAAACAATACAAAAACTGGGTCAGGTTTAGCCCAATGAAGCCAGCATCTTGGCTGAAGCAATCAAGGCAAAAACTAAAATCAGCAACATAGGATATACAGCTCCAGTTTATCAAATTAAGATCAGATACACAGAGGTGAGAATCAAACCCATCACACTCAAGTCCTGAAATGCAGACACACCCATGAGCAAAATGGGGAGAGGCACGTGTATGATGATTTCATTAGGTAGGGTGTCTGCTATAACCTGAAGCAACCTCACCTTTTTGTTTAGGCCAGTTTCTCTATTTGCGGTAGCTACTGTCTTCCCTTACTGTCTTGCTACCTCTTCCCTATCCATTCTCTGCCTATTTTAGTTCTTCATTTCCAGCTCAAGCACTATGTATGATATTAAGCCTTTCCAATAACTCCAACCCCTAAAATTCTCTGCTTTTTCTAAATATCTACTGTTATGTCGATAGTCAGTACCATCGTATTTGCCATTTAGTTATCTGCTAAATAAGAAGCTCCCTGGATTTTTCCCTGGAAAGCTTCTTAGGACAGAGACTGTTTCTTTCGTGTATCTTCCTATAGAGACACAGTGAAAAAAAAATGTTTATTGGAGAGTTCCACCTACATTTCCTGTAGCTAAATGTATTCCTGCTATCCAAAATTATGCATAAATATCATGAACTCTTTTACTGCATTTGGAAATGCCAAGGACAGATGGGTTCAAGGTAACAACTTCAAACTCAAGTAGATGACACCTACCAAAAGACTGCTAACTCTGCAAGAGCTTCAGACACTAGTAGTAAGAGAAGTGACATTGTAAAGAGAAAGAAAAAAATAGATCACAGTTGTTAGACAGCTTTTTTTTTCTTAAATGTCTTAAGGCCCTGTCCAGGTAGCTATGTTGGTTAGCGCATCACCCCAATACTCTAAGGTTTGGGGTTTGATTCTTGGTCAGAGCACATACAAGAATCAACCAATGAATGCATAAATAAGTTGAACAACAAATTGATGTTTCTCTCTCTCTCTAAAACAAAAACCAATAAATGAAAAAGGTATCTAGGAGAGTTCAGTATGAAAGTGAGTAGAAAAGGAAATTCAGCAAAGTTTCTAAATATAGCTCAAATATCTTCTATGATTGGAAACTAGCTAAGAAATTAGCATATGGAGAGAAAGTAATTTGTAATATTACAGCGGGCTTTACAGTCTAGTTGAAAGGAACTGCAAAGGAAATAAGATTTTATAATTTTAAAATAGGGTAATTAATTTTATCAATTATCCAGTTTCAGTCCCCAAACCTATTTGCATTTAATTTTTGGCTGTTAAAGTGAAGGAGAAAATTTTACAATGCATGGAGTCAAAGTGCAGCAAGTTAGCAAGAGAATGTGAAAACACGTTGCTACCATAGCAAGCCATCTACATCTTTCAATAAAGATGATGTATGACTAACCTGGAATCAATATGAATACAGATAAAACTTATTCTTTTCACTGAGTAATTCTATAGCTTATACATACCTCACCAAATATTTATCATTTGAATGCAGAACACTATTTTGCCAATGTTCAATGCATAAACAACAAATGCAAACATTGCCTCCCTTGCTATTTTTCTCATATGTCTGCTTTGGCTTTTCCAGGACTAGGATAAATGAATAGTAAAGTCCCACCTCACAGTTCAAGAAACATGGTAAAGGAAGCATAAATCCCCAAGATAGCATTGCTAACAATCTCTAAAAGAAGTAAATGGCCCATGGATCCTTTAAATGTTCCAAGTACAGCAGTTGAATGGATATGAGTCATCCATTAAGTGGGATCATTTGGAAGGATGAATGGATCTTTAAGATGAAAGGGGATTCTTGTCCAAAGCTGGCAGACGGAGGTATGCAAATAGCCTTGCCTTTTACATTTTGTAATATTAAGATAGTTGTGAATGTGTCACAGCTCATTTCAGTGTGAGCCGTCAGCCATTTACAAAATGAAATCCTCAAAATCCACCCTCTCCTCAAGGGTCATGAAGCAAATTGACTTTGCATTGGTGGTCTCAGTAGAGCCAGAGGGTTGGCAGGGGTTTTTTTTTATTGTTATTTCAATGGCAGAATTGGAGGCAAAAGAGATTTAAAACTGAAGTAGTAAATTCTAGATTACTATAAGGCACTCCAAATGCATTTTCTTGAACAAAGAGCCAGACCCTCTGCTATCCCAGTTCCTTTTTCTTCCTCTTTACATGCAACACGTAAGGAATCTCCAAGTTGAAACTCATCTGTTTATCTCCTTCGCTATTGTAATGCCCTGCTTCAAAGGCCCAGTTTCTGTGTCCCGAGAGATTATAACAGACACTCAATTGGATTTTCTGTCTCAAGACTTGCTTGCCCTTCTTGAATATCTCCTGCCAAGTATCAACAGAATATTTTTGCCCTCTGTTCATGTCATTCTACAGCTCAAAACTCTACTAGGTTTTCCTATTGTCTTGTGGAAAGTCCATAGTCCTCAAAATGGCATTTAAAAAGCCCTTAAAATATTAATCCTTCACTATTTTCCAAATTCATGTCTACCATTAGTACTCTGTGCTAATCATGTCAAGATTATTGCCATTGCACTAATTTATCTTCATACTTCTCCCTTTGATTGGCCTCGATTCCACCTTACTTTATACCAACGTATAATTTAGTTAGTCTGAAAAGACTTCCCATCTCATGAAAGGCTGAGTAAGGCACTCTCCTGAATGACCGGAAGATACTTTTCTTTTATCATAATGTATTGTTGCTGTATGGAAGAGACAATACAGCAAGGTCCTGTCTGTCTTATTCATTGTTTTATGCTAAAAACTTTATAGTGCCTGGATCAATACATTTTTTTAACTGAATTGGACTAAGGCAAGCCAAGATGGGTAAACTCTGATTCTGGAATTTTATGGAGAAGGAAAAAAAAAGTAATCTCTGCAATGACCTTATCTGAAGCATTGGTTCCTACCCATTTTTGAAGCATCTAGGCACAGTGCAAAACATACACTTGTGACATCTTCCCTGACACCTCAACTCAAAGTCACCTTTTTACCTCTGAACCACAGTAAATATATTTGGTATGATATTCAGCTTCTCTAGGATCATCACAAGTCATGTCAGGTCATGTTTGAAACATTTATTTGGTCAACCAAAAGAAGAAAAAAGTCATCTTGGATTTGTTTTTATCTGAAGGCATGACCAATGTGACAAGCCCAACTCTCTCTGACTGGCCTCCCACTCTCTGAAAACAATGTAATGTACTTTAGGGGAATATAAACTTATTTCAGGTGTCAGATAATGTTTCTCAATCCTTGCTGCACACTAAAGTTATCTAGAAAGCTCTAAGCCTCTCTCCAGACCTACTGAATTCAAATCCTTAAGTATGGGGTCTACATTCTGCATTTTTTCCAAAAGATCTCCAAGAATTCTGTGAAGGCTACAGCTATTGGGTTAGATGAGTAAATTTAAACTCTAGTAGACTCTAGAGGATCAAATAGGAAATATTTTAGACTTTGTGGAGCATGTGGTATCTGTCACAACCACTCAGTCCTACTGTTATAGTTTATTTATAGTCAGACAATACACAAACTAATGGTAGTAGCTGTGTTCCAGCAGGAAAAAAAATGGGGGGAAGGGGAACATCTGTAATACTTTCAACAATACTGGTAAAGATAAATATTTTTAAAAGTTCAATTATAAAAACGTGCAGTGGATTGAATTTGGCACAAGTCATAGTTTGTGAACCTCTGAATTGGAAAATTTTATATCCTCTCTCTACCTAAATGACTTTATTTATGTTGTTTTATTTCCCATTTTATTACTGATAAGGCACATGCCTGTTTCATTTTTAAAAATTTGTCAAAAATAAGACCAACTAAAATCTGACAGAGAACTTTTAGAATGTGATTCAGAACCCTCGTGGACAATATTCTGTTTATTAAATGTATTGATGATTTATAAAAATATGCCAAATTGTCAGAAATTTGATAGCATCTTTCATTCAAAGAAACTGCACACTCTTTATGCTAACCCTAATTATTTAATGAGAAATACTATTAAACACAATACCAGTGTTCTCGCCTTTACTTATGTATTCCAAATGACAATAATAAAATACAGCTGTTGCTGGGAAGAAAATGGCAATGAAAGCTGAAGCAGAACTGAAACAGCCCATTACCTGCAAAATCATGTTTGAAATCAGGCATCTCAGAAGACTGATTTCAGCAGCACCAGTGGACTGCGAACTACATTGTTGTATTACAGCCTGGGTTCATGAAGTTTTATAATGCAGATGGAAAAAAGATAACATGAAATAATGCTGCAGATGGGATATACACAAATTCAATTGCCTAAAAGTTGTTACTTTCTATGAGAAATTTGAGATATGTTTTTAGGAATGAAATTTAATGATACTGCTAAAGATTCACACAGGTTTCTAAGAGGATAACCCAAGGTAACCAGGATGGGAAATAAGTACTTTATATATTTATTTTGATAATATCCAGTTCTTTTTCAACTTTAGAAAACTGTTCAATAAAGCACAATAAGATCAGATTTCACCTGATTTCTTTCTGTTAGGATTGGAATAAAAATTACTCCGATATTACTAATCAAGACTGGAAGCAATTTGACATAAGTTTTTTTTTTTGTGAAGACAAGTGACTAATGAACTGCTTTAAGGGAAACAACCTTAAAACAATGCATACCCAAGTGTGGACTATGACAAATGGAGTATTTCTTATGACAGATTCTGGAGTCTGACCCAGATCTGAGAGATTGTCAGGTGATTTCTTAGTGAGCATTATATTTTAAAATCTGAGAATCATAGCCTTAATCAGACACTGTGCTGTTATGCAGAGATAATCAGTAAAACAAAACAAAACAAAAACAAACAATTCTAATCCTTGTTTGTTTTTAACCACCTGAGGGAACTTGGACAAGTCATCTAACCTTCTAGGTACCTTACCACTGTGAGATCTTATGAACTCAACCATATGATTTTACAGGAAATAAATAGAACTGTATTTATGAGTGAGTTGTCATTAGTAAGACCAATGAGTGGCTGGTGGGAAAACTAAGAAAGAATGAAAGTTAGCTTGCTTCAGGCTCTGATTTATATTTTTTAACTGAAGAAGTTAACCAACCATTTCACAACCCTTTCCTTTCAAAATACTGAATATATGTAAACTGTCAAATGTAATCTTATGAAATACTAGAGGCCCAGTGCATGAAAATCGTGCACTCAGGGGTCCCTCAGCCCGGCTTGCACCCTCTCGCAGTCCGGAACCCCACGGGGATGTCTGCCTGCCATCTTAGGCCCACTCCCCAGGGGATCAGCCCTCTCACAGTCCGGGAGCCCTTGGGGGAAGTCTGCCTGTCGGCTTAGGCCCACTCCCCAGCAGTTAGACATCCCTCTCACAGTCCTGGACCCCTCACTCCTTACCGCCTGCCTGCTCGCTACTCCTTATGGCTCAGCTCGCTGCTCTTTAGCGCTGCCAAGGAGGCAGAAGAGGCTCCCGCCACCACCACTGCACTCGCAGCCATCAGTCCAGCTTATGGCTGAGCAGAGCTCCCCCTGTGGGAGCACACTGACCACCAGGGGGCAGCTCCTGCATTGAGCATATGCCCCCTGGTGGTCAGTGCGTGTCATAGCAACAGGTCGTTCCCAGTTGTTCTGCCGTTAGGGTCAATTTGCATATTACCCTTTTATTATATAGGATGTAGGTTAGCATTTGCAAATGTATGACACATAGAAGTAAACTACCTTGTAGCCGAATCATGGCATAAATTGTCATCCAAGAAATGCCAATTTAAAAAACTAAAAATAATTTTAAAGCAAATAACATATTTACTGGTCTCTGTAAAAATTAATATATACCAAATATTTATCAAATGGTACTTAGCAACTGCCATGAACACTTTCTCACCTGCAAAGTTTTTTCTCATCAATAACCTGGATTTTTTTATTCAAACAAGTTACAGTAGCAGATCCAACAATAAATAAATACTTCTTCCTTAAAACAGGGGAGATATAACAATCCCTAATAATTTGAAATCTTCTCTCTCCCATGAGAATATCAGATTTGAATTCTTACAATGGATTACTGCTGCTTACATTAAATCAGTTCTCTGGAAAGTTACTTTTATAATTTTAATAAATACACTCAAACCATTATTTCTTTAATTATTACATTGAGACTTTATCTATTTACCATTCCCAAGAAGGAAAAAAGGAGGTAGATGGAATTCTTAAACTTTCTTTGCACAAACCATTGATTTCTGTGTATTTCTACATTTTCAATGCTTATACATTTATATTCAGTTCTTTAAACTAATTCTCACTTTTACTTGGCATTAATTTTGTGTTGAAAGGCTCAAAGCTCACTATCCATCTATTTATAATTCACCTGCATAATTGCTAAACTCTTTACTTTGAGTCATCTCTGGATTTCATCATCAAGCTTGCCAGATATGTTCTTTTAATCAATTGGAATATAGATCTGTCTTGAAATCTACAGTCCTGGTGATATGAAACAATGGGTAAAAGGGAAATCTAATGATAAGTAATTGAACTATGAAAAGCCTGAAGGGGAGCCAAGAGCAGATAATAAATATCTACCTGAACAGAAAGTCCCCGCCTTCCTACTCCTGTAACTGCTACAGATATAACACTGGGGTGGTCTGGAGGTTGGAGAAGGTCCTCAAGAGAAGACCAAAATGTCTTAAGAAGGGGAAAAAGGAAGATGACAATGAAATAAAGAAAAGTGAAAAGGAGATTAAATTACTTAAGAACAATATTGGATGCTAAAAGGCAGTAAGTCCAAACATCCAAGATTGTGAGGAAAAATGATTTCCAATCCAGAATATTCCATCTAGACAAACCATTGATCAAGCATACAGAAAAAACAAAAGCATTTTCACATAAATAAGAAGTGTTTGGCCATGGGCAAATGCCCCAGTAATAAAGCAGAAACCATTAAGCAGACCCTTGAATGCTGCCAGCCCCCCCTGCAATGTAATGGAATAAAAGCATCCAGGTCATAGTGTTTATGATCTTAAGGTCTGTCCACATGTGCAGGCTGCACTGACACAGAACTTTAAACATAATTTGTGCTATAAACACTCTCTCACTTTTATCTCATCTCATATATTTTTGCAATACTTTTATTGGTTTAGTATAAATCAATGTAAAAATAACTTGAGCCAAATCTAAGTGATGTCACCTAATTCAAGAAGCCTCAAATATTTACCTCCTTTCTTTAGAAAACTAGAGAATGTGCTCCAACCAAATGAAGGAGTAAACCAAAAAAAAAAAAATTGAAAGAAAAAAGATTCAAGAAATAGGATACCTAGAAGAGGAGAGAAACTAAGGAAAATATGCAGATTAACATATGCATTAGTTCTAGAGAACAATTCTTCTAGGTCGGAGCAGGTGTGGGGAGGCTTGGAGGCAAGGTTTCCAAGAAAATGAAATGGAACTGATAGATTATTTAATTAGTTGGAGTGTTAGGATATATGACCATTTGTATTCACTATATTTTGTTGAAATTTTTTGGGGGAAAACTGATCATTGGTATATATATAATACTGAGTAAATGGAAAAATTAAACAATTTTAACCAAAAAAAAAAAACCAAATAGGTGAATGAGATCATCAGAAGAGAGAAGCTTAAGAATGGTGGGAGTGATAATCCCTCAACATCTTAGTAAGTGGTAAATAGATACTGTCTAAAATTAGTATTTTCTAAAACTGTACACATATATATTAGATTTAAAAGTGAATAATAAAAGTTATTGCTAAAGAGTTGGAAAATACTGCTAATTGTAGTGGCAGTAGGGTGTAAGATTGCTTTTTCTACATAAGCAACTTTGAAAACAGTATAATAGTTCATCTAAGTTCTCAATATCACCTTGATTTTTTAAAATCTTCATTTTAGGATGATGTTTGTGAAAATATTTCTTAAATCACAAAGTACTTTATCTCAGCCTAATTCCTCTAGAAAGCAGAGCTTACAACAAATATGAGGGGGAAACTGATTTATTTGGAAACTTGCAGGCAAGCACATGAGGTGAGGGTGAGGAAAAAAGAGTTGAGGCACAAAAGATGTGAACCAATATGATGTAATATAGAACCATAACAGCTACCATTTTGGATTTAAATATATCATGTATGAAGAGCAACTGGCATAGTACTAAGCAGTCAGTAATTTAAAAATGTTAATTCCCATCTCTTCGAGGACTATCACTAGGTTTTTAAAACCAAACTGTATATTCTATAAAATTCCAAGCTGTATTTTAAATAAATTATTCACAAGAACAGGTTTAAAATTTTTATTTGAAACTGGCCAGAGAGAACCACTTAGAAGTATCATTTATAATCAATTAAACACTACAAAGTTTGGTCTAGTTTGGGTGTTTGATTAGTATATTTTTTTTTTGCTTGTTTGTTTGTGTTAGTTTTTCCATTTTATAGACAGAGTAACAAAATCTAAGCACTAGAAAGCAAGAAAAAGACATTGATATAAATACTATCTTTTCTGCTGTTAGTTGTCTTAAAATACAGAAGACTCTTGGTAATAGTATAATCAAAATTATAGATAGTGTCCACAGAAACAGCCTTCTGTGTTCTATGAATTCAGCTGCCTCATACTTTATGATATTGTACCTGTTTCCTAGGGAAGGCTGAACCAATGATTAAAAATCCTATATAATAAAGAGGTAATATGCAAATTGACCCTCACACCCTCATATAAGATGGCCACCCTCATGTGATTAAAAGATGGCCACCACAAGATGGCCTGCAGGGGAGGGCAGTTAGGGCGGACCAGGCCATCAGGGGAGGGCAGTTGGGGGGGCCAGGCCTGCAGGGGAAGGCAGTTAGGGGTGACCAGGCCAGCAGGGGAGGGCAGTTGGGGGCAACCAGGCTGGCAGGGGAAGGCAGTTAGGGGAGACCAGGCCAGCAGGAGAGGGTAGTTAGGGGCAACCAGGCCAGCAGGGGAGGGCAGTTGGGGCAACCGGACCAGCAGGGGAGGGCAGTTGGGGGCAATTGGGCCAGCAGAGGAGCAGTTAGGCATTGATCAGGCTGGCAGGGGAGCAGTTAAGGGGTGATCAGGCTGGCAGGGGAGTGGTTAGGGGGTGATCAGGCTGGCAGGCAGGTGAGCAATTGGGAGCCAGCAGTCCCAGATTGTGAGAGGGATGTCCGAATTCTTGTGGAATCGAGCCTAAACCAGCAGTTGGACATCCCCCAAAGGGTCCCAGATTGGAGAGGGTGCAGGCTGGGCTGAGAGAACCCCCCCCCCCCCGTGCATGAATTTCATGCACCAGGCCTCTAATATATTAAATAAAAATAGAGGATGATTTCAAAAGTTATGTGTATATTAGCACTATATATCATTTACCATTTACAGATTTATCAACTTATACACTTTAAATGAGGAGAGTACAGTGGGGCCTTGACTTACGAGTTTAATTCATTCCATGATGGAGATCGTAACTCAAATTACTCGTATGTCAAATCATAAAGTGAACGAGTGAGACACGTGATGCTGGGCTGATGTTGTGCCGTTCACTGTGACGTTCGCTGCGCCAACTAGTGGTGGGGTATCTGAAGCTGGTTTGTAACCCGAATTTTAGCTCGCAACTCAAAGCAAAAAATCAGCCAAGAGACAGCTTGTATCTTGAAAAACTCGTTAGTCGGGACACTCGTAAGTCAAGGCCCCACTGTATGTTAATAATCACTTCCTACTAGCCTTTTCACCTTCAGTACACATTATTTTAATTCCTTTAAAATGACATTATTTTCATAGAGAAAGTGTAAACAGGATTTTTTTCATTTTGCTATAGACAGTGAGAGCAAAACTTTTCAGTGTTAGAATAAATAGAGCTCTTGAAAATATTTAATTTGTGAATTAAAACTCTATCAAAAAATTTCTTTAAAGAAAATATTTCTGGTTTTAATTATAATATAATTTTATAATAATTTAGAAACTAGTATTGTTTTTAATTAATGTAAAATTTAACCTTTATTGTAGTTGTTAAAACTACAGTTACCTAATATGAACTCAGGAAAGTTCCCAGCATTGACTTGACATCATTATAGATTGGAAGGGGAAAAAAATGACATCTTGATTTATTCCCAGAAACAGTAAAGCTTTCTCATCAGTTCAAACCTATCAATGATGTAATTCTGTGTATGATTTTTTCACTTAAATTTATTATCTGGAGGGAAAGAAATAATGTTTATGGGTCATATTGGCCACAGAAACATATTTTTCATTAGAAATCAATTGTCTCCTCTGTTAGTATCTGAGGTTATACATCAGCAAAACAAGTATTAGCAAATTAGAAGTTACTCAGTAAAGCATAATCTATGCCTCAGAATTACACTTTCTTCCTCATTGTTCAAGGATCTCTGTTGTGCAGAAGCAAACTTCTAGAATAACTCCAGAAAATGTGTTTGCCACTTTATAGATCTTTGGGGAAAATTATAAAGCACCTTTATGTGACTTTCTAGTAGGAATGCTTCATTATAACCAGAGAGAATGACAGTCCTTTCTTCAAGCTAATGATGTTATGTTAGATTTTATGAAATTTCAAGTCAATGGAATTATCTTTGATGCCAGATGTTACTTATGAAGCAATGGGTGATCTATCTTAATCACAGATTAGTCATCTGTGAAAGTATGATGTCTTTCCAATGATGTTCCCTGTAATAAGAACTAAGACACTGAAAAATAAATGCAATTCATGATAAATAGCCATCCTAGATCAGAAACTACTTTCATTAACACATGGAAGAAATGGAGGAGAATCAAACCCAAGACGGTAATAGGCATGGTGTATTATACTAGTAGCTAACTCTAATCCTTAACAAGAAACAGGGATATCTTATGTTTAAATTAAGTAAAACTTTTAACCCTACAGTGTAACTCTCACAAAATCAAGTGACTCTTTGCCCTCTTCAAAGTGCCAAATTCTCTTACATTTGTTGATACCACTTAAAATATTTTCTAAAGCAAACAATGAAACCAAAAAACAAACAAACAAACAAAAAACAAGTAGAATCACAAGCATTCCCTGACTTTATAAAAGATTGGGGCCTAAGTCTATTCATACTTGAGGAATATAGAATACATTGATATGTTTATTCTGCAAACACAATGATCACATTCCCAAACACAAAAGCCTAATTCCCAAGTGCAGCCTACTCATTATTGCCTTTTGCTATTTTTTCAAAGGAATTGTAGAGAGCAACCATTGCATCTTTCATTGGCAAAAACTTAGTTCATTTTATTTTAGACAATCTCTCAATATTAACTGACCCACTTTAAACATTTTCCAAAGCAAAACATGAAAAGAGGCTGGGGGCAGGGGGAGGGGGTGAGAGTAGATGAAACAAATGGCTGTGGTGATTGGTATTGTTATACCAACCTTACACTGAGAACATTTGGAGAAACTAAATATAGTGTTTTAAAATTAATTTAAAGATGTTAAAAAGCCTCAATAGTAGAAGAAATTGGGGATCAAAATCCCAGAGAAAACAGAATCATGGAAACCTAGTATTTGGTACTGCTTTGACCAATAAGCATTTGCCGATTCATAAGCTATGACCTATGACCAAGCTACAGAAAGTTTAACGCAGAAAGCCGTGGCTGAGGAGTTAAGCAGACTCGGTATGAATAACATTGAGGTTCAGGAAGCACTAAGGAGGACCACCTGGTAAATACTGTAGACTTTCTGTTGGGATCTTTAGCTGACTGTATTGTAGCTGTAGAGCTAATTAAACATAGTCCTGCCTTTAGAAAAATTGAAATAAGGTTATCTGCATTTTCCCTAATAGTTTCCCAGAAGCATCAGTAAGTCCTCCCTGGAGGAAGATAAAATCATTGAGAGCCATAAATGACACCAAAATTTATTGAACACAATGTCCAGTAATCAACTAGAAGTTAACTATCATATATCAGGCAATAAGATCAAAAAAGTAAAAGCAAAAGAGAAAAAAAATATATAATAGAAACACAGAAGATCCATATATTGAAATTAACATAATGAAGAAAAGAAAATACAAATTGTGATACAGGATTTTTGGACTGGAACACGCGGTGTTTCCCTAGGCAGGATGGTTCCCCAGATTCTTTGTCTGTCAGAGTCGAAGAATGAATCCACAGACAGAAGGTGGTATAGCAAAGGTGGAAATTTATTGAAGAACAAGTACAGACTCCCATGTGGAAAAGGAGGAAGAATCTCACAGCACAGACTCCCACATGGGGAGGGGGAAAGAGTCCCACTGAGTTCCTTTTTTCTCCCAGTTTGTAAAGGCCACAGTTTCTGTGTCCTGATATCCCCTCTGATTGGTCAATATTACCTTTGATTGGTCACTATAACAACTCCTAAGCTCAAAAGTCAAATTTCACATGGGACATGTGAAGCCCTCCTCCCTCATTGTTCTCCCATTCCCTCTGGACTTTTCCTCCTTCTTTACTTTGTAAATATAGACCCCTTGCTATTCCCAGTTTCCTTATCTTATGGAAATGAAATTGTTGCCTCTCCCTTGTCTTATGGAAATACTAGAGGCCCAGTGCATGACATTCTTGCACTGGGGGTGGGGGAGTGTCCCTCAGACTGGGCTGCACCTTTTCACAGTCTGGGAGCACTCAGGGGATGTCCAACTGATGGCTTAGGCCTGCTCCCAGGACATCCTTAGCCCTGCTGCAGAGGTGGGGGAGGCTCCCACTGCCACCGCCACTGCGCTCTCCAGCCGTGAGCCCGGCTTGTGGCTAAGTGGCACTCCCCATGTGAGAGCGCACTGACCATCAGGGGGCAGCTCCTGCATTGAGCATCTGCCTCCTGGTGGTCAGTGTGCATCATAGCAACCAGTCTTTCCTCCATTCCGTCAATTTTCATATTAGCCTTTTATTATATAGGATAGCTGTTGCCGCTCCCTTGTCTTATGGAAATGTAACTTTTCCCAGCCTCCCTTGTCTTATGGAAATGTAACTGCACCTGACTCCCTTGTGTTATGGAAATGTACCTTCTCCCAGCTCTGTAGCCTTGTGTGTTTTCCATGGGCCCCTTAATTTCTAACATTTTTCTAGACTTGCCTATTTCCTCCTAAAAATTCCTATTTTATCCCCAAAACTCCTTTCAATTGGAAAATCAGCAGAAATTTAGAGCCTATTAAAAAATGAAAATTCTAAAACTAAAATTTTAATAATTGAAATTAAGAACTCAACAAAGTGATTTAATAGCAAATTAGACAGACTTAGCTAAAGTGAAGATTAGTAAACTAGAAAATAGAGCAGTAGAAAATATCTAAATTGAAGCATAAATAGAAAAAGATGGAATATACAAAAAAATATGAAATATGGTTGAAAAGTCTAGTACATGTAATTAGAATCCCAAGAGTGATATTTGAAAAATAAGGCCAAATATTTTCCAAAATTGCAAAAGACATCAAGCCCTAGATTCAAGAATTACTGTTAAATGAGTTTTGTTTTGTTTTCATATTGAAAGTATATTTGCAAGGCAATATGTTTTAATTTTACTTTTGTAGTAACAACATTTATAATAGCAATCTCTATTCTATGGACTTTAAACATATGAACTTATTTAATACTTATTTAACAACTCTATAAGGTCATTATTCTTATTATTCTGATTTGCATTTAGAAACTGTTGTTCAAAGAAGTTAAGTAATTTTACAATGGTCAAAATCCAGTATATGACAAAATCAGAATTCAAACCCTGGAATCTAGTTTTAAAGTCCAGCTCCTAACCACTATGCACACTTTAATGTAAATGATGAATGACACTTTTTTAGGAAAATGTTGATCAAAGCATTCCCCAAGAGCTTTAAAATCCAAATTAATTTTTAATGTAATTATTACAGCAAGTCTTTAATAAAAAACTGCCTGAAAATCCATCTCTTGATCAGTATAAAAAATATTTTTTAAAATGAAATATAGACAAAGATCATTGCTTTTAAAATGCAGCACTAATCTGCAGTGCCAAGGAGCACATACAGTTCTTGCAAATAGTAGACAATTAAAAATTTTGCATAGTGTGACTGGTTCTCGATGCTATGGTAAATATTAGATCTAACTTAGCATTCTTATTTAATATGTTCTTCTCTACTGACTTTGTTTAGTAGGATAAAGTAGAGGTAGGAGAATCAGTGAAAATACTACAGTACATCAAGCCACATCATTACATGATAATAATTATAAAATACTGGAGGCCCAGTGCACAAAATTCGTGCACTGGAGAGGGGTGCCCTCAGGCCAGCCTATGCCCTCTCGCAGTCCAGGAGATCTCAGGGGATGTCCGACTGCAGCTTAGGCCCAGGAAATGAGCCTAAACTGCAGTCAGACATCCTTAACGCTGCTGTGGAGGCTGGAGAGGCTCCCGCCAATGCCGCTGCACTCACCAGCTGTGAGCCTGGCTCAGGGCTTCTGGCTGAGTGGTGCTCCCCCTGTGAGAGTGCACTAACCACCAGGGGGCAGCTCCTGTGCTGAGCGTCTGCTCCCTGGTGGTCAGTGCTCATCATAGCAACTGGTCGTTCCGCCATTCAGTCTATTTGCATATTGGCCTTTTATTATATAGGATTACTTTTTTATATATACTAAATATCTGTATGATTGGAATTTTCCAAAGATATGCAAGCATTTTCCAATATAAATAAATTGGATATAAGGCAACTCTACAAATATGTAATTTTCCTGAAGGAGAAAGAGATGACAAGTTCTGATGGCACTAGGGTCTTTGTTGGTGGCCATTGGGTCCCAAGACTGTCTGAATTTTCTGTCCCTCCTGAGATTTGAATGGTTATAAGCTCTGCCATTGGCTCAGTTAGCTGTTACAGAATTTACCAGGCAACCAGAAAACACACAATGGGTACTCAGAAGATTCAGGAAAAAAAGAAACCTTTATTCATAGCAATGCTGCTGGCTCAGGGGATTCAAAGATCCAAAGCCTGAACCCCTTATACAATGAGATTACTCCTTATGTACATTCCTAAAATTCTTTGTTTCCTAACTTCTGGGTTTTTGTGGTGGCTTTTGCATCCCTACCTAAGTTAGTTAGGATGGGGAAGTAAGACTACAGTTAAAGGCCTGGCCCGGGTGGTGCCAGTGACCTCCCTTCTGGCCAAGTAGTTGAATTCTTGGTTTGTGGCCCTTGTAACCTGGGAGTATTTAGGAAAACAGATTATTGCCTAAGGAAGGGGCAGTGACTTAATTATAGACCAACAGGAATGTGCATTAGGGTACTGGTTAACTAGGTACAGATTCAGATTGCTAGCCCCTCCCCCCAAGGTTGCCCCCTATTTTCCCCCTCAAGCTACCATAGAATTATTTCAATGAATTCCTCTTACTGTTTGAAATAGTTTGATAGTTTGATTTATTTTACTTTCACCAAGGGTAAAACTATACCAAAGAGGAAAGAAACTTTGAATAAGCCATCTGACTTATTTATTTTTTATTTTATTTTTATTTTTTGCTCACCACTGAATTGTTGGATAAATAATTACTACAAAAATCATAATGATAGTACTTTCCAATTATTAAGTGCTAACTAAATGCCAATGAGTTTGCAACCATTATTTTATTTAATGCATAAAAATATGCAGAGACCAGAACTCAGTTAGCAAAGCTGAGGGATACCTGATCACTGGTTGAGGATTGAGTTAACTGGTTGGAAATCCAACTATTGGACAGGTCAAGAACCAGGCCAATGTATATCCCAGGATCAAGTGTGCTAAAGCAACAGGAAAGTTATCAGAAACTTATTTAATAAACTATAATCTCTATTTACAAGAATAGTAAATGAATGATTAATTTAATAATGGTCCAAGCTACCTAAATAGCAAATTCAATAACAGTTAAAATTTACTGAGTACTTATTCACAGCACTAGAAACTATGCTAAAGAATTTTATGTATTTTATCTTATTTAATCCTCACAATAACCATGTGAGGTAGCTGTTAACATCCCTGTTTTATAGATTAAAAACCTGAGGCTCAGAGATATTAATGATTTTGAATATAGATGCAGTTAGAGTCATTGCTCTTGATATAATTTTTTAGTTAGATTTGTTAGTAAAATAATTAGAGCATAGCTCAGCTACTGTAAGAGAGATAAATAAAACAATTAACAAGATCAAAGTTTATTACTCAGTCACATAGAATCCAGGGCTAGAAGGAGGCCTCTACCCTTTTCAACACACCATTCCATCTCTAGGTCCCAGGAGTCTATCCTGATATTCACCTTTGCCCAAACAGAGAAGAGAGATCTTACCTTTTAAGGTACAACCTAAAAGTCATACACATATATCCATGGCATATAATGCAAAATAGCACCACTGAAACGCGCATATTTCATGTTGCAGTAGGCAAGACCATACATTTGCCTAGCATGTGAATGAGCGTTAGCTCTAGGCAGTATATGGAAGAAGTACCTGATGTCTTTTTGTATGGTTTATTTCTTGAAAATGTGCTACAAGGAGTAATATTTTTATTTTGTAGTGTACACTAGAAAATATGTGCTAGAATTCATCTTAACAGAGCAGCCTTTTTATGTCTAACAAGGAAAAGCACTGCTCTACAATTTTAAAAAAATATATACATGTATCCACCTGAATGCCAATCCAGCACAATGTCACATCCACAGAGAAAAATATGATGAAAACGTTCATTAGTATCACATTTCATCTACTGAGCATATATGTCTCTCAGCAAGTTGTGTGAAAAAACTGGCAGTAAATACATGGCTAATTTTTCACACTGAAGCATACTGGCCGTCTAGGGACAATGTATTTTCCAAATTCAAAATAGGGTCTGAGATGAAAAGTATGACTTCATGACAACAACAATGCCCGATGCATTAAATGATTACATAGGGCTTGCTTTAGTGGCACAGCTCAGTGATATGTTTAACATCTTGAGTGACAAAAGTCATCATTTTAGCATAAAAATATTGCAATTTTTATTGTTGAAAACAAAAATAAAACAGAAGAATTTCTATGAGACCAGTGAGAATTTTACTCTTTCCTAACAATTATTATTTTTTCATTGATTGGAGAAAGAAATAGATGTAAAAAATTATTAGGCGCAGCACTAGCCAGTGTTGTTAAGTGGTTAGAGTGTCACCCCTTGTACCAAAGGGTGTAGGGTTCCATTCCCAGTCAGGGATATGTACCTGGGTTGCAGGTTTGATCCCTGGCCTCAGAGGCAACCAATAAATCTCTCTCTCTCTCTTCCTCTCTCTCTCTTTTTCTCCCTCTCTCCCTCCCTCTTTTCATGCCTCCTTTCCACTCTCTCTAAAAAAAAAATCAATGGAAAAATATTATCTTGTGACGACTAACAGAAAATGTATTGGACACATTTACAAACAATGTGCAAATACAACAGAACTTTCTAGAGTTTAAAGTAAACAACCAATAGATTAGGAATTAATTGATCTAGCTTCTGAATGGAAAAGCTTTCAACTTAGAAGAACATTCTATTTAAATACCCAGAATGATCTAACAATTAAAGCCACTTATAATGCCCTCATTGTGAGATAAGATTTTCTACTTTAGTTAAAAAAAAATAACAATAAAATTGACTGAGTCAGGAATCTAAGCTATGACTCAAGCTATTTTTTAATATATATATTTTTTTATTTCAGAGAGGAAGGGAGAAGAGAGAGACAGAAACATCAATGATGAAAGAGAATCATTAATCAGCTGCCTCGTGCACACCTCATAGTGGGGATTGAGTCCACTACCCAGAAACATGTGCCCTGACCCAGAATCAAACCATGATCTCCTGATTCATAAGGTTGACACTCAACCACTGAGCCATCCTGGCCAGGCTCAAGCTAACTATTATCAAACTTAATATGTATGTCTTGGTGAAAAGTTGTAAACATCCTTTTCACAATTATGAAATTGATATGATTACTAATTTTAAATATTATTTTTAAATTGCTAAAAAGTATAACTTATCTAAACTTGATTATTTAAATCTATGCTAAATATTCTTAAGAGTCTTAGTTAAGAAAAACTGTCCTAAACATTTTACCATTATTCCCATTATTTAGGAAAAAAATTATGGGATGAAGAAACTTCCATTGGCATTTATTTCAACATCTAAAGCAAAAATTACAGAAGTTCAAAAAAGCAGAAAGCCATACAGTGAATGTCAGAAAAGTATAAATTTGAATATAACATTATTTTTTCTTACTCTGATCAATTTTAATCAAACTATATATTAATGGTATATCATCATAATGTCAGTTTTTTAATTCAATATGCCTCATTATTTGAACAATCTTGTTTTTCCTATTGGCATTTACATTATTTTTATTGATTTTAATTGATTCTCTAACTAGTTTAATGTCCTTTCAACAATGAGTTAATAGAGAATTACGATTTATCTCGTATTCTTTTTTAATATGTGTAAAACAGTTTTCTTTTATCTACCATACCCAGCATAATCATAGAAATGACCATGTTAGTTTGGTAGAATTTATTTTGTATAAAACTGTCCATGCCCTCTACTATTTCTGAGAAATGTATGTTATTTTTTCATCTATGGGATCAAGTGGGTGGGGTTTTGGTTTTGTTTTGTTGGTGTGTTTTGGTGTTGTTTTGTTTTGTTTTGTTTTGTTTCGTTTTTCTATTCTCATTCATATTATCTTTTAGTACTTTCTGAACCTACATACCAATCAAAAAAATAACAAAAGGATTCACATGTGTTTTTATTTTACTTCCCCTGCTTGATGCTCCCTATTTTCAAAACAATCATGTAGCAGAGATCCGAGGCTGCAAAACAAGATGAATTGAGCAGAAGACGGTCATTAGGAGGAACAATGTGGCACTCATCATTCTGTGCTGTCACAACACCATCTGTGTTGCACCCGACCAGAGCAACTTTGACATGACAAATAAACCTCTTAGGGAAAATGGGGATTCTATTAATTGTCCCACTGTCTGGCCAAACACTATTGATATATCCTCCCCTAAGGCAGCCCCATACACAATTGATATTATTGAATTAACAATAGCAATAAATTATGATTTTTAAAATAACATTTATTTTCTCTGGATAAAAAATAAGATTTAAAGTACTGCAGTCTCAATGGGATGGTATAAATATATTTATGTAGCTCGGAAATTATGTTTATGCCTCAGCTGGGGACTGACTCCAATAATATTATTTTTTTCCATCCACTAATAAATATTGTTCAGTGAAACTACATCATGTGTCCTCACTGCCATCATTTTCCTCAACTGCAAAATGTGTTTGCGGTTATTGGTTCAAATAACTTTTTTTAATCCTCACCCAAGGATATGTTTTTAATTATTTTTTTTTTGAGAGAAAGAGAAACATCATTGTGAGATAAATATCTATTGATTGCCTCCCATCCATGCCCTGACCAGGGATTGAACCCACAACCTTTTGGTGTACAGGATCATATTCCAACCAACTGAGCCACCCAGCCAGGACAGTTCAAATAACTTTTGATCTGCAGGCACTAACCTTTTTCCTAAACATTACTATTATTAACAACAATAATGACAGGTAACATCTATTGAAGGATATGTGTCAGGTACCCTGCTAACTATCTATGTGGATTATCTTAATTAAAGCTCCTAACAATATTATGAGCTACAGGCTTTTATTAATCTCACTAGAGGCCTGGTGCATGAAATTCATTTTTTCGGGGGGGGGGGGGGGGAGGGTGGCTCAGACCGGCCTGCACCCTCTCCAATCCGGGACTCCTGCGGGATGGGGCCTAAACCAGCAGTCGGACCTCCGTCTCACAACCCAGGACCGCTGGCTCCTAACCACTTGCCTGCCTACCGGCTTGATTGCCGCCTAACCACTCCCCTGCCCTGATGGCTGCTCCCAACTGCCCTCCCCTGCCAGCCTGATCACCCCCAACTGCCCTCCCCTGCCAGCCTGATCACCCCCAACTGCCCTCCCCTGCTGGCCTGATCGCCCCTAACTGCCTCTGCCTCGGCCCCCACCACCATGGCTTTGTCTGGAAGAAAGTTGGACAGTCAGAAGATGTCAGTCTCCTGGTATAATTAGCATATTACCCTTTTATTAGTATAGATAATTTCCTAGATCAGAAGTTAGTCAACATTTTTGGTAAAGGGCCAGCCAGATATCAAATATTTCAAACTTTTCCAGCCTCATAGTCTGCCACTGTTACTCAATTGCTATTGTGATGCAAAATCTACATAGACAATACATAACTAAGAGTAACTGTTTTCAATAACACTTTATTTACCAAAAAATAAAAATAAAAAATAAAAAACCTTAAAAGAAGGAGAAAGAAAGGGCCGCATGCTGGAAGTGGGCGACTCTCTGCCTATGCCTGTTCCAGATGATGAAATTGAGATTGAGCAAGGTTAAATAACTCACCCAAGGTCACTAAGTAGTGAGGCCAACATTTGAAAATAGAAAAACTCCAGACCTGAGCTCCTAACCACTATGTTACAGTGTCTCTGGGATTCTGTCATCTCTCATATTCTCAGTGATGAACAGAAAGATTAAGAAAATGTGAAAATTGTAAGGTCTTAACTCAGTGGTTCTCAACCTTCCTAATGCCGTGACCCTTTAACACAGCTCCTCATGTTGTGGTGACCCCCAACCATAAAATTATTTTCGTTGCTACTTCATAACTGTAATTTTGCTACTGTTATGAATCGTAATGTAAATATCTGATATGCAGGATGTATTTTCATTGTTACAAACTGAACATAATTAAAGCATAGTGATTAATCACAAAAACAATATGTAATTACATATGTGTTTTCCGATGGTCTTAGGCGACCCCTGTGAAAGGGTCCTTTGACCCCCAAAGGGTCACGACCCACAGGTTGAGAACCCCTGTCTTAACTGGTGCTGGAATTTCTCTGAGAGAGAAATTATTTGTTCTAAAGGAGTCTTGATCAGACACATGAGGAAAGTTGAGAACCAAAGACAATTGTCAGCAGGCCTCAAGATAAGAGAAAATATATGAAAAGAAATTTTGAGGTGCAGCACAAATAAGTAGAGAGAAAGATAATAATTGCTGAATGTGTTCTTGGTAATTATAGCCTGAATTACAGAACAAAAAAGGCAACAGATATGAATGATTTTTAAAAAGGAGGGAATTAGGAATTTCTAACATTCTGTTACCTAGACTACAAGTAATAGAAATCACAACCTCAACAGGCTTAAAAATTACAGGAAGACATTTTCTCACATAATCTAATTCAAAAAGTGGGGTAGGCTGCAGGCGTGGCATATTCCAGGATCCAGCTCTGTTCCTCTGCTCTTACAGCAGCCCTCTCTTCTTCTATGTGTCAATTCTATTACTAGAAAGGCTTTCTCCACTGGAACAAGAAGACTGCCTACAGCAGCTGTGGCCGGGTGCTTCCTTGTTCACCTATTGTGAGAAAATTAGAAAAAACAATCCTATCCCCCAACAATGAGGGAAATATCCTTTCTTTCCATCTGATTAGGTTAAATCCCCTGAATTAAAAATTAGCTCCCCAAAGTCCCCAGTACTTCGGGTTTAATTATGAACTCCCCCACCATTCTCTAGAATGGAGGATGGATTTCCTGAGATCGGCCTACTATAACCATCACATGATGTGCAGCTATAAATGTGGCCATTTCACTCTGCAACAAGATTAATTTAAAACAACAAAAAATAAGCCAAAAAAAAAATCTTGGCTTTCCATTAACGTGGAGCTGATCTCTGTTTTAGAAACTATCACTGTGCGTTCTGAGTCAACGAGCACTGAGGTCACTTTATGCCAGGCAATGTGACAGACCTGGAGTTAAAGAAAAATTGACAGTCACGTGCGGGAGAGAGCACATGAATAGATATTTTGAAGCAATCTGCTAAGAGGTTTAACAGTGACATATCTGGAGTGTTAGGATTGTGTACTCCAGACTGAGAGCACAAGAAAAGGCTTATAAAAGAGACAGTTTCATCAGGGATTGAACCTCGACCTATGAACCTCCTGGTCACAGTTCAATTCATGGACCGATTCCTGATCAGGGCACATGCCCTGGTCCAAGGCTGGATCCGCAGTGGGAGGCATGCAGGAGGCAGCCAATCAATGATTATCTCTCATCATTGATGTTTCTATCCCTTTCTCTCCCTCTCCCTTCCTGTCTGAAATTAATAATAATATATTTTTAAAAAAATAAAATAAAAATAAAACAGACAGTTTCACTCTACTTCATTAAATTTATAAACAGAAATTAAGGCTATAGGCACATTATCATAATATACTATATGAACACATCCAACAACAAAAAAATGTTTTTCTTATGCAAGCATAGATATGGCTAGGTACTTCTCACAATATCACATTCTTGAAAGGCATTATGTTAGGCACCAGTAAAGGTTAGAAGTGATATGTGCATAAACTATGCTCAAATATACAGAAGTATACCTATGGGCAACTCATATATTTGTCATGCCAAGAGAGCATAAGTATTCACGTTCATTTATATTCCCTTAAAAATCTAAAAATCAAGCCTAGGTATTAGGGGTGAAACTATAGGGTTGACAGAGATATATAATTTTTATTTTACAGAAGAAACATATTTAAAAAATTGCTGCAGCACCCTTTAAGTATTTAATTTATTTTGAAATGGGACCATATTTTATCTAGAGGGTATTCATTTCCTTAATAACTGAATCTGACATAACTTGCTGAGAAGACAGCCTGCTCTTGCACTTAAGGGAAGCACTCGTGGTAATAGGTAGTTGAACATTTTAGAAGGGAAATCACTTAATCCACCCAATTTAGAACTTTAGAAGGAATACTTTAAGGTGTAAAGGAAAGAAGTATTCAAAGTATAAATTATTTTAAATTATCTTTTTCCTAGATAAAAATGTGTAGTACCATGGCTTTCAAGCATACATTAAAAATTCAATAATAGAGTATTTTTCTTAGAATTATTTTAACATAAGCTTCCTCAGCCACAGCACTATTGGTACTTTGGGCTGAGAAATACTTTGTCTTTGCAGCAGTCCTGTGCACTGGGGGATGTGTAGCAGCCTCTCTGGCCTCTACCCATTAGATTCCAACAGCACTGCCTACTTGTGAAAATTTCAAAAAATGTCTCCAGACGTTGTGAAATATCCCCTGGGGGGCAAAGTTGCCCCTGGTTGAGAAGCATACCATCTTACAAAATAATTTTATTGTCAATCTACACTGTCATAATATTATATAACAGTTAAATTCTTATCTAGTACTAGTTTTAATCCTATATAATAAAAGCCTAATATGCTAAGTGTCCAGTCATCCAGTCGGCCATTCAACCAAATCAAAGCAATTGGGCCTAAGCCGGCAGTCGAACATCCCCAAGGGGTCCCAGACTGTGCAGGCCAGGCTGAGGGGTTCCCCCTCCCCAACCCCCCCCCCCCAGTGCACGAATTTCGTGCACTGGGCCTTTAGTATATAAATAATCATTTGTGGAAAAATAATAAGCAAGCTGTTTCCCAAGTTAAATCAGGAAATATCTTCAAGACCTACATAAATTACTGAAACAGTTTAAGGGTCATGAGAATCATGAGGTCAAGAGAGATAAAATCAATTCACAGTGATTTCAAAATTGATTATAACATATGAAAATATCATTTCTGATCTTGGACTTATGGTCGGCACAAAAAATGGCCTGCATCATCCAAGAAATTGTGATAAATCAATGATAAGAAAAACACACTCAACCAGGATAAGCAAGACAAAGTTTAGGATTTAAGAGCAAAGTTTAGAAAGTGGTGGTAAGTAGAAGATTCAAATAAAGACTTAACGCAGAGGTTGGGAGAACCCGCGACTCTCAGGGAGTTGGGCACTAAGTAGGAGCCAGAGCCATCCTCTTCTAACCCATGTTCTGTGCATCTCCTTAGGGACACAGACAACATCAAAATGTAGAAACTTGTTTGCTTGAAAAATCCTAGGAGACATGACCATCTTAAAAAGGAATATTAACTACAATTGAAACGTTTTTGATGTATTAATTAATGAATACATATTTCTATACTTATTATATGATCTCCTTCAATCTGGCTCCCCATTTAAAATCTCTAACATATTGCCTGCCACATAGTAGGCACAACTAAATATTTTAATGAAGAATTGGATATTTGATAAATGGCTTCTATCACTTCTATAAAAACCAACATTCCATAAAGAACACTTTTTAGCAAGAAGTCTCTCTTTGAGGGATCTTTATCTTTTCTATTTTTGACACTCCATTATGTTCAATACTCTCTGAAAGTAATTCAGATTCTAAAACCTTCAACTCTTTATGACATCATAGTATCCACAATAGCACTTTTAATACCCTGATACTCTCACGTAACCTATGGTATATGTTATATAAGGAAAAATTAGTTTTTTATCTGGAGAGCCAAAATCAATGTTGTAGAGAGAGAAAAAATCAGAAGCTATGATAAAAGAAAGGTTATACATTAATAAAATGTATTCAATAGTTAAATAAAAATAATTCAGTTTTGAATAACTAAGTCTCTATATACTCTTCTGGTGAGGTTACAAAAAAGTCCAAAACAGGCTTTATGTTTTAAATGCTGCACTGGAGCAAAACTCTCTTAAATCCTATTCATATTTTAAGACTTTATATGTTTAAATGGATCCTGGATACAGCAGGAAGTTGAAGCTAGATACACCATCAAAAGGGCAAAAACATTCATTTTCCTGTTCCTACAGGACATAAAGAGAGGTCAATAGTTTTCAACTCTGCCTGCATTTTATAATCACCTGTAGAGCTTAGTATAGTACTGCTGTCCAGATACATCCTCAGAAATTCAGATTTAATTGGTCTGGGTTGGGGCCAAAGCCTCAATATTTTTAAGACCCCACAGGTAATTCTAATATGAAAAAACACTAAGGTAGATACATAATTAAAAGCCAAGTAAACAATATCAGGAAAGAGGGAGAAACAGCAAATATTTCTAAAAACTGTCAACTAATATTTTATCATTTGTTAATATATAGTTCATTAGATGCATCATAGTCAGAAACTACAAGGTAACCTTTGTCACTATATATCAGTGTTTGCAACAGTAAAAATTCAGATGAGAATTTTGATTGCTGCATAGCAACTTGAATTACAAATATCTTGCCTTTCCTCTCACTAAACCTTTGTTAGCATTGTGAAAATTTTAAAGACATTCTTCAATATTAAAAAGTACATTTTTTATTGTGAAAACCAATATAGATTTTTTTCCATGAAAAGATTGCCCTTCACCAAAATTGATGGCACAAAAAAATGGAAAGGACCTGGCTAATGTCATTATAAATCAGTAGTCAATGTAGTCATTCTATATAATAAAAGGCTAATATGCAAATCGACCAAACGGCAGAACGACTAGTTGCTATGACGCACACTGACCACCAGGTGGCAGACACTCAACACAGGAGCTGCCCCCTGGTGGTCAGTGAACTCTCACAGGGGGAATGCCGCTCAGCAGAAGCGAGTGGTGAGCACAGTGGCAGTGGCAGGAGCCTCTCCTGCCTCCGCTAAGGATGACCGACTGCTGACTTAGGCCTGCTCCCCGTACTCTGAGAGGGTGCTGGCTGGGCTGAGGGACACCTCCAAGTGCACGAATTTCATGAACTGGGCCTCTAGTCCTATATAATAAAAGGCTAATATACAAATAGAACAGTGGAACAACCTGAACAACCAGTAGCTATGTCATGCTCTGACCACCAGGGGGCATGTGCGGAATATGGTGGGCGTTGGCCATGGCGGGATGGTGGAACAAGTGAGCAGGGATGCCAGACCAAGGTGAGGCACTGGTTGCTATCATCGGGGTGAGCCTCGGTGGTTACTGAAAATCCTTTGCTCCCGCGCACCACGGTCCTGCCCGGTGCTCGCACCTGCTTCCAGCGCTGGCCCTGCTTGCACCTGCTGCTGGCACCGGATCCACCACTTGCACCTGATGCCCATGCCCAGCACCAGTCCTGATCACTTGGCGCAATCAGTGGGTACAAGTGGCAGCTGCTGACCCTGATCGCCCTTGAGGGCTGCTCCACCTCCCCCTGCTCCTGAGGGGTAATCGAGGCAGCAGCCGCCACTCAT
Source organism: Myotis brandtii (assembly GCF_000412655.1). Classification (NCBI taxonomy): domain Eukaryota; kingdom Metazoa; phylum Chordata; class Mammalia; order Chiroptera; family Vespertilionidae; genus Myotis; species Myotis brandtii. The sequence continues at coordinate 1,355,662 of NW_005370315.1, read as the reverse complement.
ACCCACTGACAGCACTGGCCCCACTTGCACCACTGCTGACACTGGCCTCAATCACTCTACACCATCAGTGGGTGCGAGCGGGGCTGCCGCTGTCAGCACATGGGAGTGGTCATGGCGGGAGCAGGGCTGCCGGCAGATAGGACCAGGGGCCTGTGGCGGGAGGGGCTGGGTGGGGGAATGGAGGATGGCCGAGACACACTGTGCCTACCGCAGCCTCGCAGCCCACAGTTCCTTTCAAGGGGCATGAATTCGTGTACTGGGCCTCTAGTATCATTATAAAGAGATAATGACATGAAATTATCTACAGATTTTCTAAAGAAAATTAAGAATATAAAAGGAAAATGATTGTCTTTTATCTGAATTTAGCCATTAAATCCTTTTATCTAATAATTAAATATATAGCTGTTGAACTGAAGAACAACACTGATACAGTGAAAATCTAATTAAATTGGGATTTCTTCAAAACAACTGCACACACTTGGGATGGGCCTGCACCAGTTGTAAGGGGTTTAAAGCCCAACAGTCAAATGAGATTTCATAGAAAGTGCACATGAAACTTATGGATGATGTAACAGTTTACACACTCTTAAGTACATAGTAGGGGTTTTGGACTCTGACAACTCTTTCGTTGCTTCACTTTTCCCCTTTTTGCAATGGTTCTTAACTATGTGTGATTTTGCCCCTCAGAAGACATTTGGTGATGTTTGGAGGCATTGTTTTGTTTGTCATTCTTAGGGTGGGAATGGATTTCCTACTGAAATCGAGTGAGTAGAGAATAATGCTAAACATTCTGCAATGCACAAGACAACCCCCAAAAGAAAGAATTATCCAATCCAAAATGTCCATAGTCATCACTTCTCGGCCTTTTGGCTAAGATCAAAATGTCCATAGTGGCACTGTTGAGAAACTCTCCCTTACCTGGATGCAAATATTTCTTGGATTTGTCACTGTATATTGTATCAGGTTGTCAAATGTATCACTCAGCACACAAGTTGTTGGCTCATAAGATGCCATATCTGGACTTGATCATAATGATATCCCATTGCCAGGAGATTCTATATTTGAAGCTAGATTTAGCAGTTTTGACTGTCACCCATAAGGAAAAGATAAGAGAATTTGTACAGACAATAGTGCTTTGAAGACCTGGGGCGGGGATGGGGGTGAGGTCAATAGGGGGAAAATGGACATCTGTAATACTTTCAACAATAAAGATAAATTTAAAAAACAATTGGATATGACACAGAAGTCCTTAAAATATTGTTCATGTGGAAAAATATATGTATACTAGTGCCTTGGTGCACGGATTTGTGCACATTGAAAGGGAAATAATTAGAAGAAATATTTTAATATTGCTATTTGCCCTTTCTCCCTCAGTGCCTGGAGCTGGTAGCAGCCCCGCCCCCCACCGCCACTGCTGGTCACCATCTGCTGGGCGATCAGTGGGGCAATTGGGCCCCCGCTCATATCCTCCTTGACCTGGTGCTGCCTGCTCACCTGCTCCACCATCCCACAGTGGTCCCGCTCTCGTCGGGGCCCATCGGGGCTGGCAGCACCTCCACTGCCACCAGCTGCCAGCCCTACGTCGCCGATGCCTGCCATGTTCCATGCCACCCCCTGGTGGTCAGCGCATGTCATAGTGAGCGGTCAAATTCTCGGTCTCCTGGTCGAACTCCCAGTCAAACCACCGCCCGTGGGGGCAATTTGAATATTAGGCTTTTATTATATAGGATACTGTGCATTCCCAGAGTGGACCCTTGAGGATATTTGTTGTTTTTGCTACCTATAATCATTCTCCACCCCTTAGTAACTAGAACTTTGTGTTTCTGATTGAATTGTAAATTATAGTGGTCCACCTTTCCAGCTAAAGAAGTGAACACATGATCCACAAATAGCTATACCTCATCCTCCTGGCCTGGAGATTATTCCAGATACGGTAACATGGCTAGAATAGTCCAATAAGAGCCTTTCCTTAGTATTTTTCTAAATAAATATGTTAGAGAAACTTGCCCTCTGCTCTCTGATCTTTGATCTGGAGAATTTTTTTAATATATAGAAGAATCTAACAAACTGAAACCTATACTCAGAGACAGGTAGAAATAGGATTCTAAGAGAAAGAATCATGGCAATATTGAATCTCAGTTCCAGTGTCTGTGATCTGAAGAACAGCCCTTCTTTGTTTTGTGAATTATATCATCTAACTTCTATTCAATCTTTTCTTTCCTTCAGTTTACTGCCCATTATTACTTAGATTCCTGCCCATTATTACTCAAAGAATCTTGATGAATATAACATTCTATGGGTATGATTTTTCATATAACACTAATTTGAGCATCATCAAGAATAATTATCAGAGCATTTAAAAGAAGCCAAGGCTATATTCCAGATACTGCCATGCCACAGATCCTTCAGTCTTTCTAGAAACTTTCTGAGACCTCCTATCACTGTAACTGAAATCATAGAACAAAGCTAACAGAGATAAAAGCAACATTATGGCACCAACCAACCGCCACCCCTAGAGTGGCCCAATTAATTAAAATAAAATACAGCATCTCCTCTAAAACCACATGCTCTTATGTTTTCATTTCCTTTCCTGAAAACCTCCATCAAGGTTTAACTCTCAATCAAGATCTAAAGTGTACATATTTCCCTGACTCTTTCCCAAATCGTTTACTTTGAAAGGTGTTCCCTTTTCTCCCTTTCTCTTGCACACAAATACAAATGAAGATATAGAAATATCTCAGTACTTTTATGCCACTTCCAAGCAAATTTTAAATAATAGCAGAAAGTTGATATTTAACGCAAAACATGTGAATTGACTTTCTTCTATCTTTTTGAATAGGGGGATGAAGTTTGCTGAACATGAAATCTCATAGTTTCCAGACATGCACAAATCCTTTCATCTGTAGTTAGTATAATGTCCTTCCCCAATCCTGCCTGTTGGTTAACCATTAAGCTATGGTCTCTTTGCAAGGCTCTGTGAATTATAGTTTTTGAAACAGAAGTGTTAGGTGGGCACTATATGGAAATATAATTTTTTGAAACCAGAGAAGAGTCTCTACTGCTTCTCTTCTCACTGTGGCTTGGTGGTTTTTCATGAGATTAAATGAAAACATAGGAGGGTGTGGTTTTAGAGGAGATGCTGCATTTTATTTTAATGGCTTCAAATAATATCATCTCTATAACTCATCCTTAAATACTAATTTTAATATTCTTGTTATAACACTGGAGAGCATCTTTATCAAGTATGGCTTTATAAGATAACGTAATCTGAATTATTCAAAATATATTTAATTTATCCTTTCATTTTAAACTAATGACATATGTTTTTTTGAATAATAATAGACCCAGGTGGTTCAGTAAATCTGCTAGAATACAGAGCTTAAACTGCAGCCATACTTTTTAATTTAAAAATAAAACTAATAAGTGATCAACCAAAGGTCCTATATGCATGCATATAAGCATAACCAATGGACACAGACCAGGGGGTGGGGGAGGCCAGGAGGAGGTCAATGGAGGAAAAAGGAGACATATATACTACTACTTGTAAAACTTTAAACAATAATAAAAATAGAGTTTACCATGGGAGTTATAAATACTATACCAAAGACACTGTGTAATGCCTACTAATTTTGCTGGGTCACACACATAAAAGTGAATATTTATCAAATTATATACTCTACCAATTGACCAATAAATGTAGCTAAATAGCTAGGAATATAAAATTCACTGATACACAGTTCATCTTTTTTCAAACAACTTAAGTGAAATTCAAACAAACTGCCAGATGGAATCTGTTGAACCAAAAGCTGATTTTTGTCAAGTGTGTTTTTTTTTACTTGTTTGTTGTTGTTTGAGGGGTATAGTGAAGGAATTTAACAAAGCAAAAATGTTAGGCCATCCTGAAGAGATGTTATATTGTCATTCTCAAATTTGAAAGCTTTGAAGATATTGTAGGTACAGTGAACTACTTAAAATTCCTCAATCCCCACTTTGCAAGTGCTGGGTTAGGGCAGATTTCATAGCTCTAAAACTCGTCTTCAAGTGGAAGATGTGTAGATACCTACAATGGTTACTAGACAACAACAGCCTAAAGTACATAGTTCACATTTCTTATAATATGTGTTCTTCCATGTTGTGAACTGAATTGTGTCCCCTCCCCCCAAAATTCATATGTTGAAGCCTTGATTCCTAATGAAATTGTATTTGAAGATAGAGCCTTTAAGTAGATAATGAAGGTGAAATGAGATCATTGGTTAGGGCCCTAATCCGACAGGACAGGTATCCCTATAAGGCACGGTTCTCAACCTGTGGGTCGCGAACAATGAAAATACATCCTGCATATCAGATATTTACATTACGATTCATAACAGTAGCAAAATTACAGTTATGAAGTAACAACGAAAATAATTTTATGGTTGGGGGTCACCACAACATGAGGAACTGTATTAAAGGGTCGCGGCATTAGGAAGGTTGAGAACCACTACAAGAGGAAGAGACACCAGAGATCTCTCTTCTCAAGAAGGCAACCATCTGCAAACCGGGACAAGAGGCTTCACCAGAAACTAACCCTGACAACACTTTCATTTCGGACTAGAATCTAGCCCAGGGGTGGGCAAACTTTTTGACTCAAGGGCCACAATGGGTTCTTAAACTGGACCGGAGGGCCAGAACAAAAGCATGGATGGAGTGTTTGTGTGAACTAATATAAATTCAAAGTAAACATCATTACATAAAAGGGTACGGTCTTTTTTTTTTTTTAAGTTTTATTCATTTCAAACGGGCCAGATCCGGCCCGCGGGCCATAGTTTGCCCACGGCTGATTCTAGCCTCTGAAACAATTCCAATTGTTTAAACACCCACTCTGTGGTATTTTGTTTTGGCAAACTGAACAGGCTAATACACTTCACTTCTTATGTTTCCGATTTATTTCAGTAATCACTTGCAATTATTTTGGCACATAATATCTTTAGGTATGTATCAGTGTGTTCATTCAACAAATATTTATTATCTACTGTATGCTAGAAATTGTTTTGATTCCAATGTCTTTGTTCTCTGTATTAGTCAGGGTTCTCCAGAGAAACAGGACCAATAGGATAGATAGATGATAGATAGATAGATAGATAGATAGATAGATAGATAGATAGATAGATAGATAATAGATGATAGATAGATGATAGATAGATAGATAGATAGATAGATAGATAGATGATAGATAGATGATAGATAGATAGATAGATAGATAGATAGATAGATGATAGATAGATGATAGATAGATAGATAGATAGATAGATAGATAGATAGATAGAACAAATTTGTTAGAGAAATGGGTTCATCCAATCACAGAGGCTAAGAAGTCCCACACTCTGTCAACTGCAACCAGGAAAGTTGATGGTGTAAATCAGTCTAAGGCTGAAGGCCTGAAAATAAGGGGGATGCTGGTGTGAGTCCCAGAGTCCAAAAGTCTGAAAACCAAAAGTTCCATTGTCCAAGGTCAGGAAAAAAATGAATGCCCTAGTTCAAGAAGAGAGAAAATTCACCCTTTCTTCACCTTTTTGTTCCATTCAAATCCTCAAAGGATTAGATGATGCCCAGCCACAGTGGTGAAAGCAGATCTCTTTACTGGGGGAACTTAATCAAATACCAAACTCTTCCTGAAACACCCTCACAGACATACCCAGAAATAGTGTTTTACCAGCTATATGGACATCCTTTAGCCCAATCAAGTTGACACATAAAATTAACGTTTACCTTCTCAAAAAGATTCTGAAATCAGATGCTCCTTTCACTAAATTAGAGACACTGGAACTAGCCCACCGCCCTCCCATTGTTCTCCCTTCTTTATAACCACCAAATTAGAGAGCTGAGCAATATTCACACTGCAGCCAAAGCAGATCAAAGTGTTACCTTCCTCCACCCTGGTCCTCTGTTAAGAAGGAGAAGAAAAGGAAATAACATTTACACAAGTACTTCACTAGATGTTTGCGTACTTTATTTTACTTAGCAGATATATAGGGGGAAATATCCAGAAATTGTATTATGCCATTGTGTTAATGTACCACAGATTTTTAATCTATTCATCTACTGATGGGTACTTGGGCTGTTTCCAGTTTAAGATTACTCTATAGGATTAGTACTCAAAATGCCAGTAATTTTTTAAGTTTTAAATTTAGAACTTTGGCTTCAAAAGATGGATTATGCTATCTCAACCATAATGATTTTTACCCCCATAACATCTCTACGGACTGCCATGCATCTTGATATTCCATTATGCCTGAGCTATAACTTCATTTTTCCAATACCTTATGTGAAAATTGAGATACTAATGCAATCCAGTGGTCCAAGCTGGATGAAATATAGATGTGTAACTACGTAAATATAGTAATGGCTCCAAGTAACTGTTTAGAGCATTCAAATGCTCATATCCTCTAAGGAATGGAAGCAGTTAGAACTTTTCAGAAGCTTTTTTTCCCCCATCACCATTTATCCCCTCTATGTCTTCTTCCACCCCCACCCATCCCCTCCCCTCCCCTACCCCTGCAATCACCACACTATTGTCCATGTCCATGAGTTTTCTCTCTTTTTTCCTTTTTTGTTCAATCTCAACATCCTCTGGCCTCATCAGAGCTGTATATCTGACTCTCTATCTATGAATCTGTCTCTATTTTACTTGGTAATTCAGTTTGTTCATTGAATTCCACATATAAGTGAAATTATATGGTACTGCCCTGGCTGGTTTGGCTCAGTAGTTAGAGTGTTGGCCTGAGGACTGGAGGGTCACGAGTTCAATTCTGGTCAAGGACATGTGCCTTGATTGCAGGCTCAGTCCTCAGTCCTGGCCTTGGTCGGGGTGGGTGTGGGAGGCAACCAATCGATGTGTCTCTCCCACATTGATGTCTCTCTCTCTCTCTGTCTTTCCCTCTCCCTTCCATTCTCTCTAAAAAATTAAAGAACAATATATATTTGGGTGAGGATTAACAAAAGAAAGAAAGAAAGAGAGAGAGAGAGAAAGGAAGGAAGGAAGGAAGGAAAGAAGGAGGGAAGGAAGAAAGAAAAAGAAAAAGGAGAAGGAAGGAAGGAAGGAAGGAAGAAAGAAAAAGAAAAAGGAAAAAAAATCATATGGTACTTGTCTTTCTCTGACTGGTTTATTTCACTTAGCATAATGTTCTCCAGGTCCATCCATGCTGTCATAAAGGGTACAATTTTCTTCCTTTTTACAGCAGAGTAGTATGTCATTGTGTAAATGTACCATAGCTTTTTTATCCATTCATCTACTGATGAGCACTTGGGCTGTTTCCAGATCTTAGCTATTGTAAATAACACTGCAATGAGCATAGGGGTGCATATATCCTCTTGAATTCATGCTTTGGGTTTCTTTCGATAAATTCCCAGAAGTGGAACTGCTGGGTCATTTAATAGCCTTCTTAAATTCTAACTTCCATGGCATCTGCTATTTTCTCCTCAATCAGTAGATAATATATAGCATAGTGGTAACTTTGAAATCTGGTCACTTTTGTTTTCCGTGTTTAGCTTTATAAGCATTTGGAAATGCTCTAAACCATGAGCATATGTCCATAATCTTAAATGTGTAATAAATATAAATCTTTCATCTGCATTACACATAGTAACTTAGAATAGGTTATATGTAAGACAAATCTTCAGTTCATGGAACTGTACTTATAGCAAGAAACAAATATATATCTGTTAACAAGTTCAATTTGGACTCCTAAAATACTTATCCTAGGCCATAAATACCAGGCAATCTTTAAGGTTGCCAAATTTCTGGAACTCATTCAAAATTTCACAAGCTCTGAATTCCAAGTGATATTTCCCATCCTCTTAATTGGTTTGGGTTGGAAAGAAATTGACATTTCCAACATATTTCTACTTAAGTTTGTGTTTTCTGCTATGTAAACATAATTTCTCATTTTGGAGAAACTCAGCATTTTTTACTCCAAACAGCTCTCATGGAAGCAGTAGCTGTTCATGAAGATGTGCTTGGTCCAAAAGGCAAAACTAAAATCTGAGTGAGGACAATAGAGCTCACATGACATGTCAGGTCCTTAAATAATTAAACTCCATTTAAAACTTCTCATTTCTTTTTTTAGTTGGTGTACAAAGGAATTAAGCTGGTAGAAAGATTGTAATGCACTTATTTTTTATACATTTGTAAGTGTTGGATTTCTCCCCCCCCCCAAGAAGTTTGTCTCTTAATGATCTAAGAAGTGAAGAAGTAAAGAGCCTTAAGAGATGGGGTTGAGGGGAAGGGAGAAAAGTAAGAAAAAACAACAGTGCAATTTTTTGAACATTTTAAGCATATAATACTTTTCCAAAGACACTTATTTGTTGATCAATCATGTCTTTGTTTTAAATGAAAATTGTATTAGTCAGCCCTGGGTGCCATAGTGAAATACTATAAATTGGGTGCTGTAAATACAGAAATGTATTTCTCACAGTTCTGGAGGTTGTTCAAGATCAAGGTATGGCAGGGTCAGTTTCTGGTGAGGACTCTCTTCCAAGTTTGCAGATGGCCTCCTTCTTACTTTGCCCTCATAAGGTGGAATGGGAGAGAGAAAGAGAGCGCTCCAGTGTCTCTTCCTATAAGAACACTAGCCCTACCACCACATTTAACTTTAATTACCTCCATAAAGGCCCCATCTCCAAATGCAATCACATTAGGGCTTCAATATATGAATTGGGAAGGGGGAGAGAAACCATAACTGTTAGTCCATAGCAGTAATGTTCTATCCACCAAAGCCAAAGGGTCTCTGGAAAGTGGGTTTGATATGACTAACAGGCAGCTAAGAAGTTGTCTAGTGGTCAATGGTTTAACCAGAATGCTCTTGCACTAGCCCTATAAGTCAAAAGGAAGTACAGATTACTTGTTAATACTTAGGATTATGGGAGCTTTCCTGCCCTGTTTTGTGGAGATTGCAAAATTGTGCAGCACAGTCTCAAGAAAATCCTTCTATATAAAAACCTATAAACACATGATATATGTTGAACATTTCAGTATATTAATTTCTTCAGGCCATTCATACTCCACACTGGATTATTTTAGATATAGGTTCAACAAAAGATACCCTCAAAAGAACCAAATCAAATAACAAATATTTTCTGATCCCCTATTATGTGAAACCATTACCAGCCATTATAGGACAGCTCTTCCACAAGATCTATATGGCTATTTCCAATAGTTTGTAGCACCAATAAACACCATACATCCAAAGCTTTGTGTAATGACCACATTGTTGCACATGATGTTTTTTTCACTGTGTCCTTTATTACTAACATAAAATGAAAGGACTGTTGTTGCAAGGAAAGAAACGGATTAGGCAGCAGTATACAATGCATACAAAGGAAGTACAAGTTCTCCTTCCAAATATTTACTTAAAATGTCAATAATTTTATCTTCTTTGTTTCTCTTTCCCCATAGTAAAAAAGCACAAAGGCTAAGGGAAACATTTTGTATTATATAATGTTCCCCAAAGTTAGCTCCATGAGAAGAAAACATGATTGTACTTTACCTGGGTTCAAGAGAAGGTTCTCTAAAGAACATCTGTTTCTTAAGCCCTGATTCTCCCATTAGCTAATAATATGAACTTGTGTTGGTCATTTTTCAGATCTTTCATATATACACTAGAGGCCCGGTGCATGGATTCGTGCACATTGAAAGGAAATTAATTAGAAGAAATATTTTAGAGACAGGGGAGGGGCCACAGGAGGGCTCCAGGGTGTGTCTGGCCTGTCTCACCCAGTCCCAAATGGCTGGACCCGAGCAGCAAGCTAACCTACCAGTTGGAGCATCTGCCCCCTGGTGGTCAGTGCATGTTATAGCAACTGGTTGAACGGACAGACACTTAGCATATTAAACTTTTATATATATAGATGGCTTTGAATGACAAAATATCACCCATCTCTTTCAGTTGTGGAATGCTACATTCTGGTTTGTAAATTTATTTGTAGTCCATGTAAGATGTAATTTCTACCCTATATCATGGTCAGAAACTCATAACAATGTGTCAAAAGTTTAATACATGCTTGTAATTTTTTAATTGTTTCTCCTAAGAGAAAAAATAGAAGCACTCTATGGTAAGAGTTAAAATTATTTTCCTCTCAGGCTGCATGTGAATAAGAATTAAGTTATTCAGTATCCCAGGTTTTCAATGTGCTGACATATCTCAAGAGAGAGCCTGGACATTTTAATTGCCTCTGTTACACAAAGCCTGCTCTGTGTGTGTGTATTGTCAGAAAGTGCTACAGTAGTTTTACTCAAATGTTTTTGAGGCCCCATGGTTTCCCTATGCAAGTACTAGTGGAAGTATAAGCTTGGAGACTGGGTTTATGTCAAAGATCATATTTTCGTACATATACATCTCTGAGAATTAACGTTTGTAAATGTTTATTTAAAAAAAAACTTAAAAACTGGGAATGTGGTAATATATTAAAATTGTATTCCACAAAACAAAATGTTTTTCCCCAAAGTTTCCAGATTTCTCATATGCCACATTTTTCAACCTTAGCATTCGCAATTTGCTTTTCACTTTCTGAATGTTACTTCTGGTAAGACATGGCATTTTGTCCTTGAGAAGTGAGTGCAAGTTACTATATTTTCCCTCTCAGCCATCTCATGAGACAGGCAGTAAAATGCCAAGAATAATGTAAACTATACAGGGAAATATCATGACGTACTACACCTAGAAATATCTCAGCTTAATAGGTGTTGTACCATTAAAGGTGAATTTTATGGAGGTAGAGAGATATAAATCTGTCATGTAGACAAAGATTTACAATAATACTCACTTCAGTGGATGATTTTCATCACAGTTAGGACCATCAGGCAACTTGCATGTTTTCTTAAGTCCTTTAAAGTTATGAAGGCCTTCACGTATTAATCCAAGGTTGGTACCATGGCCTTCCTGGCGCTGATGCTGATGAGGTATTTTGTCACTTTTCCTTTCCATTATTACTGATGTGATTTCAGTTGGTGGGATGGTATTTTAGTTAAATAAAATTGATTTAAAACTCTGGTTAGACAACTTAATAATAATTTTCTACAAACAATGCATTTTTATTTTTGCTACAGTATCAATATATGTTTTTATAACTCATATCTAGACATAGACTTCATTTTCAAAATATACACAATATGTCACTATGAGAAAAGACTTGCTTTTGTATTTTTACACTGATTTCACAAATGTAACAGAAAATTGAGTGATAATTTTGTTAACTCTTAATATGAAGTCACTGAAAAGCAAACCATCTTATTCAGTAAGCTACTGACAAATTTGGAAGAAACCACTGCATTAATAAAAGAACAATTAAAAACAATAGCTCCAGACTTACTGTTAATGAAGTAAAATATTATTTTAACAGATAAAGTACATATATCACTTTTTAGCTCTTTTGATTACAAATTTGAATTTTAACAAAAATGCTAGATAAACATAAGATTACATTTAAAACCCATACTCCACTCATCTCACTTTATGTACCTGGATACTATAAAAGACATGAATAAGATAATATATTATAGCATGTTTCTATAATATTTATTAAATATATATGTTTAAATATTTTAAGTGAGCTTGCCAGGTCATTTTCTACCTTGGAGTTCTAACTTCATAAGTTTTCAAATGCTGCTTATTAGATAAAATACAAAAGTTTAAGGTAAAACTACATAGAGACATTTGTCATGCTTATATGTATTGCAGAATATATAAGTGGTAGAAATGAAATAGTGAAACGACAGTTTTAGGCACAGCTGCTGTCGCTGGGACTGGATGCCCACAATAGGGCATAAGCCTTACCAGGGCCCAGGGTTCTCAAGGTTGCTGGTAGACTGGTATTTTCCCAAGGGCAAGAACATGAGTGACTCTCTTCCTATCAAAAAAAACATAGGGCCTAACCAGTTTGGCTCAGTGGATAGAGCATTGGCCTGCAGGCTGAAGTGTCCCGGGTTCGATTCTGGTCAAGGGCATGTACCCTGGTTGCAGGCTCCTGGCCCTGGTAGGGAGCATGCGGGAGGCAACCAATCGATGTGTCTCTCTCACACCGATGTTTCTCTCGGTCTCTCCCTCTCCCTTCCACTCTCTAAAAATCAATGGAAAAAATATCCTCGGGTGAGGATTTAAAAACAAACAAACAAACAAAAACATAGGTATGAGCCTAGACTAAACTGAAGTAAAGCCAAAAATGAAGTAAAGCCAAAACTCTGCAGAAAGAAATGTCCTCAGATTAGTTTCATTTCCCTCCACTAAAGCGACAATGCATATATAGTCCAGTTTCCTAGCAAATAAGGGCATGAGTCCTAAAAGAATATGATGTAAAAAGATCCATCTCCATTGGTCTTCAATGGGACATTGACCAGGCGAAGAGTTGTAGGAGGATGTAAACCAGGGACCACCTCCCTCTTCAGCCCGGACCCAAGACATGGGGAGAAAGAGTCAGCCCCTATATCACTCAAGACGCAGGGGCATTATTTTTGTTTTTTAAACTAAATTTATTTATTATTTAGAAGATGTGATATGACGTGGATAAAACATGCTCCCTTGTGCAACATACTAAAAAGCATTCTCTATAGAGGAAAGTTGGTTGAAATTTCCCAGGTATTAAACTTGTAATGCAAGCTAAGCAAATCGAGATATTCTAAAGGCTACCACCTGGTGAATGCATGACAGTCAGCATAAAGGATTCAGCATTTCCAGAGATTTTTGTAATGTGTTTTAAAATATTTACGATCTTATTTAATTTTTAATTATTGAATTTTATTAAACCTAATTATAACTTCTTTCACAGATAATAAAATGACACATAGTTACTGAGGAAGACATGGTATTAACACATGGAATTAGCACCTTAGACTTCTACTCCTCCTGTTCAACCCAACCCATAGAGGAAAATATGTTGTTCACACTTACATGTATATTTTAGGTAGCAGACATTTAGGGATTTGGCCATAAGCATTTTGTTCCTGCCATATATAAATTTGTTTTGGGAGACTTAGGATGAATAATAATGAGCAGGGATGATATGACAAATTCTGCTTATTACATTAGTCAGCTTGATAATTTAGATTTATATTAAAATAAACTTACTCTTCTTGTATTATGTACACATAGTTTTTATTGTCAGCACTAATTATTTAACTTTGTACATATTCAGTAAAGAAATAGAATAAAATATTCATGACTTATGTAGGTATAATTTTTTTTGTATTTAAATTGAAAGAAAAGTAGTATAAAAGGATACAGATCTGTTTAAAATCTATTCTGCTAGGACAGTGGTCGGCAAACTCATTAGTCAGAGCCAAATATCAACAGTACAATGATTGAAATTTCTTTTGAGAGCCAAATTTTTTAAACTTAAACTATATAGGTAGGTACATTGTTATTAACTTAATTAGGGTGCTCCTAAGGCTTAGGAAGAGCCACACTCAAGGGACCAAAGAGCCGCATGTGGCTCACGAGCCGCAGTTTGCCGACAACAGTGCTAGGAGAAGCAAAAAAAGAATTTCCTATTTAAATGAAGAGATACAAAATGCAGCTAGTTAAACCTTATTTTAGAGATTCACAATACTGCATTTGCACTTTAAAATTTCCTAAAAATTATGCTGAAGAATCCTTTTTTACTAAGTCTAACCCTGGACATTGATAATTTATTTAACCATAAAACTCTTTTGAAAATCTATTATCAAGACATTTTGAAGTGTTACTCTAATTAATGTTATTTAAAAGGTTTTTTTATATAAATATGGGCTTTAAGAGGAAGTTTAATAGAGAAAACACTTGCACATAGTTTAAATATATAATACACAATCCTAAATATTATATTGAACCTATTGATTCAGTTGAAATGTTTCTCTTTTGACAGGATTCACATGTAAACCCTAACTTAATTTCTTTATAATTCCAAGAAGCAAAAACATTCACCAACATCAATAAATGAAAAATAGATAAAGGAACCACACTGCATAAACCTTTCTTTGATCACTGTTCTTTCAAACCATCCACTTATCTAGAGCAGGAAGTAACACCACATAATTAGCAAGGCAACCAGAGCATTTTGCTTATTGTCAATAATGCCACTTCCAGTTATAATAAATGGAAAACTGCTAATCACTATTCACATTTCTCCCAACCCAACATACCCACAAGATCCCATATATACATTAAGGAAGTAATGTAATCTTCTATACAACAACATTCAGAATTACAATTATCTTACTGAAATGAAATTTTGAATTTGATTTTAACCAAAGAATCTCATTCAATAATTAACAGAAATCCTTAAAACCTGACTCTCAGGGGTCTAAGGATTGTCTCCAGAGGAT
>NW_005370315.1:1336454-1341290 GCF_000412655.1 Myotis brandtii | reverse complement strand
ACATATCAACATCTAGGACTGGGTTCATCATTTTAATAGTATTAGAGTTTTAGGGAGCCAAATAAGTTACACTGTTATTCCACATATAAGTTCAGAAGCAACCAAGAGGAAAATACAGGAGTCAGGTAGATAGACACTCCCAATTTGTTACTGATAAAATTGTCTGGATAATATTCAGATTAAGAACTGCATGAGGATCAGAAGATTAGGCTTTAAGACTGTGCAAAATGTTGCTGATGAACTTGCATCCACTTAGTGTAAGAGTGGCTAAAAAAACTTCATCTAGTAATTAAGACAAAAGATAGGGAACTTACCTTTATTTAACAGGGTTCTGAATGGGAAAGATGATGATGGTGATGATGATGATGATGATGATGATGATGATGATGATGATAAAAACACTACTAGTAAAATCTCCCTTGGATATTTGCCATAATAAATCTACTCTTACTCTGGGACTCACCAACACCACAGTTGGGAAAACCTAAAACTGAAAAATTAAAGTGGACCCAGATTCTTTACATACCTGGTACCCATCAGAAAAGCAAAATCAAATCCTCTTTGAAAATAAACCTGCAATCCAGGCCCCAGTACCTACAGATTAAGTACAGTTCACAATAAAAACTTAACAAATTAATGAAAAAAGAAGCCACTCTGAGTGAAAGTGATTGAAAAAATTAAAACCAGCTTTAGATTCTCCAGTAACTTCAGAAGATGTTAATATATGATATAGAAATTAAAATTACTTATAAAATGTTTAAAGAAAACAAATCCACTCTTTGATTTCTCAGCTCCACTATGTCCAACATTTTGCCTAATAAAATTCACCACAGAATATATCATGGGATCCAGAGATTGGAAAACTATTGCCCGTAAGCCAAATCTGGTTGTGCCCATTTATTTACATCTATCTATAACTACATATGACAGATTTGAATAATCATAAACAAAGATGCATGGACCTCAAACCTAAAATACCACTATCTGGCCCTTTACAGAAAAAAATTTTACCAAACTCTGGCCTAAACAAATACTTAAAGATAGTCAAATAATAAAAAAGGAAAATAATATAGAGATCCCCACATTTATTATAAACTCCTGTTTATAATCATACTAGAGGCCCATTGCAGGAAAATTCCTGCAAAAATAGGGCTTCCTGAGGCCGGAGCGAAGCAGAGAAGGGAGCGAAGCCTTGGCGGGCTTCGCTCCCATCTCTGCTGCCTCGCTCCCTCCCATCTCTGCGGCCTCGCTCTTTCTCATCTTCACTGCCTTACTTCCTCCCGTCTCCACTACCTCGGCTCCCTCCCATCTCTTCCACTTCGCTCCCTCCCGTCTCTGCTGCCTCGCTCCCTCCCATGTCCACTGCCTCTGCTCCACTCCCGTCTCCGCAGCCTTAGCTCCATTCCCTTCTCTGCCGCTTCGCTCCCTTCTGCAGCACTTGGCTTCCTTCTATGCTGTCTTCAGTCTTCGCTCTGTGCCTGTGTATGCAAATTAACCTCCATCTTTGTTGGTTAATTTGCATATCATTCTGATTGGCTGGTGGGCATAGCACAGGGATGGTCAATTTGCATGTTTCTCTTTTATTAGTGTAGATACCTACAGCAAAATTACATTTTCAACTCTAGAGTAACAAAGAAAATTAAAGACTCCTAAATTTCCCTAAAATTCCTTTTGTTAGATATGGATATAGTAATTATTTTCTCCAACTCTGTGGTTGCTCTCATTGATTATTATTATAATCACTATATTAAAAATAAATTATATTTACAAAAAAATGTAATGTACAAAAAATGTGTGTTTTTTTTTAATTTTTACCTACATTTCAGGATAAGCAGATTAGACAAAATACACAAACAGCTATATATCTTCCCCTCTCACACTTGTATTCAATTGACTAAGCCAGCTTTTAGAAACTCTCCCCCACTTCTTTTATGAAATAGTTTAATTTACATCCTAAGTTTCAATGAGAACACAGCTCATGAGTCAAAGAATATGATATGTTCATGTAATGCTATATTTTCTTGCTCTTTCTTGTACATTAGTAGCAGTAAAATGTTTTTATTGATCAAAAGAAACATCTTACCAATCAGAAAGAATATATGCACCCCTATGTTCATAGCAGTGCTATTTACAATAGCTAAGATTTGGAAACAGCCCAAGCGCCTAAGCAGATGAGTGGGTAAAAAAGCTATGGTACATTTACACCATGGAATACTATGCAGCAGTAAAACAGAAGGACCTCTTACCATTTGTAACAGCATGGATGGACCTGGAGAGTATTATGCTAAGTGAAATAAGCCAGTCAGAGGAAGATAAGTATCACATGATTACACTCATATGTGGAATATAATGAACAAAATAAAGTGATGAACAAGATCCAGAGACATGGAAGCATCGAACAGACTGACAAATTTCAGAGGGAAGGCTAGGTGGGGAATTGAGAGTGATTAACTGGGGAACTTATATGCATACTATAGGCCCAGTGCATGACATTTGTGCAGGGGGGTGGGGGGACCCCTCAGCCTGGCCTGTGCCCTCTCACAATCCAGGACCCCTCAGGGGATGTCCAACTGCCGGTTTAGGCCCTATCCCTGCAGTAGTACATCTGGCAGTCAGACATCTCTCTCACAATCCGGGACCACTTGCCCCTAACCGTTCGCCTGCCTGCCTGCTCAGTGTGCTTCATAGGGTCCAGTCATTCCGGTTGTTCCGGTCATTCCACCTTTACAGCTGCTTAGGCTTTTTTATATATAGACTAAAGGCCTGGTACACAAAAATTTGTGCACTCGGGTGGGTCCCTCAGCCCAGCCTGTGCCCTCTCGCAGTCTGGGGCCCCTCGGGGGCCCCTTCCCCTGGCTGCTGGCAGCAGTTTTCCTCCGGCTCCCGAAACCCAGGCCTTCGCTCTTCACTGGGAGGGGCCGGCGCGGCAGGCTTCACTCTTCACTTTTCGCTGGCCGCTCCGGCCCTGGGGGAGAGGCTGGCGCAGCAGGCGAGGGGCTTAGCTCTTCACTCGCTGCGTGGGCCCCAGGGACAGGACCGGCGTGGCGGTGTTAGTGCTTAGCTCTTCGCTCACCACGCGGGCCCCGGGGGCGTGGCTGGTGGCGGGGCTGGTGCAGCAGGCTTCCCTCTTTGCTCTTCGCTCGCCCTGCAGGCCTTCACTCGCTGCTCCTGCCTGGGGCCAACTGGCTTTGCTCCGTCACTTGGTGTCGCTGGGAGGGGCCGGCGCGGCAGGCTTCACTCTTCACTTTTCACTGGCCACTCCAGCCCTGGGGGAGAGGCTGGCACAGCGGGCGAGGGGCTTAGCTCTTCACTTGCTGCTTGGGGCCCAGGGACAGGACCGGCGTGGCGGTCTTAGTGCTTAGCTCTTCACTCACCACGCGGGCCCTGGGGGCGTGGCTGGTGGCGGGGCTGGCGCAGCAGGCTTCCCTCTTTGCTCTTCACTTGCCGTGCAGGCCTGCACTCGCTGCTCCTGCCTGGGGCCAACTGGCTTTGCTCCGTCGCTTGGCGCCTACATATGCAAATTAGCCGCCATCTTTGTTGGTGGTTCATTTGCATATCATCCTTATTAGCCAATGGAAAGCATAGCGAAGGTACAGTCAATTACCCTTTTTGTCTTTTATTAGATAGGATATGCATAGCCCAAGGATACAGACAATAGAGCGGTGAAGGACTCGGAGGGGTGGGTGTGGAGTAGAGGGAGTCAATGGGAAAACAAACAAAGGGGACAACTGTAATCCTTTCAACAATAAAGATTTTTTTAAAAGAAACATCTTAGTGGGTCAAATTGATAGAGAATTTTCTGTTCAGAAGTTTTAACTGCATCCTTACAGTTCCTTTCTTACATGATAAGCAAAGTCGGGAATAAGTACATATATGCCAATTCCAGTTAGCAGCCATGTGCAGCCCATAGGAATTACGTTGGCAAGATATTTGCATAGTCCACTTGCCAACTGAAGGGACAGTGGACCTTGTGCTCAGGAAACTCTGCCTGCAATTATGTGTGGGTGACTTCTTTCCTGTGGACGTCAGTCTCTTCAGGTGCAAAAGAAATGTATTGTCATTGGCCCGACCATGCATGACACAAGCACCTATGTTTGATTCTGTAAAACCAAATGACTTATTTTAAGGTTTTGACCGAGGCCTCATTTATCCTTTTCCTTCACACTTCAGATCTTTTAGGTTTTTGTTCAATTATCCACTTCTCAGAGCCTTCCCTGACTTCTTTCTATGATCAAATGTTATTCTCACCCACCATTTCACACACACTGCCACCATTCCCAGCATGCTTTATCTCCATCATCCTGTTTTATTTTCTTCTAAAACATTTTATCACATCTCATTTTGTTTTTTTCCACTCCCCTCACTAGAATGTTAGCACTGTCCCAACAAGAACATGTTCTTGCTTGTTCACTGCTGAATCCTTTGTGCCCAGATGCCTAGCATATAGTAGATAGATCTTCAATGGTAAATGAAAAGATATTAGTAAGTACAGGAATTTTTCTCACTAAAAATCACTCTTGAAAATTCATTAATTGAACCTACAATAGGTGTTGCCAAAGCCTAATGAAAAGCCAAAACTGGTTTCAGCCCTTGAATAGCATCTCTTTAGAATGCATCTTTTTCTGCAGTGCTGGGATACCCCCCTAGTGGTTTTATTTACCTTTCTACTATTTCCACGCTCTTACAGGAAGGCATAACTGAGCTACAATATTTTAAACTCTATCTTAAATAGGTCCTCTTCCTCCTTTTCAAATATAAACTTGTTTCTGAATCTGCCTATTTTCTTTCCTTTTATTTTGATTTCTCATACAGATATTTATTTCCCTAACAGTGGTT
>NW_005370315.1:1335622-1336245 GCF_000412655.1 Myotis brandtii | reverse complement strand
GTTATTAACTTAATTAGGGTATTCCTAAGGCTTAGGAAGAGCCACACTCAAGGGGCCAAAGAGCCGCATGTAGCTCGCGAGCCGCAGTTTGCCGACCATGGCCCTAACATATCTTTCTATATTTTCCCTGTGGGATAGTGAAAGAGGTAAAGCAAGTGAGTTCTAGGTCTGCTACAAACATCTATTGTTTGAGTGAATCTTGTCCATCTCATCCCCTCAGTGTACCAGTGGTTAACTGCACAAACCCTGGAGGCAGGCTACCCCAATTCCAGTTCCGGCTCTACAATTTACTAACTGTATTGCCGTGGACAAGTTCATTAATATTCCTATACCTCAACTTTCACAGTGATAAAATGAAAGTGATAAAAGTACATCTGTCATATAGGACTATCTTAAGGATTAGATGACTATCTACACTAATAAAAGACAAACATGCAAATTGACCACCAGCCAATCAGAGCGACTATATGCAAATTAACCTAACTAAGATGGTGGCCGGCAGCCACGGAGCTGGAGCGAACAGGAGGCGTGGGTTGCCCCTGGCAATGGAAGAAGCCAAGCTTCCCTCCCACCTGCCTTGGCCAGCTCTGAGCTCCTCTCAAGGCTACAAAGTTTCAATTATA
>NW_005370315.1:1326013-1334820 GCF_000412655.1 Myotis brandtii | reverse complement strand
CGATCCCCAGGGAGCGGGCCTAAGCCAGCAGGTGGACATCCTCCAAGGGGTCCCAGACTGCAAGAGGGCATAGGCCAGGCTGAGGGACCCCCCCCCAGTACACAAATTTTTGTGCACCAGGCCTCTAGTATATAAAATACTTGGAACAACACTTGGCACACAGTAGGCATTCTACAGCAGGTAGCTATCCTCCTATATAATAAAAGCCTAATATGCAAAGTTGTCCCCTCAGGCAGTTGTTCAACCAGGAGTTCTACCAGGCGACCAGGAGTTTGACCACTCGCTATGACATGCACTGACCACCAGGGGGCAGCATGGAACATGGTGGGTGTCAGCGATATGCCATATGCCGTGACCTCTCACCAGCTACCTGGGGGCAGGGGTGATGGGGCTGGAGGTGCGGTGAGAATGCGGGGTGTCTGCCAAGCTCACTCTCACTCCCCCTGCTACCCTCCCCTGGGAAACCAGGGCTCACATGCTGGGGAAGTCCCCCCACGCTCAGGTACCGGGCGCCTGTGAGGAGCCCACCCCACACCTGCACAGCCTGTTTTGGTGAGCTGGGCTGCAGCCACCAGGACTGCAGGGGCTGGTCAGACTCCCCGTGGGTTCGTGCAGGAGCCAGTCTGTGAGGCCGGCCGGGAGAGAGCAAGCTGCCCATCTGGCTTCCGTGCAGCGCTGCTGGGTGGCCCAGAGGCCCACACTACACCCCGGCCCACGGCATCCAGCTGTGCTCACCACATTTCTGTGTGGGGTCTCGGGCACCGTGACTCAGGCAGAGGGGGGACGCACTAGGGCCCAGGAGCCCAGGTGCTGCCCAGGCCCAGAGGCCAGCTGGGACTTCCCCTCCCATGCCAGACACTCGCACTTCAATCACCGGCTAGGCCTAGGGACCGCACCTGTGCACAAATTTTGTGCACTAGGCCTCTAGTTTTTATTATAATCTCAGTAGGAGGTATTTATCAGACAAACATCTTACCAAGGCTTGGGCTCATCTAATATGGTTCCACAATGCTCCCATTTGAGCTCTCTCATCACTGGTTCTCAAAGTGTACTCCCTTGGTCAACTAGCAGCTTCACCTGGAATTTGTTAGAAATGCAAGATCACAGGCCCCAGCCCATACCTGCTGGTCAGAAACTCTGGGGTGGAGCCAATCAATCTGTTTTAAGTAGCCCTCCATGTGCTACTAAAGCACCCTCAAGTTTTTTAAACCGCTGCCTTAGATTCCTAATTCACTCAAGTTTCTGACTATGTTCTCTGTGAAAAGGCAGTGACCTTGTAAATTTATCACATTGAAAATTATGTAATTTTTTTCTCTTATGCTTATCTTCTTGATCTTTTACTTTCAAACCTGTTCAAATTCTCTGAAACCACTTGGTATGGTGGTTACAACCTTCTGGAAGGTAGTTCCCCCAATACTCATTCTGACTCCTGGGTCCTGCTTTAGGGATTGTGATTTAATTGGTTTCAACGTGTTGCCTTGGCCACCAGGATTTAAAGAGAGTTTCCAGTGCACAGTCAGGTTGACAGCACTCATCTATATATCTGTTTGGGCACACGTGTGTTCCAAATTTCCTTTTTCTAAATCTTAATATGAGAATACTGTTTTCCAGCCTAGAGATTAAAATGATATAGATCACTGATAAAAACAAAAATTCTAAATTCCTTCCCAATACCAATAAATCAGAATTTCCAACAAAGCCCCCAGGAAGAGTTTTGTTGTTGTTGTTGTTGTGTTGTTTTTAACAGGCACCCCAGGTGATTCTTCTCATTAGGGAAATACAGGGAAGAATGATACATCTAAAATAGGTAAATATGTATGATTCTTTCTACTTTGCATTGAGTGACAAGAATATTGTCTAGAACAGTACATGAAACTGGAATTATACCTGTTAGCTTTCATATCTTTTTATCTTTTTACCCATTAAGTATAATGTTATAAACAAAACAGTTATTCTATTTAGATTACCAAAGGGAAAAAGTGATTTAGAATTAATTTTTAGGAAGAAAATAAAATTTCAGGGCATTTTCAGAAAGAATGAATCTAAATTCCTTGCTGAGCTTGAAACATTACTTGCTTGCTCAGTTAAGAAGAATGACCAAGTTCACTCTCCCATGCATAAAAACTTCCACTACTACTTTGAAAAATATTTTAAATTAAAATGAGTGTTTATTTTAAGTGAAATAAACTTCATTTAAATATTATAACCTTAATGGTTATATGGTAAATACTAATTCATTATTACAAAGCTAGCATTTGTGAGGTTAAGTAATTATTTGGCAAAAAAAGATTACAAAATCCAAATTAAAACACCAATTTGTTAAAATTACCATAAAGCTTTCACAGTGTCTCTTAGAAATTAATGAGACAGAACTCTGTGAAGTAGTGAAATTAAAGGGTAACTTTATGTATTTCTAATGTAATAAGTGTGCTTTTATCAATTAAATGCACAGCTTTTAGTACTTAGCTTGTAATACCTTGCTAAGTGCCAAAAAGTACATTCATTAGGTTGTGTGATTTAATTTATTATCATAAAATTTATTCTGCTTTAATGATGCTTAAAATAGCTGAATTCATGAAAAGTCCAAAGCATAAATTACATAGATAGGATATTTTTAACCAAAGGAGAAGCAATACAGCTTAGCACCTTTTAATATTGGGCGGAAGGGCCCCTGGACTCATTATGAAATCTACCCTGCTTACCTTTGTACCCTTTCTATCCCCAACTTGTTCCCACCAAAATGCCTGAGCCTTCTCCACCATCTTCCCACCTGATTTCCCAACTATAGCCCACTTTCCCATCCAAAGATGTGTCTTCTGTGTCTTACTCTCCCGTGTCTCTCTCTCTCTCTTTTTTTCTCTCTCTCTTAGGGTGACAGTTATTAAAAAGAAAACCCACAGGCCCAAAATGGTGTCACAGGTACCAAAGCCCAGGACACCAAACCTAGATTTAATATCTGATCTAATTGCATTTTCAACCTCTCCCAGAAACATAATCTTAATCAACCACTCTGGAATTTTCTAGCCAAGCACCAGTAAGGTCATCTGTCACTCTGATCACATCCACTTACCCCACAGAAAGAAGCAATCCGAGTAACAAAAAAACACTTTAGGTTCTCTTCTCTCAAAGAAAAGATGTCCCAGACCCTTGAAGTACCCTTCTAGTTGCTAGATGGGCTGTTGCCATTCATGAATCACTGAATAAAGCCAATTAGATTTACTCGATTAAATTTTTTCAACGCAGCTAACCTAACTAGACAGCTGTAACTAAATCCAATGTATTTGCTAAAGCAATGTTTCTCACACTCTAATATGTGTATGAATCACCTGGGGATCTTGTCAAAATGAAAATTCTTATTTAATAAGGGGGTGGGGCCTGTGATCTTGTGGTTCTATCATGCTCATAGAGATGCTGCGATCCTGCTAGGATCCTGCAGAAAGAAACTGAAAGAGCTTTTTTCCAAGTTAGAGCAGTGTCTTTCCAGTGTTTTCCAAACACTCAGTGCTTCAGAGAAATGAAGATTGTAGGCTTAATTCCAGATCACTGAATCTGAATCTCTGAGGTATAAACCCAGAAGTTTTCAATTTTCATAACCTCCCCCACGTAATTTCAATACACCCCAACAGCTAAAACACAGGCTCACCTCTAAGCCCATTCCTAGGTCTTCCATAAGTCATAGTCATGTGTTTAGAGAGTTGCTTCTACAGACACTGCCCTAAGCCAAAGGAGCAAAGCAAACAGTGGAGAGAGCAAATAAAACGATGGTTAGGTGAGAAACTAATTGGAAGAGTAGGGTTATCAGTAGGATGTCCTCTGCATACCCTCCTGTTACTGGTGGAAGTGGAGCTCTTGGGGTTCTGCGGAAACAAGAATTTCCAGAGACCACCCCTCAAGGGAGGATAAGGTATCATGAAAAGCTGTATTGATGATATAACATTAAGGGAGTTTCTTTCCTTTCCAAGGTCCCATCTCCCTTTTTTCTACCATGGAAAAAGTCCCAGCTTGTCTTCAATAGAGCTAGAATCAACATCACTGTCCAGAGTCTTCACTCCATATTAAAGCATAGTCCAGTCCAGCATCTGGCTAGCTTGGCTTGTGTTCCCAGGTGCAGTCTATTGTGTGTGGGGTCTGCATGGCCATGAGCAATATTGCTTCTTGGGCCAAATGGCAGGCTAGTGTGTGTCATGGAGCAAGTGAGTGCAAGGAAGCAGGATCAAAGCAAGAGGAACAAGAGAGAGAAAGTTTCTTAGTCTGGGGATTTTAACTAGGAGTTTAACCAATGAATCCTTCAGGACTTCATGCACTTGCAGTGGCTCTACCATCCTAGCCAATCCATGGTTTCCAAGATTAGACTGATAGACAAGCATCTTCCCTACATCATCCTGACTTCACTGGCATGTGCCCATCTTCCCCCAGTGATCTGCAGGGAATGGACTAGTGATTCCCTGTGAGTAATGTGAAACTGCAGCTTTCTGGTGAAGCTGCCCAGATCACCATGCTTATAATGTCTAGCCTCATCCTTGCTCTCTTCCTATTATTAATATTAACTAGCTAGTTGCAACAGTAAGAGTAGGACACACAAATCAATAAAGTCATTGTTTTCATTCTAAATCAGAAAGAAGAAGAAGAAGAAGAAGAAGAAGAAGAAGAAGAAGAAGAAGAAGAAGAAGAAGAAGAAGAAGAAGAAGAAGAAGAAGAAGAAGAAGAAGAAGAAGAAGAAGAAGAAGAAGAAGAAGAAGAAGAAGAAGAAGAAGAAGAAGAAGAAGAAGAAGAAGAAGAAGAAGAAGAAGAAGAAGAAGAAGAAGAAGAAGAAGAAGAAGAAGAAGAAGAAGAAGAAGAAGAAGAAGAAGAAGAAGAGGAGGAGGAGGAGAAAGGAAGGAGGAGGAGGAAGAAGAAGGAAGGAGGAAGAAGAAGAAGGAAGGAGGAAGAGAAGGAAGGAGGAGGAGGAGGAGGAGGAGGAGGAGGGAGGAAAGAAAGAAAAAGCAACCCTTTTGTCTGATGTGAGCACCTTGGGGATTACATAAGAATTTCTTATAAAGTTCTTTTTTGCTACTAGCAATAGTGGGAGAGTTTGCCAGAGCATGTGAGTCTCTGAGTTGTCTTACTTGGCTGTCTCCAGTTTGCCAATTTCCTCTTATTGACATTGCTTCCATTTGTCATTACTTTGCACCACAAGGCTGGTGCTAAGTCATCACCAGTAATTACATGCTTCGGTAGAAACTTGGATCCTGAATGCTCAGGAGAGTGCAAAAGCTGTCATGAAA
This sequence comes from Myotis brandtii, assembly GCF_000412655.1. Taxonomy (NCBI): domain Eukaryota; kingdom Metazoa; phylum Chordata; class Mammalia; order Chiroptera; family Vespertilionidae; genus Myotis; species Myotis brandtii. Next base: position 1,329,556 of record NW_005370315.1, on the reverse strand, counting down.
ATTTAAAAGTAGAGACTCAAGCATGTGGCCTCTCGAAAGATCTACATGCAGCTTTCAACAGAAGTGAACATGCTCCAAACTGAGGAGCTTTCTCCTAAAAATGTAAAAATTAAATGTGTCCAGGTTAGTATTTTATAGAAACACTCCCCCCAAAAGAGCCATAAATGAAATAACTTTCTGAAAGTACAGCTGCTGAAAGTACCCCACACACGAGTAAAGATAGACCTCAAATAGCATTTACCCCCAACTCACACGGCCACTTTTCCTCCACAGGGAAGCTGCTAACTAATATCAGTTTCATTCACTGACTTGAGTTAGAAGTTTTCTGCTTTACAGGCAGGTCTGTTGAACATATTGAGATATTTCTGAGAGAAAATGATATCTGAGTAACATTTCTTACAGACATTACTTATAGTGCTCTTCAAATGAGCTCAATTTTAAGCATGGTGTGTTTTGTTGCTCAAAGCAGAATCTGGAAGTAAGTCAAGATTTCACTAATGCATACAGAGGTATGCAATTTAAAACTCTGACATCTTCTGAAATGTGTAAGGATTCAAGTCAAATTTAGTTCATTCTAAATCACTCTGTCTAACTTTAGGAAAAATCAAGTAGAGGAAGAATTCTTTAACACCATGAAAGAGAAAGAGTCTTTGCTGTATCTGCATGAAGACATATATAGCAAAAATGAAAGGAGAGAAGAAAAGGGGGGAAAGGTTAAAGGAGAAAAATGAATCTAACTAAAACTTCAGTAAATTAAAATGTTGGGCACTAAACATTACTAGACAGTAGCTGATTCTAACTAAATAGCTCTACACGTCTACTCCTTATTTTAACTCCCTACTTCATTTTATAAATGGAATGCATTATTTTTATAATTTATTAATTTTAAAGAAACAGGAAAGGAGTTTTTAGAGAAAGAGGGAGAGAGAGAGAGAGAAGGAGACATCAATTTGTTGTTTCACTTTTTCATTCATTTATTGGTTGATTCTTGTATGTGCCCTGACCAGTGATCTAACCCACAAGCTTAGCGTATCAAGATAATTCTCTAACCAACTGAGCTACCTGGCCAGGGCATGGAATACATTATTTTAATGTATGTCAACAAATGAAAATTCAGTTCTGTTTCCACAAAAACAAAAGTAGTAAATCTAGTTATAAGATGCAAAATTAGGGGCGGTGAGATATAGAATCCCATATAATAAAAGCCCAGCAACCATAATGGCAGAACGACCAGAATGACCACTCGACCAGTCACTATAAGATGCACTGGGGAACTGGGGTGGGTGGCAGTGGGGGGCAGGACTGGAGACAGGGCAGAATGGCTGACCTCTTGGTCCCTCCCCGCAGCCCACAGGCTCCAATCACCGATGGCAAACGGGAACTGGGGTGGGTGGCGGGGTTGCGGGCAGCACCAGGGCAAGGTCCCCACCCTGCCGGTCACCCCACACACAGAGGGCAACCCACAGCAGGGATGGGGCTGGTTAGCAGGCAGCAACAGCCAACCTCTCTGTCCCTCCCCTGGCCGTCAGGCTCCCATCACCAGATGGCGAATGGGGAACTGGGATGGGTGGCGGGGAGATGGCCCTAATCGCAGGCTAGGCCTAGGGACTGTACCTGTGCACGATTTCATGTGCCAGGCCTCTAGTTATAAATAAGAAACTACTCTCAAGATGATTGTGATCTTGCACTTGGGGAGTAGAGAGAGGGTTGTTAGTAAGAGAACCCTAATAATGTGGTTCAAAACAGTGCAGTCATTAGGTTGGAAAATCAAGGACTACTTCATAAAACAGATGCTTTATAGCCCAGACAGTGTGGCTCAGTTGGTTAAGCATCATCCCATGCACCAGAAAGTCATAGGTTCAATTCTCGGTCAGGGAATATGTCTGGGTTGCAGGCTCAATCCCCATTGGAGGGTGTGCAGGAGGCAGCTGATTGATGGATTGATGTTTCTCTTTCATCAATGTTTCTCTTACTCTACCTTTCTCTCTCTTTTAAAAACATATTTAAAAATAAAAAAATAAAACATGCTTTATGAAAAAGACCCCAATACTTGTGTAAGATTTTTAAAGGATTAATTAGAAAATTAAGAATATTTAGCAAAAACTGTGGAGAGCAGCTACAGCGTTTGGACAGGTTCAAGCCTCAGACTAATGAGAGGGCACGGTCCTCTCATGGCAAAGCCACGTGCAGGTCCCAGCTTGGAGGGCAAAGCCCTCCCAGTACAATTATAGCCAAAGGCTATGGTTGTAAGCTTGACCTTATGGTCCGAACCTGTGGTCCCAGGTGGCTGAGTGATGTGGGCTGCAGGAGGTGCAGCAAGTGCTGCCAAAACAAAGCTTAACAGAGTTCTCAGGTGCATGTAATTAAGTAGACTTGAAACTCACAAGAACATTATAAACATCTTGACCACGCCCTTGCTTTGCCTCATGGGATCTGACTATAAAATAAAGACTCGGCTTATAGGCTGTGGCACTGTCTCTCCATCTGAGAACTGTGTCCCACCCGGTCCCAACTGTATTCTCTTCTCTGTCTTCTTTAATCCTTCACCGGCCCTCCTCAGGTTCACCACTGACCATGCTGAATGAGGTTCAAAAAGCTATAACAAAAACATAAAGGTTAGAAATCATGAGATGTATTTGTCTGTACTGTGGGTTTGGCTCCCTGTTGAGTTCATATAAGAGGAAGTGGGGGGCTAGCTAATTAATTATAAGGACAGTTGGCTAGTAAGCTGAGAATCTTTTTCCGGATTCAACAGTAAAGAACCTTTATGTATAAGAGTAAGTAAATTGCAAAACTAGTCTTTCTATGTGATGGATTTGTTTAAGGAGAAGAAGCTAGGAATTTACTATGGAAGAGCTCTCTTAGAAAGACAGAGGAAGAGAAAGTCAAGGAGGAATGAGCTAAGTATACTGTAAATGAAGGAGATAGAAACTATAGAACTTGGGAATACATTGAACAGAAAGTTCAGGTAGAGAGATGAGCAAGAAGTATAGAAGAGGAAACTCAAAACTATCTCTGGGGTTTCAAATTTAGATAACTAGCAATAGAATATGTTTGGAAAAAGATATACAAATTTCAAAAATAAAATATATAAATGGAAAATTTTCCATTTAAATTTTAAAAGGTTTGGATCAGATTAGTATTTGTTTTTCTTTAACCATCTGGATAATTGCTTCAATTACCTTCCTTCTTTAGCTAGCATACGTGTAGTCTTTTTAAGATAATGCGGATATATTACATTATGAAACACACATATAAAATAAAGCAATATCATGACAGGTGTTATTGCTATATTTATTGATTTTGTTAAAATCATTAATATAAACTTTTAAAGCATAGGTATTCAGTAAAATAAGGAAATATGCTTGTTATTGGATTTGCTTCACTGACTTTGGTTTAACAAATAAGCCAAAAACCATAAGAGTTGAGTTGACATATAAGCAGACTAAGAAATATTCCTCAAAACAAAGTTAACCTAAATTTGCTTATATAATTTTAATCTTAGGAAATATTTCACATTTCAAAATCTGTAATATAGTTTAT
>NW_005370315.1:1324188-1325974 GCF_000412655.1 Myotis brandtii | reverse complement strand
AAAATTTACTGATATAAATAATACTGTACAATTTTAATGACAAAATAAAAGTTAGCTATAGTTTTGGTGGTCAGTAACTTTTTCCTAAAATATTTTTGCTGTGTCAGGCATTGCATTAGGATTAGAAGTGTCAACAATGAAAAGAAAGCTCACTTTAAGGAAATTAATATCTCAAAGAGTAGAAAAGCCATCAACTATTACATATTTGGAAAGCTGGGGATATAGTGCTGTGATGGACAAAAGAAGAGTACCTAAGGCAGGTTTCACAGATCAGAGAAGACGTCTTCAACCTGACAGTGAGAAATAATTGGACCAGCTAAAAGAAATAAAGCAGACATAGAGGAGTTTCCCAGCAGAGGAGAGGGCAGTGAAAAACCTGGGGGCCAAAAATCTGGAGCGCCTGAAAAAACCATAGGAAGTGCAAGGGAGAGGGCTGAAAAAGTAAGGAGAGGAAGAGGATGAAGATTTGTGATTTTACACAGAAGAAAAGGACTCATTAAATTGTTAAGCAGGGAAGTGACAAAATCATGTTTGCATTATAAAGATTAATTCCGCTACAATGCAGAGCAATAAATAAAGACTGGATTGAAAGAAAGATTGGCTTTGAAGATATTGCAGAATATAAAAATAAAAGATACTGATGGCCTCAATAAAAATAGTTAAAAGTGGATATATGTAAGATAGCCTAAGACACACAGGAATTTGGTAAATGAATAAATGGGGGAGATAAGGGACAGGAGAAGTCTAACAGGAGATCTAAGATAATATCAAGTTCCTTAGATTGGCTAACCAGAGAGATGGTGGTGGTATTCACTAAGTAGGGTGTGTAGGAAAAGACCAAATCTGGCAAGTAAGACATGAATTGAACCTCATTATATTAAAGTAATATGCCTATAAGCCATTCAAGTGGAGACATCTATAGGCAACTGATATGCAGATTGAAGCCAAGAAGAAAAATTGATCTAGGTCCAGAGATTTATCGTCAGCATATAATATAGCAACTAAAATAAGGGTAGTAGGTGAGATTGTTCAAAGAGACTATTTACACTGGCAAAGGAGAAGGTGGAGGATGGAGCCTTGGATGATACCAACACCGAAGGCAAAAAGAGCTGTGAGGGATAAAATAGAAAAAGGAGAAAAGTAAAATGTGGTGAAAGTCAAAAGAAGTGCTTTGAAAAGAGAGGGTATTAATGCTACTGAGTGGTCAAGTATAATAAGAACTGAAAAAAAGAAGACTAAGAACTGGACTCATTCACAAGGATGTTATGAATAAACATGACAAAAAATGTATCTGTGAATTAATGGGGGCAAGTGAGTTTGCAGTAAGTAAAAGAAGCTAAATTCCACAAAGTAATAATAGGTAGACAATTCTTGTAGAACAAGCTTGGGAGATATTTAAAGAGGGACATTGACTAGATGTAAGAGTGTCTTAAGGAGGGAGTGACCTGGCATGATTACATGCTCATTACAGATACAAGTACAGAATGACTTTGAAGGTACAGAATGGAATCAAAACATCCCCAAGTAAAATAATTAACTTTAAGGAGAGAATTTTTTTTTCTTTAGGGAAAGGAGAAAATGATGGATTCAAATTTTTTCTTAGCCAAGTGTATTAGTCTATTGTTTTCTAAGGCTGCTAAGTCTGAATAACAAACCACTAAAAACTTGGCAATATGCAACTACAAATGTCTTGTCTTATAAGATACTAGAGGCCCGGTGCACAAAAATTTGTGCACTCGGGGGGGAGAGGGGGTCCCTCAGCCCGGCCTGTGCCCTCTCGCAGTCT
>NW_005370315.1:1307859-1323446 GCF_000412655.1 Myotis brandtii | reverse complement strand
TCTCCTTTTTTTCTTTTTTTTTTTATTCTGGCATTTATTTACCTTCTATGGCTGTCACTGGAGCTGAGAGCCGGCTTTCTCTCTGAGGCTCGGCTGCTGAAAGCAGGTTTCTGGCCTTTGTTTTCTGTATTCGAAACAATGTTGCGACTCCAGCTCTGAGATCCCAGCTGACTGACAGGAGGTTTCTGGGGTTTTGTTTATCTTCTATAAATGTTACAATGTTTCCAACTGAAGCTCAGAGGTGGGCAGCACAGGCGGGGAACGTTGGAGTCCTCCATCACTGAAGGAAGCAAGCCTCCCTGTTCGTATCAGCTGCCTGGCTGCCGGCCACCATCTTGGCTGACAGTTAATTTGCATATCTCCCTGATTAGCCAATGGGAAGGGTAGCGGTAGTACGCTAATTACCATGTTTCTCTTTTATTAGTGTAGATTATATTATCATAGATCAGAACACTGGTTAATTGGGTTATCTCAAGGCCTGACACAGTGAAATCAAAGGGTAGGCTGGGCCTGTGTCCTTACCTGAGACTCAGGGTCCTCTTTCTAGCTCACTGGCTCTTGGTAGGATTCAGTTTCTTACAGCTGTGAAACTGAGGTTCCTGTTTTATTGGTATCATTCTAGCTTTCTAGAAGCACCTGTTGTTCTTTCCATGTTGCAATCTATACAAGGTGGCAATTTGCTTCTTCAAGGCCAAACACAAGAACATCACTGCTGCTTCAAATCTCTCCACCTTCAGGAAGGACCCAGACTCTTTTAATAGCTCACCTGATTAGATCAAGCCCATCCAGCAACATTTCCTTCATGATTTAAATCAAAGTCAACTGATTTGCAACTTTAATTCCATCTGCAAAATCCTTTCACCTTTGTCATATAATATATCCCAATCACAGGCGTGAAATACATTTTATTCACAGGTCCTATTCAAAACAAAGGGGGACGGATAATACAGAGCATATACTCCAGGAGACAGGGACTTTGAGGACCATCTCAGAATCCTGCCTACCGCACCAAAAAAGAGGTCACCCAAAGATAAATATTTTATTTTCTTTCCCAAAGGGAGATTTGTTCACTATTCACTTAATATGTGGGTTCCCATAAATAGGTAAATAGATGGATAGATGGATTGACAGAGATAGACAGGTAGATGATAGATAGATGATAGATAGATGATAGATAGATGATAGATGATAGATAGATGATAGATAGATAATAGATAGATAGATAGATAGATAGATAGATAGATAGATAGATAATAGTTAATTTACATCTTTTATGGAAGTGCTTCACAGACTTAAAACAAAATCTACAACAACTAAAAGAAGTTCCATATGTACTGAAAAAAAAGCAACACTAGTGACAATTGTTGGTCCCCTTCTCACCAAGAGTTAAGGGAAGGATGTATTTGCAGAGAGCCCTCATTAGTCTACATAGAGATTGCAATCATGGTCTTCAATAACACTGGAAAAAGATAGCAGGAAAATGAAGGCAATTGTTGCATCTCTCTGTTACCTCTCTCCCTCCTGTCTCTGTTACCTGTCTCCCCTCCTGACTTGGGAACTTTTTCTCTGGGTTGGAACTAACTGTTATCACCCTTTTTGCGGCAGCAAAGGCCTTGTGCTGGACACAGCACTCACTCTCCTGATTCCATAATGGGTGCAGTTCCTATAAGCATACTTGCTTCTAGACTTTCTAAGCACAGGAAAGAACCGAGTGTTGAGGACTTTTTGCCATTTGGATTTTGATCTCTTTGTGAAATAAGTGCAGACAAACCAGGTGAGAGTTAGGTACCTGTTCATACTGCAAAGAAAATTACTTTTAAAACATTGATAGCACAAATTAATTCCCACTTACTTTATTCTTTCAGCATTGTCCAAAATTATTCTATGAAAAAAAGAGAGAGACTCATGAACATGGACAACAGTGTGGGGATTGTGAGGTGGGGGTGGGAGAGAGGGGGAAGGTGGAGGTGGAATAGGGCATACAGGGGATAAATGGTGATGGAAGAAATAAAACAAAATATACATGGGGAACAATATACAGATGATGTACTGTACAATTGTATGCCTGAAACCTACGTAATTTTCTTAACCAATGTCACCCCAATAAAGTAAATACAAATAAAAAAAGAAAAAGAATACAATTGTTTGTACGTTGATCTTATATATGCCCATTTTGCTTTATTCTCTTATCCTAATAAATAGTATAAATCATGAAAAAAATATATAAGAGGATATTTTTAAATCTACAATCATAAAAAATAAAAATTTCAAATGCCAAGATTGAGACACAGTGCAATGCAACAAAAAGTGTCTTGCATGTCTGTGTACGGAAAATTGTAACATCTACCAAAACAAGTACATAACACAGCATCTCTTAGAAATTGGCTGAGAGAGATGCTGTGTTATGAAAGATAATTAGATCTAAGACTCTCCAAACACAGCAGAATACAGTGCCATAATCAGTTAACAGTATCTTCCAGAGGTGTGGAAAGAGGATGGGGGTGGAAATGCAAATACGATTAAGATATGCAGATTGGGGCAAAAGTAGGTTTACAGTTGTTCAAATGAAAAATAGTACAATAATTAATAAATAATAATACAAGGATAAACTCTGTTTCACATACTCACAACTGTAAACCTACTTTGGGCCTACCCTGCATTTGCCACACATGATGCAAACCAAAAAAAAGTAGGATAGATAAAAGAGGGAAGAATAAGAATAGCTACTAGTTATTGAATTCCCACACTGTTAGGACCATTATGGTGAATACTTTCTACACATTACCACAGATCTGCACAATGACCTTGCAAGGTAGATATTGGCATCACTTTTTAATGTCTTGCAGTAGGAAGACATAGAAACTTAATCCAGGGGCACAGAGGAGTGAGAGTCTGCAACATGTCCCCAAGTTTAGCTGATTTCGAGGCCAATGCAATTTCTCCTGAGTCACACTGCCCCTGGTAGGAAGGGGACCCAGTGAGGAGCCTGAGGCCATATGCCTCCAGAGCACTGGGGTAGCACATGATGAGATAACTTTAGGCTCTTCTGGTTGCTCAACCATCTTGTGGAGGTTTATTTTCCCAACACAACATAAATTGAATATGCCTTATTCCCTTGGATATGATAAGATTATGTCCTTTAACTGGTTTATTTTCATAATAATTTTTAGTAACACAGATTTTTTAAACCTAAATATCTTATCCAAAAAAAGGTTTTGTATCAGAAATTTATGACTGAGTAAATTTTTGGACTGGCCATTTATTTTCTTCTGGTTTTAAAAAAAGACACTAGTTAAATAATACTTTAAATAAATAATGCACAATATCTTAGTTTCTCGGGCTTCTTCCTATGTTCTAGTTTGCACAAATCTGCACCAGTCTTCTGGAAAAAAAGAAATCATTATTTGAGGGGAAAAGAGACACACTACTTCAGTAACATACATGAGAGTATTGGGAGCAATTCTACAGCTTTTGTGTTATTAGTGATATAATTGTTCTTTCCGCTAGTGTTTCACTCCTTCCCCTTTGAGAAGCCAACATAAGAGACTTCTGCCTATGTGTCAAGAGCCAGAAACTCATTATGATAGCAGCCCTGCAAGGCAGTGCTGGGAACCAAACTGTGAAATTGTGATTCCTTCCTCGAGTGGAGTGTGGGAGTGCTACGTACTGCCGGTTTGCTAATGGATTGAACCACACAATCACAGCAAATGTTAGAAAACCCTGAAGGCTGATTTTGTGTATTTTAGCAGTGTTCAAGAGAAAACTAATCAGGAAATAAAATTTATTAAAATAAATATATCCTTGGGTAAGAGATAGATGCTCTAACATTTGCTTTTCATTGACATTTGACATGTATTTTGACTATTCTTTTAAACTTTTATTTTTCTAAATAATCCATTCTGACAGAATATGAGGGAAGTAAAAAGGGTGAACTTGTCAGCTGAATTTTGCAAAATTTTATAATAAATCAGGTCTTTAGCTATTTTTTTTATTGGATAGATTTAGGGATTAAGTCGCCAAAACAATCTTCCCTTCTACTTAAATTTTATGCAAAAAATATGTAAGAAAATAAGATAACTAGTTTAAAACCAATATAGTGTCATTCCTTCTATTGCACCTATAAATATACAAAGGAATTGTGAAGCTCAAAAACTATTTGATGTAAGCTGCAAACCTGGATGATGTAGAGAGAATAAAACCTCAACTTGCAACTTCAAAGAAACTCATCTCAAACTATGATTGCTTAAAATAAAGAAATTTATATAAATTTTTCCCTAACTGTTGGTTTTGTTTATTCACATTTCAAAGCAGGCAAATTTGCATGTAAAGGGATTCTAAAGTGAGCAATAAGTCTATAATTTTACGTCAGACAATGGTATTTCGGTTTGGTGCAGGGCATGAGATGTTAAAAAGACTAGCATAACTCAAAGGGACATACATTAAATGCTCAAGTGCCAGATGCACTTAAACATGAAGAGTAATCGAAACAGAGCTGCCCCATAGCTGAATCGTCTCAGTCATTCTCTCCTAATTATTTTCCCCTCTCTCTGCCATGTGTCTTTCTAGGTCATAGTCTCTGTCAAAGATCCCTCCTGCCTTTTCTTACTCCCTTGATCTTCTCTCGGGCTCTAGAACAGGGATAGAAAAGTTACTAGTGGTTGTTTGCCAAGTCATATGCCAATATAAAGAAGGGAAAGTTTGGAGAGTGAAGTTGGAGAAAAATGGTTTTTTTACAGATCACTTCCATCCCCCAAAAATGGGTGATGAGAGGTAATCAGGTAACTGTGAAGCTAACCTCATAACAATAGACAGATGTTTGAGTTTGAGCCTCCCTCAGAGTCTGTGAACAGAAGTATTCTGGGAGTATTGTCCACAGGTACTGCTGCTGAGTTAGGTGCAGGGAGAGGGGTGTTGAATAGGGCTGCTTTACTCCTCTGTACTCATTTGCCATTCCTGAAATTTGGCCCCTGTGTCCAAAGCTAGTTTTATTAGTGGGTTTTTATCCTCAGTAATGATACCCCATTAAAAAATAAATAACCTAAAAAATTGATAAATTTATCACAAATATTATTTTTAAAAAAGTTATGATAAGTAACATAAGAGCTAACAATATTCATCTTTGAGAAACGTTTTAAAACATCACTATTGCAAAAACAGAAATGAAACAAAATGATTATTCAGGTTACATTTGTATACATATATGAGTGCACATATATATTATTAACTTATGTCTTATAAATGTTATATCATAAATCTAAAGGGAAGAGCTATTTTTAAATGGTGTGTCATAACTACTAAGGAATTTGGAGAATAAACTTAGATCATGCCTCACAATGTATAACATTATACAATATGTAAACTCCTTATGCATAAAAGAGCTATGTAAAAAGATAGACAGACTATAATAGGCAATATATATGTGTAGATAATAATAATAATTTTATAAAAAGAGGAAAAACAGTTTCAGACAAATATTTGCAGCAAATTTTACATATAAAAAAAAACACAGCCGAAACCGGTTTGGCTCAGTGGATAGAGCGTCGGCCTGCGGACTGAGGGGTCCCAGGTTCGATTCCGGTCAAGGGCATGTACCTGGGTTGTGGGCACATCCCCAGTAGGAGGTGTGCAGGAGGCAGCTGATCGATGTTTCTCTCTCATCAATGTTTCTAACTCTCTATCTCTCTCCCTTCCTCTCTGTAAAAAATCAATAAAATATATTTTTAAAAAAATATCTATGCTACCCTACAATTACTAAACAGCTAGTGAAGTCACAATCGCGTGCGAGGGCCAAGGGGCATGTTCATAGTAATAAATGCTCAAATGACTCATGGGGACTGATGGATACTTTGCCACCTTTCAGAAGGACACGCATTATGAGCTAAATGGAATCATTGCAGCCCAGTCTGACGTGGCATGTATCGTTGCTGTGTTTAACATCAGGTTGGCTTAATGATTTGAAAATCAACGTATTATTAAAGAGTTAGCCCGCTCCACCTAAGGTCAACAGTGTTCCAACATCACCTTAGGTCTCTACCTCTGCTCCCATAATGCCAGCACACATGCAGACTGTCCTGAGAGAAGCTATTTCATCTTCTCCAATGCAGACAACCGAAACCCAGGCTATCGCACCACAGGAAACAAACATGGCCAGCTCACCACTGAACTCTTACACAGCAGATGGGAATGGTGCCATGGCACAGCCTGCAGAAGGTGTTTGGCAATGCCTTGAAACTCACATATGCCTGGAACAAAATCCATGGATGATCACCAATGAGATGCTCTACATTGGAATCTCCATTACTGCTGTGCTATTGCTCACGATTTTGGCTGTCAAATTATGAAAAAATATTTATGCAGGAGAAGAAAGCTTATAGAGATAAGCAAGGTCATCTAATAACTCTCAGACTGGACCTCACAAAATGCAGTCTGAGGCTGTGCTGCCTTCACAATGCAGTGTGTACCAAGCAGATGACAAAATCTGCTTTGAGAATAATCTTTACAACATGCATGGACATCCAGTGGCCCTCTACTGCTTGATGCCCGTGACTACAGAAGTCAGTGACCAGACATCACCACGTCAGAGTCATTTAAGCTCCAGGATAGTTTTCTGTCTTTTTCCCCACAGTGTTCCAACATATAAGTTAGGTTGGGTTGTATCTCTAGCTCATGTATATGTACAATCAACCTAATTGGTAATATAGACCAATTTTTTATATACATATACACTGCATAAAAAGCTTATACAAATTTGTTTAAAGGATATAAACAATTTGAATTAAAGTGAGTAAAGTAAGATATCTGTATTAAAATGTTCAAGTCTGCTATTATCAAACGAACACATTTAAATAAGTAATGTGCCTTTTTAATCTAATAAAATGAATAAATTTGGTAATCAAGCAAGCTCTCTTGTACATAACTTATAAAAGGAAATAAATTGATGAATTTCTTTTAGAAAAATAATTTTTCAGTGTATTTTAAGACATAAAATGTTTGTACCCTATAACCTAATTATCTCACTTTTGGTGGGAAGATAGATAAAGGAAGAAAAATAATGAGAGGAAAACTTAATATGCATGAAAATATTTATTATAACAAATATAAAGCCATTAACATTATGAGGATACAATGACATCACAGAAAACTACTTACTTTTAACACCAAATGAAAAGGAAACAATTGTATCTGTCTACTAAATATAAAAACCATGCCTATATAAGAACTATGTGGGGAAGAAACAATATTTAAAAGAGTTTGACCTGTTAAATCTTTGAGTATGGGTCATTTTAATGCATGTGTTTTAATACACTCAATGTTACACTTTTATTTATCTAGCAAAAATAACTTCTTTGAAGTAAAATTTCCTACCACAGAGTAACATAAATTCTAGTGGTCCCCAACTATCCATCTTATCATTTTTCATAAAAATTTTAGCTGGGCACAAGGCCACTAGAATAAAGGCAACATGTCCCAGTCTCCTCTGTAGCCATGAGTAGGCATGTGACTAAATCCTAGCCAATGTTCTATGAGTCAGAGTATTAGTGGCAGCTTTCTGAATCCCATCTTAACAGACAGCTGTCACATATCCTTGCCCCCACTTCTATGTTCCTTCCTCCTGCTACCTCAGTAGTAGAAGCCAACCTGGACAGGGGTTGAAATCTAGAGTTGACAAAGCAGTGTGAACTAGGAGCCTGAGTCTTCAAGACAATGCAGAGCAGAGTCAGACTCCCAACCCTGCTTTACTTATTTCTGTCTTTTGTCTACAGGAAAGAGAGTGAATAATGAAACATGCTGCATGAACCAACTGTTAGTTTTCACTTTTCTGTTATTCACAACAGAATCTCAAACTACTAAATGCAGACAGCGGACATCCCCTGAGGGGTCCCAGACTGCGAGAGGGCACAGACCGGGCTGAGGGGACCCCCCTCTATCCCCCCAGTGCATGAATTTCATGCACTGGGCCTCTAGTTTATAAATAACACACACACACACACTCTCTCTCTCTCTCTCTCTCTCTCTCTCTCTCTCTCTCTCTCTCTCTCTCTCTCTCTCTCTCTCTCTCTCTCTCTCACACACACACACACACACACACATACATGCATATATAATTGCAACACAAGGTGGGGGAAAAGTTGGTTTACAGTTGTGAGTAAGTGAAACAGAGTTTATTCTTGTATTATTTTATTGATTAATTATTGTATTATTTTCCATATGCACAACTGTAAACCTACTTTTGCCCCACCCTGTATATATATATCCACTGAAAAGGCCTGGAAACAATGACTAACCCAGTAACAAAGCATATTTCTGGTGACCAAATTGTGTCTTGAAATACTTTATAACATAAGAGAAATGGAGAAATGTCTGATTCCATATGAAGGGTTGGAAATGTACAAATTGAGTTTGGAAATTTGTTATACCAGGTAGCAAGGGAGCTTTCAGAGACTTTTTAGGATCATGTCAAAAGGAATTAGGCATTAACTTGAAGAGTTTCCCAATGGCTAAACATAAAACAATTTGTTTCAATAAGCATAAGAAATACAATATGTTTACTTAATGGATTTATGATGATATAAAAATTAATTAGTCATCTTTTGGGAGATGTAAGGGAATAAATACATATCTTGAGAAATGCTATACAAAGAGAAAAAAATTAGGTATTTATGTTGCTTTCTTATATGCACTGTAAAACTGGCTGACCAAATGGTAGAAAGGGGAAGCATCTCTTTATAAAATTATTTCAGGTAATTAAAAAAGTAATAGAATTAGAGTATCAGCATTTTACACAACAAACTGTGTTCCAGAGTGAATTACTTTCACCCACAATATGAAGGACTGATAGTGTCTCTCACAAAATCTTGCCAAACTATACTGTGTGTGCATGTGTGAAATATATAAATGTTTTTATAAAAATGGAATAATACTGTAATATTATTAAAAATATATAAAATAGCCCTGACCGGTTTGGCTCAGTGGATAAGAGCATCGGCCTGCGGACTGAAAGGTCCCAGGTTCGATTCCGGTCAAGGGCATGTACCTTGGTTGTGGGCACATCCCCAGTAGGAGGTGTGCAGGAGGCGGCTGATCGATGTTTCTCTCTCATAAAATATATATAAAAATATATATATATAAAATAATAAAATGTATTATATATAAGTATAAAACTGTAATAAATAGTTTGCTCTTAAAGAAATTTAATGTATCATAAACATGTTCCCTCTTTTAAGAATACTATACAACATTTGTAATGATGGCAAAATAGTCTAGTATATGGGTGTATAGCACCAGATTTATCATTTAAGTAATATTTTATTTTTATCGGATTTTTATTTTATCTTATTTATGTATTTTGTATTATGACTATAACTTCAACAAACCCTTTTATAGTAGAATGTTTTCTATAGCTATGATTATTTTCATAAGAAAGTGAAATTATTAGTCAAATATATTTTTAATGATTTTAATACAAATTGTCAAATTGTCCTCTAGAAAGGTTTAGTAGGATACCTGTCCACCAGCAGAGTGCTGACCTTCCAGCCCTGCCTTATCCTTTTAAATATATGTTTGTAAAAGTTTGCAGCAGGAGAAAGGATAAATCATGTTAAATTTATCGTTGGGGGAAAAAAGACAATTTAAAGACATTCAATTAATCTGCAACTTTTATTTAATGTATTTATTATTTCCTTGAAATCTAACGTGTTTATTTTTATATACCTCTAAATTAAACCATCAATGAGTTTTTTTCACTATTTAATATACTACATGAGCTGGTAAAACAAAATTTTTAAAAAAAATATGGAGTTAGTAAAATAAAGTATCTTATCTGGCCTTCATTATTTGCTAAATCTAATTTATCAGTCACTAAAGCCAATCAGCTATTTCAAGTTTTTCTATAAATGGAACAGGTACTGTATTTAGTAAAAACTGTGAGGTTAACCAGTAATGCATTTATTTATTATTTGTTATCTATTCTGATGAACTAGTTCAAGTAGTCTTTTTTTATTTTTTTAATCTACTTCTGCTGTTAAGAATTAGAAACCAAGGACAAATCCAGCCTTGGTTTAACTTCCTTTTGTAAATTACTGAGCACATTAGAGAATAGATGGTAGAGTCTCCCACCCCACCCCCTTTCATCCATCTTTGACATACCTCCAAAGTGAGTTTCGTCAACTGCTGTGACACGAGAGATTTCTAAAATGCAGGCCATGATCTCGAGGTCTTGTATAGCTTGTGATGGTACTGGAATTGGACAACCATCCATCTTCCAGGCAGAGATTCATTTAAGGATTCCTAAGTACCTCAGTGTTGAATTTAGTCCAACCTCTTTGTAATGAAAGGATTTCCCTGAAGGACCTAGGTCTGTGTATTTATTTTTAAAAAGAATTACAGGCTAATTTTTAATGGTGGCAGGGTTCTCATAATCTCTTGTTAATAGTTGCAGGATATTCCCCAGTAGAAGATCTCAGTTTTTGCCTAACATTTTTCTTGAAACAACATTGTTTTAAGAAAATGTTGCTATTCCAATCTGTCACTCCCTGGAGCAAAAGAGCATGGCTGAGCATCCAAGGTTATATTTCCTGTCTCTTGACATTTATCTAGAGCCTCTCTCCAATAAAGTATTTTGAATTTAAAACACTCTTCTTGACTTGTATGCAAGACTAATAGTTCTTCATCTTGTTGCTTTCCCTCCTTTAATTAAGTCCACCTTTGTACTAGTATATTAACTGAGTTAATTAGTTAAAAGGCATTTCAGAAACATATTAGAATATATAGTTAGGAAGGTACCTTAGAGGTGTCTTCAGCACCTACTCTGTCTAACAGAAAAAAAGAACTGAAACCAGGGAAGTTATGACTTTGCAATGTTCGAAAAGCAAGTTCACAGCTGTAACTCTATTTAGGATGTGGGTTCATTTACATTGTAATTCATTTAACAACAATGAAAAAATTGCCTGACTTATTAATGGCTCTAAAGAACTTGAGTTACCAATATGATTTCTCTAAAGTTATATGTAGAAAAGTATATATTACTGTTTGTGTAACTGTATTTTTAGAATCATGGAAATAGAAACATGTAAATATTGTTGTATTGTTACTGGTTCTATAACAAATTCATGTTTACTTGGCATTACCAATACTCTGTGATACTTTAGAAAAATGGGGAAAAACAGATTATTTCAGTTTATCAGAGAGCTTTAATTATAGTTGTAGTGTAGTAATAAGTGTTTGATTACCGAAATTGATTCCAGCTGTAATGAGGTAGCGTCCTTTTTCCTGACCCTTGGTAGCCTTGTCATGCTAATTTTTACTTGGAAAGGCAGTTTCCTTGTCTTGGTGGCATGTGCTACTCTGGTTCCCCCCCCCCCCACACACACACACACTTCCTGTGCAACCTTTTGCTCTGTCTAATTTGCTACTATCTCTTAAAATTAGCGATCTCCAAGTTTCTTTCCTTAATTATTTTTATTTCTAACCCCACCATCTTTGTTTTTTTTCAGATATTTCCATGGCTTCAATAATCTTCTCTGCATATATGATTTCTAGTACTATACTTTCAGCAATAATTTTTCTTTATCATATATCTTTCCCTTATCTTTGGCATTCAAAGTGTTTTCAAGACTTGCAGATTGTATGTCTGAAGTGTTCTCTCATCCATCCTCAATTTCGTATTTCTCCCTTTCAATCCTAAGTCATCTCTTTATTAACTCTTTCGAGACCATTGCTAGAGTGAACTGTTGGTCTCCCTACCTCTGAAAGTCTTTATAAATTACCCTGCAATATATGTTATGCTAATCTAACTAAAGCAGGGGTCCTCAAACTTTTTAAACAGGGGGCCAGTTCACTGTCCCTCAGACCATTGGAGGGCCAGACTATAGTTTTAAAAAAAACTATGAACAAATTCCTATGCACACTGCACATATCTTATTTTGAAGTAAAAAAACAAAACAGGAACAAATACAATATTTGTATTTGCATGTGGCCCGCGGGCCTTTGTTTGAGGACCCCTGAACTAAAGCATATCTTAGTGCTCAAAGGTTGCCAATGATCCCTGCTGGCAGGGCCAGCTGGGGGGAGGGGCCCCAGGCCATTGGTGGGCCAAACCCGCCCCCCATCAGGGTGTGGGGGGCCAATTGGTGGTGGGGCCAGCCAGCAGGAGGGGCCTCAGGCAGTTGGCAGGCTAGCCCCGCCCCCTGGTCAAACTCCCATCGAACTCCCAGTTGAGGGGACAATTTGCATATTATCCTTTTATTATATAGGATTATTATATAGGATAGGATGTTACATTATAATGTCTAAACATGTTTTGAAACCGTGGATTATAATTTTGATCTCTTTTAAAGACATATAATTCTACCATGCTTTCACCCTTAGTTCCTTGTATTTTGATACTTTTTAGTGGGATTTAGCCTCAACATTTTTTTACTAGTCATTTTTACATAAAATTATTTTCCTTAAATTTTAGGAAAGATTATGGTTTAAAAGGCATTTTCTAACTTCATAGGGCTTCTTAATCCAGTATTTCTGTATAGTATTAAAAATTTGGTAGTAAAATTTAATAGTAATAAAAAAATATATATAAAAAAATATTGTGGCTTGTTTTCTAAGATTTCCTAGTTCTGTTTCTCTTTCCCACATTCGCGTGAACATCCTCTTTCTTTTCTTGTTATTGTCTCTATCCTGACCAAATTTGATTCTATGCCAGACAGTTTCTTCCCCATATGGGACCCTATCCTGGACAGAAATCCTGGTTAATTAGTTTCAAGAATGCATAGGGGCTAACCAGCTCCAGCTCCTTAAACCTTAATGTGGGTCCTTGCACTCACCCACTATAGCAGTGGTTCTCAACCTTGGCTGCACATTAGAATCACCTGGGAATCTTTTTAAAATTCTGATTTCTGGGCCTCATCCTCCGGAAATTCTGTTTCTTTGTTATGGGGTGGGGCCACAAGTGGCAGTTGATAGTTTTTCCTCATTTGTTTATGTTACCAAACTAAAAGGGTTCATTGGCCTGCACACATCAAACCTTAATCAAAAGTGAACAAGAGTTTGCAGCCAAGAAATAAAGCTTTATTTTTAAGGAAATGTGCCAAACCTGGAGTCACAGGTGAGGCTGTGCTCAAAGACCTGGCTCCCCATGGCTTCTAGGGGGTGGATTATTTAGGGGACAAATCATTAATCATGGTGGAGTTAGGGTCGTGGTCTCTAGTGATTGGTCAGCACTAGAGTAGGGGTAGTAGATCTTGCCTGATGTCAGCTACAGTGTTTATCTGTTTGGTTTCACAAGGGTATGATCAGGGGGGTGCTTCCACTTTTCTGGTTCTGGAGCTGAAACACAACTAAAGCTCTGGTTACACTGTAGCTCTATCTCTATGATCAACAGACCCCAGGCTTTGTTTCTAAGATTATTTGATGCTGATCAGAACTTCATTATCCTGAAGGCATCCTATATAATAAAAGGCTAATATGCAAATAGACTGAACAGCGGAATGACCAGTCGCTATGACACACACTGACCACCAGGGGCAGATGCTCAACACAGGAGCTGTCCCCTGGTGGTCAGTGTGCTCCCACAGCGGGAGCGCCGCTCAGCCAGAAGCTGAGCTCACAGCTGGTGAGTGCAGCGGCGGTGGCAGGAGCCTCTCCCACCTCCATGGCAGGGCTAAGGATGTCCCACTGACAGCTTAGGCCCACTCCCCTAAGCTGGCAGTCGGACATCACCCAAGGGCTCCCAGACTGCGAGAGGGCACTGGCCGGGCTGAGGGACACCCCCCCTGCCCCCCTGAGTGCACAAATTTTGTGTACCGGGCCTCTAGTAATGAATAAGGAAGTGGATGTGCAAGGGAGCAGGAAGTGGGTGAGTTATAGTGCAGGATGAGGCTAGTTTGAAACAAAATAAAATAAAGGAGAAAATGTCATATTAAAGTATGAAGTTTCTGTGCTGTTATACTTATATTTTGAAGTTCAAAGAAATGGCTTGTAACCTAGTTTTACTGTAAATATTGACTATGAGTCTTTTTATATTCCTTTCTATTTGTCACCATATTCAAAGAACTTCCCAGAACATGCTGAAAGGTAGGAAGGTAGATAGGAGCATCTGGGGCGGGGCCTGCCCTAGGGTCCTGAACAGGGGTGGGACCAACATGGCCTTCAGACCACCTCTCTATGGGTGGCCCAGTAGACTGCCAACAGGCAGGTTCGGAGCCAGCTGGCTCTTAGCACAGGCTCAGAGAAAAATGACATGAACTCAATGCCAGTGCAACCTTACTAGGGCCCCAGACTAATTATAATAAAATTTGCATTTCGGTCTTTACCCTGCTCCCAATGGCTTTTTCTGTATACACGATGGGTAAGGACATGCCCAGAAGAAATATAGTTTCTATCAGCCATCCCTGAATGCTAATGAAAGGCCTCACCCAGAAAATCCCCCTTTTAAAGCCAGGAGTTGGGAGCCATGCCTCTCTCTCTCTCTCTCTCTCTCTCTCTTGTGCGCACTCTACCCCCAAGGACCAGGCCCATGCCATTTCTTTCCCCTTCCCTTCCCCCACCGGCACATATCCCCAAACCTCTAAGGGGCCCATGAGACTTTCGACCAGGGAAGCAATGGGCTGCTGCAGTGCATTCCAGGCTAACCCCTGAACCTGTCCCCAAGGCCTCCTTTTCTCTCACTTCCCAGTGAACAAAAGTTTATTTGAGTCAAGTGGTGTCAAACTGGAAGTGGTTAGGAGCACTCCACCAACAGGAGCAAAGGGGAGGAGCTTTATAGAGAAGAAGAAGCAAAGCAAGGAAATTATTTCATTGACTGTAACTTAAGGTTGCCTTATTTGGAAAATCTTAGCTGACTGTGATTGGTTGACCTTAAGGTTTCAATTTCTTAACCCTAAGGCAATACAGGCTTAGTGTCTGGTTTGTGTATCTAAGCTACTGAGGCATTACAGACACCTCAGCCCATAGTGGCCCCTTTGTTTAATTAATTTAACAAGGTTTCCTCCCTTGTCCTGATTTTTTAAAGGGTTTTCTGAAACACAGTCTCCTAAAAAAAAGTCCCATTTTCCTCTTTAGATTCCCTGCCCTCTGCTTTTTCTATAAGTTTCACCATGTAAGATAACTGTACTCAAGTCTTAAGTGGGTATTTGTTGGTGGTTGTCCTGAAATTCTCAACTGGAGTGACAGCAACTGGCTGCACTGGTGCATTCCTCTCAGCAATTCTCCCCACCACATCTCAAGCTACATTATCTCAAGGCACACAGTTCTCTTCCGGGAGTTGAAATAGCCAAAGGAATCCACATCATAATCTTGTCCTGAAGTTATTCCAATAAATGAGTTCCCTTCTTCATAGCCACACTTCAGCAAGTTTGGCTGTTGATTAATTTAATACCTGATAATAAAAAGCATAGTGCATCAAAAGCTACTCCATTTGTTCCTTTACCCAGAAGAGCAGTCCTTAAAAAGCATCTAAAATTATAAAGTTACTTTTTTTTCCCCCTGATCTGGTGGACAATATTACTATCCCCCATTTTACTAATTATAAAATTGACATGGAAAGGTGAATTGTATGTTAAAGATCATACAATTCAGACCTAAGAACTCTGACG
>NW_005370315.1:1297902-1307779 GCF_000412655.1 Myotis brandtii | reverse complement strand
TATAATTTTTTTAAAATATATTTTTATTGATTTCAGAGAGGAAAGCAGAGGGAGAGAGAGATAGAAACATCAATGATGAGAGAGAATTACTGGTCTCTCACATGCCCCACACTGGGGATCTAGCCCACACCCCTGGCATGTGCCCCAACCAGAAATCGAACCACGACCTCCTGGCTCATAGGTCAATGCTCAACCAATGAATCACCAAGGCCGGGCATGGAATACTGACTTTAGAATTTGTCTCTTAACTACAATGCTAGTCATTTCTGGAACTTAAAACCCAAATCTGAGTAGTTTCTCCCTACTTTTAGCCATAATATAATATAAATATTCCCAATTCCCCTAAATTGTGTGGTATGTAGTTGAGTCTCTTAATAGTTCCTTTTTAAAAAATCTTTATT
Source organism: Myotis brandtii (assembly GCF_000412655.1). Lineage (NCBI taxonomy): Eukaryota > Metazoa > Chordata > Mammalia > Chiroptera > Vespertilionidae > Myotis > Myotis brandtii. Next base: position 1,307,378 of record NW_005370315.1, on the reverse strand, counting down.
GTTGAAAGAATTATATATGTGCCCTTTTTCCCCCATTGACCCCTTGTAGCCCACCCCTGACCCCTGCCTCAGGCCTTAACCTTAACACTATTGTATGTGTCCATGGATTATGCATATATGCATATAAGTTCTTTGGTTGATATCTTTCAACCCACTCACCCCCACCTTCCCTCTGAAATTTGACAGTCTGTTTTATGTTTCTATGTCTCTGGATCTATTTTGTTTATCAGTTTATTTTGTTCAATAAATTCCAATTATGAGTTAGATCATGGTATACTTGTCTTTCTCTGACTGGCTTATTTCATTTAGCATGATACTCTCCAGGTCCCTCCATGCTGTCTCAAAGGGTAAGAGATCCTTTTTTTGTGTGTGTGCTGCATAGTATTTCATGGTGTAAATGTACCATGGCTTTTTTTATCTACTCATCTACTGATGGGCACTTGGGCTGTTTCTAAATCTTAGCTATTGTAAATTGTACTGATATGAACATAGGAGTGCATATATTCTTTCTGATTGGTGTTTGGGTTTCTTAGGATGTATTCCTAGAAGTGGATCACTGGGTGAAATGGGAGTTCCATTTTTAATTTTTTGAGGAAAATCCATACTATTTTTCATAATGGCTGCACCAGTCTGCATTGCTACCAGCACTTGTCATTGATTAATTTGTTGATGGTAGCCATTCTGACAGATGTGAGGTAATACTGCATTGTCATTTTAATTTGCATCTCTCTGATGATTAGTTACTTTGAGCATTTGTTTCTTGGCCTTCCGGGAGTCCCCTTTGGAGAAGTCTATATTTAGGCCCTTTGCCCTAAAGTTACTTTTTAAATGGTTCCAATGTTTATAAATAAAGTGTACTCATAAATAATTCTGAAGGTTATAGATGAAGTCAACCTGAATCAACTGCCAAATAAATACTAAAAATATTACAAATTAAAACCATTTTATAAAATGTTATTACATTATCTATTAATTTCTGACAGCTGGCTTTGAAATAAGACATACTCATACCATGTAAAAACTAATAATGTTTACATTTGTGTAGTCATTCACTATGTTACTGGACTAAATAGGTCTGTTTGCCTGTGTACTGTCAGGGCCAGCCTGACAGGGTTGAGCCGGGCTGAGGCAGGGAGGTGGGAATTGAGAAAAGAAAGAAAGACAGGAAAGCGGGGTCGGGAGGACCCCAGTTCTCTCGATGAACTGAAGCGAGTTTATTAGCCACACAATCCTATTTATACACAACACACTGAATAGGAGGTCTGTCAAGAGGAATGTATTCTTTGTTCCTCTTAATCTCTAAGGGAGAGACACAGCAGAAGGACAAGTTCTCAGTACAGCATATCTCAGTAAATAGTTACAGACTTCTTGGTAAGCTATGAAAGACTGTTCTCATTCTACTGATAATCGCCATCCAAACAAGTCTGGGAAAACTGTGTGGGTGAGGGTCCCAGCCTTGCTAGCCCCTTCAGGTGCAAGGACCTTGCCAGCTTACATCTGGCCCCCAACAGTGTACATAAAGCCCAATATGACATAAACAGAAGCTCACAGTAAAGAAAGTAAGGATGTATTTCAGGAAGTGGCCCATGCTCAAACACCTGGCTCCCCTGTTACAGAAGACCAGAGAAAATGATTAGTATGCTTAGAGAAATGCTTAGAGAAACCATAGTAACCAGTCTAAGGGAATAGTGACCAATCAGAGGGGATATCAAGGCACCAGGATCTGCAGCCTTTATAAACCATAGGGAAAAAGAACTCAGTGGGACCCTTTCCACCTCCTTTCGTGGGAGTCAGTTCTGTGGGACTCTTCCCCCTCCCCACGTGGGAGTCAGTACTTGTTCTTCAATAAATCTCCACCTTTGCTCTACTACCCTCTGTCTGTGGGTTCATTCTTCGACTCTGGCAGACAAAGAATCCGGGTTCCAGTCCAAAAATTCCGTATCACTTAGGTTCTGGGGTGATGGTACTGCAGGCCTGGGTTCTGACCCTCCCGGGCCCAGTGGGCAGAAGTGAGGGCCTGTGGCCCCAGAAGCTGGACTTCTTTCTCAGAAAGACAAAGCTGAACCACCTGGTTATGGATGAGACATCAGACATTGAAAGGAGTTTTGGGGGGTAAAATAGGCAGGCTTAGGAAATTTTAGGACTTAGGGGGTCCATGGAAAAAGCACAGGGCTCAGAGCTGCAGAGGTACATTTCCATAGAATAAGGGAGTTGGATGAGGCCAGTTTGAATCTAAAGGAAAGAAACGAGAAAAAGTAAAGATGAAGTTTCTATGCAGTTACAATACTTTTATATACATATTTTATTTGATTTTTAATTCTATATTCTATTCAATGATTATTTTCTGAGAGTCTCTCATGTGTCAGGCAGTAAGATAGGAATAGGGGGTACAATGAAGGACAAGAGGCTTTAACAACCCAATGTGACAGGAGCACCATCACTCTTTAAGACATAAATAAACAGTGTCAGAAAGATTAAGCAATTTGCCAAAATCACTGATAGGTAAATTGATAACCGAGCTAGAATTAGTATTTACTCTTTGAGACTATGATTTCATAACAACTACGAATATTCCTATTGGATCATTTGCTCTAATAATCTGACTATATATTTGTCAATTTAAGAAACATCCAGACCTGTAAAGAATTTCTATGAGTTTATTTGAGCCAAACTGATGATGTATGCCAGGGAACAAGATCTCAAATTCTCAGTTTTGGCAGTTTCTTTTATGCATCTAATGTTAAGGAGAGGACACAAGGAAGATTACAGGAAGGTGAAACAAAGAAAGGCCAGGATTGGATTATAAAATAGTTAAGATTATGTACTCCCTTGCAAGGGAGGGTCTAGAAGGGCGGTTCATGCATTAGAAGGAGGGGTCTGAAAAGAGTCATCTCAAAGGTGTTTTCACCTGGATGTACAAAAACAATGGGCAGGGCTTGCTTAAGGCAAAGATAAGCCTTTTACTAAATAAATTATATGCCAGGGGTGTGAGTACCCACCTTGAACTGCCCATTTAAGAATTTATGATCAGATCACCCTGTGAGGCTACTTTCCACAGAGCCCCCTTTTTTTATTCACATATTTATATTTTTCTCATCCACAACAAAATCAAAAGTAACACTGCTGACTGAAAAAAACAAAACCTGATTTTACTTGAAACCAAATTTTTATGCAGATTTATGTCTCTTGTATAAAAACATTTTTATACACAATCTTATGAACACAAATTCTCAATCTAAATTGGCAAGCTTTGGTCTATGCCATGTTTGGGTACTTTGGGGAGAAAGTAATTGAGGGAAGAGAGACTTTTATCCCTGAACTGGATTTGTTAATCCAAAACTATTCTGGTGCTCATTACCTTTTCAGCCATTCACCAGCCTATCAGTCTACTGTAGAAATGAAAACTGCATTTATTTTTCTTTCTTTAATCTCCCCCTCTTAATTGCCATATTGACAAAAAGAAAAAGAAAAAAAGAAGAAAGCAGTTGTTTGCCTTCCAAATTCTCTGGAGCACTAGCCAAATTAATCCTTTTGTTTGTGTTTCTCCAGTTCCAGAAACAAGTAGCATGCAAAGTAGCAAGAGACTCCCTTAAGAGGCAACAAAAAGAAGATGCCTAGACATTAACCTTGACTGGGAGAGCCCTGTAGTCATTTGCATCTTACTTTGGAAACAGCCCTGAGGTTATGAGGAAAGGGGTGCATGTGTGTGTTGGGCGGGGGGGTGATTGGGGGGTGGAGAGGTAATGACTAGGGCTGGATTAAGAAGTAAGCCTGCTTGGCCATTCCCTAGGGGTGTCAGTCTGTAAGAGAAAGCTGGTAAACCCTGCTAATCTCTTCCTCTTAGACCAGTGGTTCTCAACCTTCCTAATGCCGCGACCCTTTAATACAGTTCCTCATGTTGTGGTGACCCCCAACCATAAAATTATTTTCGTTGCTACTTCATAACTGTAATTTTGCTACTGTTATGAATCGTAATGTAAATATCTGATATGCAGGATGTATTTTCATTGTTACAAATTGAACATAATTAAAGCATAGTGATTAATCACAAAAACAATAGGTAATTATATATGTGTTTTCCGATGGTCTTAGGTGACCCCTGTGAAAGGGTCGTTCAACCCCCAAAGGGGTCGCGACGCACAGGTTGAGAACCGCTGTCTTAGACCATTTCACCTTCTTTCTTGATCTGTTATCAAGAAAGATAGGATTAAGAAATTAGTAGGAGCCGGGCCTGTATGGCTCAGTGGCTGAGGCAGGAGTCTCTCTGTGCTCTCTCTCTTTCTCTGCGTTCTCTCTCTCTCTCTCTCCATATCTGTGGGAGACTCGCTTATGACCAACCCTGACCAGAATGTCCATGAGACCTTTGTATGCCCCTTAGTGAGAAGGTTGGATGGCCCTGCAGACAAGGAATGTGTGTGAGGATGGCCCCTCGCTCCTGCCCAGGGGGTGTAGACCCGGTGTTAGAGATGGAGCCTGGAGGCCTAGATGCCACCAGACAACCCTCACAGGCTGAGTTTATCCGATCACAGGCTTTAATCTCATCTCGGACCACGGGCCGCATAAAAGGCAGGAGCCTTGGGAAGCACATCAGAGCCACCAGCGCAGACAGCCAAGCCCCACAGCAGCTCAGCGTTGGACCAGGATCACCCAGCGTGAACGTCTGTGTCCGTGAGGAGAATGGCATCTCAAGACGAACCAGCCAGGAACGGTCCCCGGGCAGGAAACTTCACGCTTAGATCTCGCGGAGGACCCATCAACCAGGATGGAGAGGAGGCGGAGGAGGTCGGCTTCCCCAGCCCTGGGCTCATCTCATTGAACAACGGCAGCCAAGGGCATGGGATGGTGGAGCTGCGGGGCATCTTTTGGTCTTTCTGCTCGTGGCTGCAGCCAGACACGCACAGTGATCAGGAGATGATTGTCCAACTGTCAATGGAGCAGTTCCTGCTCAACAGGCCCAGCAGCGAGAGGGCTGCCTGGCAGGAGAAGTGGGAGTCGAGTGGCAGAGACATGGAGGCGTTCATGAAGCACCTGGGGGATGAGGGCCTGAGGTCCCCCAGCATGATCCATGTCAGCATGGGGGGGGGGGGGCAGGAAGCCCTGTTCTCGGAGAACATGCCCATAGGACAGGTCCTGGCCCACCTCCAGGAGCAGCGCTCAGCAGCCGCCACCACAGGGACCCCCTCCCCAGCTCCCCCAGAGACACCCCGACCAGCAGCACCAGAAGATGCAGATGAAGATGGCGACAACCTTTCCAGTCCTGACCACCAACCCCCCTTTATGCTCATCCCGGAGGAAGAGAGCCCTCAGGGCCCCGCAGAGAGCGAGGTGTCCGGGGAGAGTCCACGCAGCTCCGGTTCAGCAAGTCCGGGCGCCCCCACTGCCCAGGAAGAGCCTCCCCGAGAGGAGGCGCCCCGGGAGGCGGGGGGCGCCCAGAAGCTGTACCGGTGCGACCAGTGTCCCCGGGTCTTCCAGTACCTCTGTCGGTTCCAGCTGCACCAGAGGAGGCACAACAACGAGCGGCCCTTCGTTTGCGCCACGTGCAGCAAAGGCTTCTTCTAGGCCTCGGACCTGCGCGTGCATCAGCTGATCCACGCGGAGGAGCGGCCCTTCCGCTGCGACCGCGCCTTCAGCCACCGGACCAACCTGCGGGCGCATGAGCGCATACACACGGGCGCCAAGCCCTACGCGTGCGCTCAGTGCGGGAGGACCTACCGCCAGTCCTTCACCTACTACCGACACCTGTGGATGCACCAGAGGAAGGTCTCCACGCCCGGGGACACCACGCCCCAGGCCTCCACATCCAGGGACTCCACGCCCAGGGCCTCCACATCCAGGGCCTCCATATCCAGGGCCTCCACATCAAGGGACTCTATGCACAGGGCCTCCACATCCAATGACTCCATGCACAGAGACTCCACATCCAGGGCCTCCACGCCCGGAGCTTCCTCCCTGTAATGTGTGTTTGTAGATATATTTATTTTATTTTATATTTTTATTGATTTCAGGGAGGAAGGGAGTGGCTGACACGTTTCCAATGACCAATAGTGGTTGAATAAATAAAAGTGTATTGTTTATTTCTTAAAATCCAGATATGTGTCTGAGGTGGTGTGGAAAGCCGGCTCCCAGGTGGCTAGTGATATGGGTCGTGGGAGGTGCAGCAAGTAAACGAAGCTTGATCAGGTGCATGTAATTGTGTAGATTGAAAACCCACGAGAACATTGTAAACATCTTGGCCACGCCCGCACTTTGCCTCATGGAATCTGGCTATAAAATAAAGACTCCGTGTGCAGGCAAAAAAAAAAAAATATATAAGCTTTCAACTTGAGTTAATCTTATCAATATTTTACTTTTATTTAATTTCTTAGCATCATTATGATATCTTAGTTTCTCAAAGTCCTCCTATACTCTGCTAATGACAATATTCACTTCACTCTGTTACCCACAAAAGTAGCCATACTTAAGTCATTCATGGTGATTTGGAAATTCTTCCTAAGTTAGTGTTATTAGCTCTGGTTTCCCTGCTGTTACTTTAGCTGCTCTTGACCCATATTTTGGCCTCCTGTCTTTCCACATGTGTCGTCAACCCACACTCACTTTATCTGCCACTTCCACTAGACATGCCCCCATTTGTCAAGTCAGCGGAGCCTCACTAGATCTCCCACACACTTCAACTTTTGGTCTTCATTTGAACTCATATTGTCTACCTGATGCTAAGGTAACTTGCCAATATTTGTTTCCTCTTCCCTTATTATGTTTAAAGGATTACTGCAGACAATTATAAGAGTGCTGAGTTGTCCTTAATCATTGGTGCTCTCTAACATTACCGCGGGTTTCAACGCTGCATAATAATCTGTTGCAAACTGCTTCAGCTCCCTTCCAGAATTTCTCAAAACCTCATCCATTTTTTTTCACTGATTGTCATCAAGATAACTTATTTTTGGATTCCACTTTCTTCGGCAACATTTAGCCTGTGTCTAAATTTGCCCCTCACAATCTTGTGCTGTCCAGGCTACTGGGAAACAAACTTTGGAATAGCCTTCTGGACCTCTAGCTAAATGGGGAGTTTAATTATTTCTTCCAAAATTAGTAGAAGAAAGCTTCCACATTGTCTCCACATCAACAAAGATTATGGATTCAACACACAAACAGCAATAGGGAATATTCAGAGTGAGAAGACATGCTGTACCCTGGCTGGGGCAGAGAGCAGCCTATTCTCTATATACTTAATAACTAAAAGCAAGACATTAAGGGAGCCACTCCTGCACCTGCTATTTGCATGTGAATAACATGTAAGGAAGCCCATAGAATCACTTAAGAATGAAACTGTGTTGTGTCTTTGTCATGCATTATTTCCTAAAACCATATAGGATGTAGTATCTAGATCTGACTCTGACTGTTAAAACTTGGGTCAGCCATAAAACCTCATGCAGCTTCAGGATTTTAAGTGTAGAGTTAGGAAAGTCACACCACTACCCCCAACACTGTTTTCATATTTAAAATGATACATTGCATGTAAAGCATATAGCCAATGTCTGGAACATAGTAAGTGCCCAATAAAGTGTACTTATTTTAAACATTTATTTTTTATTTTGAGTTGATATATTAGTTTCAGGTGGACACAATTGTTATTAGACTTTATGATGTAATCACCATGGTAAAAAGTAGTATCCATCTGACACCATACATAGTTATTACAATGTTATTGACTATATTTCCTATACTGAACTTTACCTTCCATTCTATTTTTATAAGTGGTAGTTTATACTTCTTAATCCCTCTCACCTTTTTCACCCAGAAACCCAACCCCCTCCCATTTGGGCCATCAGTTTGTCCTCTGTATCTATTAGTTTGTTTCTGTTTTGTTTTTTATATTCGACATATAAGTGAAATCAATGATATTTATCTTTAAGTAGTACTTTTAAAGCAATAAATAATGAGCATCATGTGAAAAAGTAAAAGTATATTATAGTGATAGTTGATGCAAAAACAACTGCATCCAGAAGAATGTTCATTCAGTTATTTCAAGACAAAACTGACTTAAAACAAACACAATCTCAGAAATCTTCTTCATCCCCTCAATTGTGTTATGTCCCCATTTAATATATATATATATATATTTACTTTTCTAAAAGAGAACTTAAAATTTGTTTCTACCACAAGTTAACATAAGACTCACATGTTTTCTCCCTTCTCTCTACCTCCCAAATCCTATTTATTTTTCCCAAATTACAAGGTGGATCTTATCCACTCCCACCTCTTATCACTTTTTAATGACCTCTTCACTGAGAACATATTATCATTGTCTCCTGCTAAGTATTCCTGCCACTGTATTCTCTGGCCTAGACAGTGTATCCTTCTAACTGTTGATAGTTTGATATTCCGAAAAATGCATTCTAGGAAAGGCCATAGGAGGGTGGCTTACCATCTAACTATTTGGGAAGAAGAACAAAATGACTGCCACAGGAATAGTTCTCAAATCCTCTAATCACAAAAAGACTATAAATTCTTTTAAGGAAAGACTCATACGTTATTCACTTTTGTAAACCTCCTGCCACCTGCGATGTGGCCTGGTTCAAAATGTAAGTTCTTCCATAAAAATTGAACTGGGCCCTTGATGCATGTCATTATTCAAGTCCCCATTGTTATGTTATCAGAGAATATTCCCCCTCATTCTTATTTATTTTAGCTACTAGTAAGTGTGCTGCAGAATTTAACACAATGCATGGTGCAGAGGAAGGAGAAAATTAGCCTTTGAGACTGGGGCAGGCCAACATGCTTTATTACTCTCCTTTCTCTGGTATCTCAGAAATTGCCACATTTAGCAATTCATTTTGTTCAAAGTTGAATTATAAAAAATGTTAAAGTTTGTGAAAGTAGTCAGATAAAAATGGACAGAGTTCTGGATGAATTGACTGGACAAAATCTAAATAAGAAGAAAACTCAGAAAGAAGTCATTGACTTTGTATCATATTCAATGCCAACATAAAGTTAGATAGGGAGTCTATTTTTTTTTCCCTTCCAGGTACATAAGTTTTATTTTCCCCAGTGTAAGACAGGTAGGAAAAAGGATATTTAAGAGAGTCCTCTAAAAGTGCAACTGATGTGTTCTGTTTGTTGTGCAGGCATATAAACGTGATCTTTAAGCTTTTCTTATATCACTTTCTCCACTCCAACTATCTTAGTTCAGGCCACTTTCATCCTAAACTGCTGTATCAGGTCAGCATCCTAAATGCCTCCTTACCAACTCAATGCAATCCGCTCTATACTCGTTCTTTGGTGTTTCATATGGTCCCTTTGACTGAAATCATTCACAGACATTCTTTTTCCTACTGGAAAAACATGCCAATAATTTTAATAGGTATACATTCCCTCAAAATCATTCTAATGTACCTGGCTAATTGTCAAATGCTTTCAAAAAGTCATTTTTTATTTCTAGACAGAGGCCATTGTAAAATATATCCTATTTGGTAAAAATC
>NW_005370315.1:1267293-1283135 GCF_000412655.1 Myotis brandtii | reverse complement strand
TGTGTTTTCCGATGGTCTTAGGTGACCCCTGTGAAAGGGTCGTTCAACCCCCAAAGGGGTCGCGACCCACAGGTTGAGAACCGCTGTCTTAGACCATTTCACCTTCTTTCTTGATCTGTTATCAAGAAAGATAGGATTAAGAAATTAGTAGGAGCCGGGCCTGTATGGCTCAGTGGCTGAGGCAGGAGTCTCTCTGTGCTCTCTCTCTTTCTCTGCGTTCTCTCTCTCTCTCTCTCCATATCTGTGGGAGACTCGCTTATGACCAACCCTGACCAGAATGTCCATGAGACCTTTGTATGCCCCTTAGTGAGAAGGTTGGATGGCCCTGCAGACAAGGAATGTGTGTGAGGATGGCCCCTCGCTCCTGCCCAGGGGGTGTAGACCCGGTGTTAGAGATGGAGCCTGGAGGCCTAGATGCCACCAGACAACCCTCACAGGCTGAGTTTATCCGATCACAGGCTTTAATCTCATCTCGGACCACGGGCCGCATAAAAGGCAGGAGCCTTGGGAAGCACATCAGAGCCACCAGCGCAGACAGCCAAGCCCCACAGCAGCTCAGCGTTGGACCAGGATCACCCAGCGTGAATGTCTGTGTCCGTGAGGAGAATGGCATCTCAAGACGAACAACCCAGAAACGGTCCCCGGGCAGGAAACTTCACGCTTAGATCTCGCGGAGGACCCATCAACCAGGATGGAGAGGAGGCGGAGGAGGTCGGCTTCCCCAGCCCTGGGCTCATCTCATTGAACAACGGCAGCCAAGGGCATGGGATGGTGGAGCTGCGGGGCATCTTTTGGTCTTTCTGCTCGTGGCTGCAGCCAGACACGCACAGTGATCAGGAGATGATTGTCCAACTGTCAATGGAGCAGTTCCTGCTCAACAGGCCCAGCAGCGAGAGGGCTGCCTGGCAGGAGAAGTGGGAGTCGAGTGGCAGAGACATGGAGGCGTTCATGAAGCACCTGGGGGATGAGGGCCTGAGGTCCCCCAGCATGATCCATGTCAGCATGGGGGGGGGGGGGCAGGAAGCCCTGTTCTCGGAGAACATGCCCATAGGACAGGTCCTGGCCCACCTCCAGGAGCAGCGCTCAGCAGCCGCCACCACAGGGACCCCCTCCCCAGCTCCCCCAGAGACACCCCGACCAGCAGCACCAGAAGATGCAGATGAAGATGGCGACAACCTTTCCAGTCCTGACCACCAACCCCCCTTTATGCTCATCCCGGAGGAAGAGAGCCCTCAGGGCCCCGCAGAGAGCGAGGTGTCCGGGGAGAGTCCACGCAGCTCCGGTTCAGCAAGTCCGGGCGCCCCCACTGCCCAGGAAGAGCCTCCCCGAGAGGAGGCGCCCCGGGAGGCGGGGGGCGCCCAGAAGCTGTACCGGTGCGACCAGTGTCCCCGGGTCTTCCAGTACCTCTGTCGGTTCCAGCTGCACCAGAGGAGGCACAACAACGAGCGGCCCTTCGTTTGCGCCACGTGCAGCAAAGGCTTCTTCTAGGCCTCGGACCTGCGCGTGCATCAGCTGATCCACGCGGAGGAGCGGCCCTTCCGCTGCGACCGCGCCTTCAGCCACCGGACCAACCTGCGGGCGCATGAGCGCATACACACGGGCGCCAAGCCCTACGCGTGCGCTCAGTGCGGGAGGACCTACCGCCAGTCCTTCACCTACTACCGACACCTGTGGATGCACCAGAGGAAGGTCTCCACGCCCGGGGACACCACGCCCCAGGCCTCCACATCCAGGGACTCCACGCCCAGGGCCTCCACATCCAGGGCCTCCATATCCAGGGCCTCCACATCAAGGGACTCTATGCACAGGGCCTCCACATCCAATGACTCCATGCACAGAGACTCCACATCCAGGGCCTCCACGCCCGGAGCTTCCTCCCTGTAATGTGTGTTTGTAGATATATTTATTTTATTTTATATTTTTATTGATTTCAGGGCGACCCACAGGTTGAGAACCGCTGTCTTAGACCATTTCACCTTCTTTCTTGATCTGTTATCAAGAAAGATAGGATTAAGAAATTAGTAGGAGCCGGGCCTGTATGGCTCAGTGGCTGAGGCAGGAGTCTCTCTGTGCTCTCTCTCTTTCTCTGCGTTCTCTCTCTCTCTCTCTCCATATCTGTGGGAGACTCGCTTATGACCAACCCTGACCAGAATGTCCATGAGACCTTTGTATGCCCCTTAGTGAGAAGGTTGGATGGCCCTGCAGACAAGGAATGTGTGTGAGGATGGCCCCTCGCTCCTGCCCAGGGGGTGTAGACCCGGTGTTAGAGATGGAGCCTGGAGGCCTAGATGCCACCAGACAACCCTCACAGGCTGAGTTTATCCGATCACAGGCTTTAATCTCATCTCGGACCACGGGCCGCATAAAAGGCAGGAGCCTTGGGAAGCACATCAGAGCCACCAGCGCAGACAGCCAAGCCCCACAGCAGCTCAGCGTTGGACCAGGATCACCCAGCGTGAACGTCTGTGTCCGTGAGGAGAATGGCATCTCAAGACGAACCAGCCAGGAACGGTCCCCGGGCAGGAAACTTCACGCTTAGATCTCGCGGAGGACCCATCAACCAGGATGGAGAGGAGGCGGAGGAGGTCGGCTTCCCCAGCCCTGGGCTCATCTCATTGAACAACGGCAGCCAAGGGCATGGGATGGTGGAGCTGCGGGGCATCTTTTGGTCTTTCTGCTCGTGGCTGCAGCCAGACACGCACAGTGATCAGGAGATGATTGTCCAACTGTCAATGGAGCAGTTCCTGCTCAACAGGCCCAGCAGCGAGAGGGCTGCCTGGCAGGAGAAGTGGGAGTCGAGTGGCAGAGACATGGAGGCGTTCATGAAGCACCTGGGGGATGAGGGCCTGAGGTCCCCCAGCATGATCCATGTCAGCATGGGAGGGGGGGGGGCAGGAAGCCCTGTTCTCGGAGAACATGCCCATAGGACAGGTCCTGGCCCACCTCCAGGAGCAGCGCTCAGCAGCCGCCACCACAGGGACCCCCTCCCCAGCTCCCCCAGAGACACCCCGACCAGCAGCACCAGAAGATGCAGATGAAGATGGCGACAACCTTTCCAGTCCTGACCACCAACCCCCCTTTATGCTCATCCCGGAGGAAGAGAGCCCTCAGGGCCCCGCAGAGAGCGAGGTGTCCGGGGAGAGTCCACGCAGCTCCGGTTCAGCAAGTCCGAGCGCCCCCACTGCCCAGGAAGAGCCTCCCCGAGAGGAGGCGCCCCGGGAGGCGGGGGGCGCCCAGAAGCTGTACCGGTGCGACCAGTGTCCCCGGGTCTTCCAGTACCTCTGTCGGTTCCAGCTGCACCAGAGGAGGCACAACAACGAGCGGCCCTTCGCTTGCGCCACGTGCGGCAAAGGCTTCTTCCAGGCCTCGGACCTGCGCGTGCACGAGCTGATCCACGCAAAGGAGAAGCCCTTCCCTGCGGCCGCTGCGACCGCGCCTTCAGCCACCGGACCAACCTGCTGGCGCACGAGCGCATCCACATGGGCGCCAAGCCCTACGCGTGCGCTCAGTGCGGGAGGACCTACCGCCAGTCTTCCACCTACCACCGCCACCTGCGGATGCACCAGAGGAAGGCCTCCCAATCTGGGGCCTCCACGCCCGGGGACACCACGCGCGCGCCAGCTCCTCTCTGAAGTGACTCTCCTGTTTGGAACAGCAAAAAAAACGTTCTCTCTTTTTGGTGTCGGTTAAAAGGAAACATAAGACATTTAAATAAAAATTTCCAAAAAAGAGCTTCCCTCCGGGAAGAATGGGCCCCTGAGACCGGTTCCCGGGCTGGCGGAGAAGACAGCCTGAATCTAGACCCGAATGGCGTCTTCTCCCCACTGACCATGCTGAGACTGTGGCCAGTTCATAACCCCGGGACTCGGTTCTGTCACCTGCAAGTCTGGGGGCCCGGGAGACTAAAGCGGAGTCGCGACCAGAAAGCCCTTTTGATCTTAGCGACGGAGGCTCTGAACATCTCAGGACGACAGCGCCCCCCCGCGTTGAGCCAGCACAGTGACGGCTGCACTCCACCCGCCACACACTCAGCAGCTGCGCAGTAGGACTGGTGTATTGCAATGTGATCCACAGGCATCGGCCAAAAGAACTCAGCAAGAATGCAGGCAGATTTCTCAAAGTGCACCTCCACTTCCCGTGACTTTATGGAAATCATCTGTAGGGTCTGTTGTGTGTGAAAATATGGGGCAATAAAACTCAAAATCAAAAAAAAAAACAAAAAAAACGTCCAGTGACTCCATATCCAGAGACTCCACGCCCAGGGCCTCCATGTTCAGAGGCTCCAATCCAGGCACTCCACGCCCTGGGCTTCCACATCCAGGCACTCCATGCCCGGAGCTTCCTCCCTGTAATGTGTGTGTGTAGATATATTTATTTTATGTTATTTATTTTGTTTTATATTTTTGTTGATTTCAGGGAGGAAGGGAGAGGAAGAGAGAGAAACATCAATGACAAGAGAGAGTCATTGATCACCTGCCTCCTGCATGCCCCTCACTGAGGATGAAGCCCACAACCCCAGGAATGTGCCCGAGAAAGTGGCTGACACGTTTCCAATGACCAATAATTGTTGAATAAATAAAAGTGTATTGTTTATTTCTTAAAATCCAGAAATGCGTCTGAGGTAGTGTGGAAAGGGGCTCCCAGGTGGCTAGTGATATGGGCTGCGGGAGGTGCAGCAAGTAAACAAAGCTTGATCAGGTGCGTGTAATTGAGTAGATTCAAAACCCAGGAGAACATTGTAAACATCTTGGCCACACCCTTACTTTGCCTCATGGAATCTGGCTATAAAATATAGACTCGGTTTGCAGGCTAAAAAAAAAAAAAGACAATACCTCTGGTTTGAGTGATGAATCATGATCTGTATAAACTAATCTTGATGTCTCATGTTTTTTTGAAAGATACTTTCATTCCCAGCCTCCCTTGCAGCTACCAGTAACTATTTGACCCAATTCTGTAAAACACTGTGAAAGAAATAAAATGTTAGAGTAGTGCTGCCTGGTGCTGTTACTGGAGAAATCAGTGAGTACAATTTCCCCGACATTTGTGGAAGTGGAGTTCTAGTGATATCTTTAGAAAATGAATTTTCTAAGACTGCCACAGGAGAATGAATGGATTTTATTTGCATTGAATTACATCCCTTGGTGTGTAAACTCCCATTGTCTGCAACCCAGTCCTGGAAAATGTACAGCTGGGGGCTTAGTAGAGCTAAAAGCAGGAGCAGTGTCCAGAGTCTCTGTTTTCATGGTGAAGTTGAGTCCAATGTAGCATCAGGCTAGATTCAGTCCATCAGTCCATTGTGTGGGTCCCATGCGGCTGTTGGCCACATGGGCAAGTGCAAGGGAGTGTGCCCCCTGCAACAGCAGACCCAGGAGTACAGGCAAGCAGGAGAGGTGAAAACAAGAGAGAGAGAAGTCCCTTTGTCCAAATCGTCCCACATTTGCAGTGGCCACACCTATTTTGGCCTCTGACTTGTTCCCAGATATGACTGACAGCTACGCATCTTCCTACATCACCCAGACTTTACTGGGCATGCATCTATTGTCCAGCCCCTCCCCACAGTGATCTGTAGGGAACAGACTCAGAGAACGTTAACTGTAGCTTTCTGGCAAAGCTATATAAATGGCATGTCTACATTATTTAGTCTTCCCTTTATTTATTTCTTGTTATTTAATAACCAAGTTATAACAGTATCAGTAACATTTTTTCTTCTTTCTCATATATGAAACTTGTGATGCTGTGCCCACTCCAGAGGTGAGGAGAAAAGCATTCCAGAAGAGATGAGACATAAATGTTAAGTAGAAACTATCAGAGTAAAGAGGGTAGGGAATAGGAGTCTAGGCAGAAAGAATATTCTACATAAATGCCCAAAGGCAAGAAACAGCATGGAAGCTTAAAGAAAATATAAGAAACTTAGTATGACTAAATTATAAAGCATAACCCTGGGAATAGTAAAAAATAAATTGGAGAGATAGACAATGATCAGATCATGAAGGGCACTGTAAGCCACACAAAGGAGTTTATATTTTATATTTTTGAAAGAAAAAAATCAATGAGAGCTTCTGAAAGCTTTTAATTAGAGAAGTGATAGGATTAGGTTAAGACCTGAGAGGGACATACATGAGACATTGTTAGGGTCTGCGGAAACATTGAAATTACTATTATAATAATTTTGTTCAATGATAACAGTAGTAATGGATAAAATTGGATGGAATGTACAAATAGTTAGAAAGCAAAATAAATAGAAGCCTGACAGTGAATAAATGTAGGGGAAAAGACAAAAATTAGGATTACCTCCCAGTTGCTTGTTCTGGCAACTGTGTAGATGTAAGTGATGTCAATCACTGCAAGAGGGAAGGCAGGGTGAAGACCGGGTTCAAGGGGAATTTGAAGTTTTGTGAGCCCTCCAAGGAGAGATAGAAGTCTGAGACTCCAGAGTGAGATTGGAATGGACACAAGCATTGAGGCCAGGATAGGTTCAATGAATTTTTGGACAATAGGGAGAATTTTAGTGTGACTAAGGCAGAAATGTGGAAGAATCCTGAAACAGCCCATGATTTAAAGTAACAGGTCTCAATTTACTGTGAGTGAAACACATTCAGAGAAACAAGGCAGATTCTTGGACTCCACCATTAGGAGATTTCTCCCTAGGATGCCAGGCCTGGGATCAAAAATCTGCATATTTAATAGGAATCCTATTCTAATAATTATTAAACATACAAATGAACTAAGAATCATACTTGGAGAAATACTGTCCCAAGTAGATCCTGGGAAAGGATCCGGGGTGTTTATCTAAGGCGTCCCTTGAGATAAAGTTTAACCGTGCAGGTCTGGGACATTCAAGTAGTTACTAGCAAAGAGGCTACTCTACACAAGCAGGACCAAGGGCAAGCCTAGGACCGAAAAGACCAGAAGCTTTAATTTTAATTTTAAGCTTACGCAAAATAGTTCAATTAACTGCTGGAGTAATTACACCACATGAAACATATGCAGTTGCAAATCACACAGCACTTTATTACTCACACAATTCCTGGTGCTGCGGGTATAGGCTTATTGGGGATCCCGGTAGTGCTGTCCTCTGGGATCCAGCAGCTGGGCTGGTCCGGTCCAGATACAGGGGGCCAGCGTTCCACACCCAAGAGCTCAGTTGCGTCTCAACAGGGAGGTACTGGCTGTACTTCTGGCTGAGAGAGGAGCGTGGAGCAGCATCGCTTGCCAAACTGACAAGAGGACATGCCTTTGTAGCTGTCTCAACAGGCGAGCACTGTTCTGGTCAGGACCCCCATTTTTAAAGCCTGTACCGCACCCGCAGCAGTTCAGGTGGCTATCAATGAATTACATCAATGCACACATGTTAATCTCAAACAGGGTGATGGGCTACATGAGGTTATCTAGGGAGAGCACATCACTCACTCAAATGGTTATCTTAGCAAGTCACTCTGAGTCAGAACTGAAGTTCAAATCCTTATCTATGAGGGACACATGCTTCAGGGCAGTGGGGAATGTGTCCTTAATATCACACTTTAAGTTTCAAGGAAAACATTTTAAAACCTTCTTAACATTTTTTAGGCATTTTTAAAGCATTTGTAAACATTTCTATATATTACTACAACAAATACTGATTTAAGAGGGAAGACAAAGACAGGGAAAAACTTAAGAGAGATAGAAAGAGAATCAAAATAGTGCAATCTAAGGAAAGGGTAGGGGCATTTTAGAAAATCAGAGTCAATCAGCAGTACTAAAATTAGAACAGAGCTGTGTTGAATTTTGTTTTAATAATCTAAGCAAGATCGAAAACACTGTCAAATGCAAGGGAAGGAGCCCCAAATAAAAGAAGGAAGAGTTGGATGTTTTCTTGTATGTTTTTCTGACATTTAGTTTCCACTCACTAGTTACTAATAAACATTTAAAGTCCATTTTTTTCAAATATCCTATTTTTTTCTCATAAACTGTTTTTAAATTTTATTGAAAATACTTCAAGTTTTTCCCTTTAATTATAAAATTACGAATCACAAATATCAAAACTGAAAAGGACTGAAGAGTGGCAGAATATGCCACCCTAAAATATGTCTCTTTTAAATTGAATTATTTTGAGCTGATTATTTTGAGAAAAGCAGACACTGGAGGAATTCTGAAAATGAAGTAGAAGTTACTAGTTTGTAAGGAAAATTTACATTTATAAAGGAAGCCTCTGTTTGTAAGGGTGTGTGTGTGTTACATGCTGTTGGGTCGGCTCTGCCTCCTGGTGACCATATGAATGAGTGATGTTCACAATGTTCTGTCAACAGCCCTGCTCAGCCCCTGCAGACTCGCACCTGTGGCTTTTATAAAGTCAATCCATCTTCATATTTGGTCTTCCTCTTTTCCTGTGCCTTCTATTTTTCCCAGCATCATTGTCTTTTCCAAAGAATCCTGCCTTTTCATGGGTTCCCAAAGGAGGAAATGTTCAATTTTGTCCAAGAAGAAAAGCATGATTCACTAGAAACACTTATCGATGGAAAAGGCACCAATTTAAATCTATATAACAAAGCTTACACTTGCTTACCATACTTTTCCTGGTCATCTCCCTGCAACTTGCTTCCCTCACACCCTTCCCCCTTTTGTCTTTAACTAAATATGGTATTTAAGCCTGAATTCTAAACCACATCTGAGAGTCACTCATTTTTCCCTGGGTTATCGCCCATGTACACAGGTTATACCTGTTAATAAACTTCTGTTTGTTTTCTCTTGGTAATCTGTCTTTTGTTACAGGGACACCAGGCCAAGAACTTAGGAAAATTATTTTTTCTTTCCCTACAGAATACAGGATTGGTATTACAGATAGATGGCAGAAAATTATATATACTATTACTGAGAAAAGGGTGTATAATTGGCATAGGGCATGCAAACTGATTATTTGATGAATTTTGATAAACAGATGGTGAACTTTAAATTTGGCCTCTGATTATAAAACAAAAATATTGTCCTTGTGGAAAAGAATCCAATGACATATAAGAATAACAAAATCAAAATCTAGTCTCAATAGACTCATATTCATGAAGTAAAGTCCATAAACTAGGGCATTAATATCATATGATATATCATATGAGGAAAAAAAGAAGCTATAAAAGAAATTATAAGACTTCCTACTTATAAATAAATTAAGAAAGTATACAGAAAGTCAAATTTTTAAAAAGCAAATCTTTTTACTTATGAAACAAAACATCTAATAATGATGCATTAAAAAAAGTGCAGGGAAAAAAGTGACAGAAAGGAGTTGTAAAATATAGTCCATTTGTATTAGAGATTAATTAACTTAAATCAAGTATATATAGGTGCTAAATTCTGATACCTGAAAGGTAAAAGTAAAATTATACAAGTTCCCTTTGTGCAAGTGAGCCAAATAACAATACCCTCTAGCTAGCATCTTCTCACTTTAGGAAGGAAAAAAGTAAGGAAAGAAGGACAGAAGGAGTAAGGAAGAAAGGATATTCTTCTAAGGTTGTCATTAGTCTGGAAGCTCAGCAACTGCTTTTTCACCACAAAAATTCAATTTCTAAATTTATAAATATAATTGTCTTTGAAAGATGTCTTGTCAATTGCTTTCATTTTTAATTTTTTTATTATTATTTAAAATTTTCAATATTGGCACTATTGCAGATGTTGCCCATTTTCCTCCCATATGTTCATCTCCACCCACCTCCACCTCCACCTCCCTTATCCTTCACCACACTTGTAGCCAGGACAATTTGGTGCACACAAGTGTTCTTCGTCATTATTTTACCATGCTACGTAAGTTCTAGTAAGAAATATACTTTCAATGTCATTCAGTTTTATGATTACCTTGAGTACATTTTATACTCTACTTCCAATTAATGTATGGTTATTCCTGACCCTGTATTATAACAAATACTTGTTCTTTGGTCAACTTTTTTTTAAATGCCAATCCACTAGAAGCTTCCATTATTTGGCTGACAAAAAGTGGCAGGTTACCATGAGTTGACACCACTTGTTTCATGACTCTAACACAGCAGGGTCATTCAGATTGGAATGATATTACAACAGCAATTGTTCTGGTCTCTCCCTTGTTATAGTCATTATCTTTGGTCATTTTATTTAAATGCATCATTTAATTTGACAGCAAATTATACGACAGAATAAAAAGGACCTTGGCGGGGGGAGGAGGGGGTGGTGAAAAAAACATTCCCAAGTAAAACTGATTTAACATCAAATAACTTCAAGGTTAACTCGGCACAATGAGTTGCTAACTTTACCAAGAAGAATGCTGGCATAGCTAAATTGGGCCATTTAACCTTGTGGCTTAAAGAAAGAAAGGACTAGGTAGCTGAAGCCTTTAGGACCTGTGTATTTAGAAAAGAAAAAAAACAACTAGGTCATTTACAAAAATGTATTTCAAACATAGAAAATAGGGTCAAGTAGTGGTTAGGATTTTTAACTTATTCTTAATTTAAGAAAATAGGCTTTGAAGTTAACATTAACTTTTACGTATTTTCATTTTCTCCCCTTTAAAATTGGAGTAATGTAAATTTTAAAAACAAAAAAAGGAAAATATCACACATAACATATAAACATGTATTCCTCACAAACTGACCTATTATGTTGGCATGAATCCACAGTTTAAATTCTAAAAGCACATAACCAAAATTACCACATAAGTTCTTCCATCAGGAATTTATTCCTTGGCATTAACAAACCACTGTTTTCAAAATATCTGGGAGACTTGTCTTGGCCAGTGTGGCTCAGTTGGGCATCGTCCTATGCATCAAAGGTTACTGGTTCAATTCCTGGTCAGTGTACATGCCCAGGTTGCAGGCTCAATACCCAGTAGGGGGCATGCAGGAGGCAGCCAATTGATGTTGCACTCTCACATCAATGTTTCTCTCTTCTCCTTTCCTCTTTCTCTAAAAATCAATAAACTATTTTTTAAAAATATATATCTGAAAGATTAAAGATATTCATAACTATCACTACATTCATATTTCAGTGTAAATGAATGAGGTGTTTCCATTGTCTTGTGGACAATAAGGAAGGTCAACCAGGAGGAAATGACACAAGACATCAATAAAACAGCCTTAGTGAGATTGATACCTTAGCAAGATGGAAATAGGGCTGCCAACAGACTTGGAAGTAGAATAAAAGAATAAAAAACAAAACAGCTATTTTATAGTTTTGCCTAGAGGTTTCATAAACTTGGGTTCTAATAACTTCTTTATGTGTTTGATACTTGTAAAGTACTGTCAAAGGTGCGAGTAAATCTGCACTGAGTCTGTTGAGGGTCTAGAAATCACCCTGCCAAGAAAACAGAAACACCAATCAGAAAGGATATGTGCATCCCTATGTTCATAGCAGCACAATTCACCATAGCTAAGACCTGGAAACAGCCTAAGTGCCCATCAGTAGATGAATGGATTAGAAAACTTTGGTACATCTACACGATGGAATACTATGCTGCTGTAAAAAAGAAGGAATTCTTACCATTTGCAACAGCATGGATGGAACTGGAGAGCATTATGCTAAGTGAAATAAGCCAGTCAATGAAAGAAAAATACCACATGATCTCACTCATTTATGGGTAATAAAGACCATTATAAACTTATGAACAAAAATAGATACAGAGGCAGAGCAGCCTGGAATAGACTGTCAAACTGCAGTGGGAAGGCCGGGGAGGATTGGGGGGTGGGAGGTGGCGGGTAAGAGATCAACCGAAGGACTTGTATGCATGCATATAAACATAACCAATGGACATAAGACACTGAGGGGTAGGGGAGGTCAGAGGATTGTCAAGGGCAGGAAAAATAGGGGACATATGTAATACTCTTTGTAATACTTTAAGCAATAAAACAATAAAAATAAAAAAAGAAATCACCCTGTGTCTGAGATATACCTGAGAATGCCCCATTGAGCCATTTAAGAACATGTGAAAGAATTGGCATAGAAATTCTGCTAAACCTAATCTTTATCTAATCTAATTATATTTTGTGAATTTAAATATTTAGTGATCTCTTGGGGTTAATTCAGTCTCTTTCAATTATGCCTCAGTTTTTCAGACTCCTCTCTTTCTCCTTAGGCTAGTTTCTAAGATGGCCTATTGCAAGGGTGTGCAAACTGTATCTGTAAATGGCCAGACAATTTATTTTAGGTTTTATTTGACATACAGTCTCTATTGCAACTATTCAACTCTGCTACTGTAGCAAGAAAGCAACCATAGACAAGATGTAAATAAATGAGTATGGCTGTGTCTAATTAAACTTTATTTATGGATACTTTATATGAAATGCGATTTTTATATCATATTCAAGTGTTACAAAATATTCTGATTTTTTTCAACCATTCTTACAGAACATGCAACAGGCAATATTGGCCTATGGGCTACAATTTTCTGACCCCTAAGATATTGCAGCTTAGATGACGTTGAGTACTGTGGGAGGGAGGCTCTCTAGCCTCAGTCTCACCATTGGGTGTGTCAGCTGGGGATCACTCACCCAGTGTTAGCCTGTTCTATGGCTCTGTCCTTGTGATCCTAAATTTCTCAGCTTGTCCTGATATCTTGCCAGTCCAAGTTGACTCAGCTTTCACTCTGCTCCCTGATTTTGAACACCCCTCAGAGCCACTGCCATATCTTTCATCTTAAGAGTAGGTTCTTTTGTGGCCCTTAAGCCAGTGCCCATGCAGGAGCTAAAGCAGCACGCACATGTCAGCAAGAACTTCTCTCCATCAGAGTGCACCACCACCATATCGACTGTGCTGAGCTGCTGCCTGTTGGCCAGAGGAGCCCTGGTGGAGTACCAAATGCTAAGCAAGGCCACAGCCCTCAGCCCTTAGTTTTCCTGTCTCCACGTGCAGTGAACTTCTTCCCCACTCTGGGGCTTTGAAGCATTGGAAGGTATATTTCAAATTCCATTACCTTTCTCCCCAGCAACAAACTCTCCTCTCAGAGAGATCATTGTCCTTCTTTCCTCCCCTGATGCCATAATGGCGAACATAAAAAATCAGTTTATTCATAAAAAAAAAATTTATCAAAGTATTAAAAATATCACACTGTTAATATGTAGATTTTCCATGGATAGAAATGAGGATGTTGAAAATTCTAGTTTAAAAAACACACACACACACAATAGCATAAACAAAGAACAAAGCAAACAGAAGTTTGTATACAAAAACATAGCTTTTATTCAAAAGCATAATGCTTATTGTATTATTTGGTCCAGAAACCATTCTAGGATAAAGAACCAATTTACAAGGAGGCAAAATAACCTTTATGTTAATTACTAACAGAGTTTTTCCTGATAGCATTGTACTCAGAAAGTGTATTTTATCATATGCAAACTTGCATTACAGAAGCATTTTTAACACTGGGTTTTGTAATGAAATAGAACAAAATCCATGTAAAGAAATTTGGTTAGTAGCATAGTTTTATTTCATGTGGTCATGAATTAGTGAAACTAAAAAAGAAACTGGTAATAGTTTAGTAAATACACATTTATTTACTAAATGATCTCTCAACAAATATTTATGGAGTACTTACCGTATGTCAAGCACTACTATAGGGCCAGATATCATGTGGTGAACAAAATACTGTCAAGCAGGAGACAAAGAATAAACAAGATAAATAAGTAAAATATATATCTGAATAAATGATGTTATCTAAGAAGAATTTTTAAAACAGAGAAAGGCCCTATGAAATATGAAGGTCAGCACTGAAATTCTAGGGAGTGGCAATGAAAGTTTTACTAAAAAGATGACTTTTGAATAAAATTATGAAGAAAGTAAGGGAGCTAACTATCTATATATACAAAGAGCCAGCGTCTGTAACATCCATAATGACCAAAGGCTTGACCTAACGCCCAGGCTGTGCTCACAGTAGGCTTGTGTGGGGGGCAGCTGTCCAGGGGCTGAACTGCTGACCTCTTGGTACCTCCTCCCCCACAAGCTCTGATGGATCAGTGATGGTGAACAGGGGAATCCAGGTGGGTGGCAGGAGGACCCGGCTGGCTGTCAGGACGTTGGGATCACCAGCTCATCCCCGGCTGCTCTGGCTCAGGCCTGTGGGAAAGCAAATACGGAGACTTCACCTCCATGCGCCTGCGTCTGTCTGGCCACTGATAGAAGGCGCAGACCGCTTTCCCCGCAACACCATGGCTCCTCCCCTGGCTGTCCCCACCCTACAGGGAGCGGTTAGGGGCGCCCCTAGGCAACACAATTGGGTGCACGGTTGATAGGGGAAAGCCAACAAAATAGGTAGGAAGGTCTTAAGGGTCTGTGGGGTTGAGGTGGTTGGCCAGAGTAGGTTTGGAGTGTGCTGGGGAACGAAGAGGAAGGTCCGATTGGAAAACGGCTCAGCACAGTACCTTTCTTATTGTGAACCAGGACGGCACAGCCTCCCAGGGGCCGTCGCATCCCACCTGACTGAAATGCCGGGCAAAAAATCTCTGCTCAGTGGAGTCTCGCTCACATACTGGCCCCAGGAGGAAAACGCATGCGGCGTCGCCCTCCATCCTCTCACACACTGGCCTGGGAGGAGAGCAGGCATGCGGCGTCACCCTCCATCCTCTCACACACTGGCCCAGAGGACAGCAGGCATGCGGCGTCGCCCTCCATCCTCTCACACACTGGCCTGGGAGGAGAGCAGGCATGCAGTGTCACCCTCCATCCTCTCACACACTGGCCCGGGAGGAGAGCAGGCATGCGGTGTCGCCCTCCATCCTCGAAGTGAAAGGCCCTGAGAGGCACTTTCACTCCCCGCACCCCAAGAACTGCCCTCAGGGGCCATGAGCTGTCCGGGCACCACCAGAGCGTGGAGCCTGATGGCGGGATGATCTCCTGGTCGGGCTGGCCGGCAGCCTCTGCCCGGGGTACCCAGGGAAGGTGCTGAGCTCCACTCAGCTGCTGGCCCAGGGGTGTGGCAAGGCTGCAACGGTTCTGCTTTCCCCCAACCGGGCAGCTTTCGCTTTTGATTCCCACTGGAGTCTCCTTCCCACGGGACACGCCCTGCCAGCCAGGGGCCCCACAGGCAGTGCGCCCCACCACTGCGGCCATGACCCAGGTGCTGTGCACAGCAGGGGAGCCTTGGAGCTGGAGGAGCTGCTGTGCTGCTTCCTGGTTGGCATCAGCGTGGATGCACTGGAGCAGCTGCTGTGGGTGTCCAGCTGCTTCCTGGTGGTGACACGGGTGAACGTTGTCCCCGAGTGGGTGGTGCTGGCTGTCTCTGTGCTAACTCAAATTACATTAGAGATTTCAATATTGGTTTGTTACATCTTCGATGGAAGTTAGCTGAACCCAATGTGGTAATCATTTCACAAAGTATGTAAACCAAACCATCGTGCAGTCTGCCTTAAACTTATACAGTGGTTATATCAATTACTAGAGGCCCGGTGCACAAAAATTTGTGCACTCAGGGGGGTCCCTCAGCCCGGCCTATGTCCTCTTGCAGTCTAGGACCCCTCGGAGGATGTCCACCTGCTGGCTAGGCCTGCTCCCTGGGGGATCGGGCCCAAGCTGGCAGTCAGACATCCCTCTGGCAGCCTGGGAGCCCTCAGGGGATGTCCACTTGCCAGCGGGGAGCAGGCCCAAGCTGCAGTTGGACATCCTTAGTGCTGCTGAGGAGGCAGGAGAGGCTCTCACCACCACTGCTGTGCTGGCAGCCATCAGCCTGGCTTGTGGCTGAGCAGAGCTCCCACTGTGGGAGCGCACTGACCACCAGAGGGCAGCTCCTGCATTGAGCGTCTGCCCCCTGGTGGTCAGTGTGTGTCATAGTGACCAGTCATTCCCAGTCGTTCTGCTGTTAGGGTCAGTTTGCATATTACCCTTTTACTATATAGGATAGAGGCCTGGTGCACGGGTGGGGG
>NW_005370315.1:1246268-1266851 GCF_000412655.1 Myotis brandtii | reverse complement strand
CCTTTTTTTCTTTCTTTTTTTTTTATTCTGGGATTTATTTACCTTCTATAATTGAAACTTTGTAGCCTGGGTGGGTGGGAGGGAAGCTTGGCTTCCTCCATCACCAGGGGCAACCCACTCCTGCTCGCTCCAGCTCCGTGGCCACAGCCGGCTGAAAGCAGGTATCTGGGGTTTATTTATCTTCTATAATTGAAACTTTGTTGCCTTCAGTGGAGCTCAGAGTCCGCTGCAGCAGCTGGGAAGCTTGGCTTCCTCCATCATTGGGGCAATCAAGCCTCCTGCTTGCTCTAGCTCAGTGGCTGCTGGCCGCGATCTTGGTTGGGTTAATTTGCATATAGTCACTCTGATTGGCTGGTGGGCATGGCTTAAGGCATAGCAAAGGTATGGTCAATTTGCACGTTTGTCTTTTATTAGTGTAGATTTCTCAATAATGCTGGGAAAAATAAAACAGTGCCTTAATAAACGGGAAAAAAGTGGTTATAGATGTAGTGAAATACATACACCATAACTAAAAGAAAACAAATAAGGATACACATGTAATACATAGTATCATCTTGCCTGCCAGCATGCTCAGTGCTTGTGCATTGATCTAAGATCCAGGAGGTCATGCATGGATTCCCTGTCAGGGCACCTGCCCTGGTTGTGGGCTCCATCCCCAGTAAGGGGTGTGTAGGATGCAGCTGATCAATGATTCTTTCTCATCATTGATGTTATTATCTCTATCTCCCTTCCTCTCTGAAGTCAATACAAAATATATGAAAATAAATAAATAAATAAATAGTAGCACCTCAAAAAGGTATTTGGATATATAAATTTACAAAAGACAAAAGGAAATACTTTGAAATGTTGACAGTGGTTAACCTGGGATAGGCCCGGAGATGATCAGTCCCACCTCTTTGATCAGGCCCAAAGATAGGCCCGGAAATGCTGACTGGCATAGAAACCAACCAATCAGAACCAAATCTGGGTGAAGTGCCAGGAGCCAATGGCTGCCTAGGAGGCGGAGCTTTTGACACTGACTGGCATAGAAACCGACCAATCAGAACCTAATCTGGGTGAACTGAGAAGGCAGAACCTAAGGTGGGGGCTGAGGAGGGGTTTTAAGGGCAACAGCTGTTTGGTGTAAGGTGTAAGAAAGCGGTTCAATTTTTTCATGACCAATTTGGCAATATAGTGCATATGACTAGCTATCAGTACAGATATAGGGATTATGTGTTTTTGTCTGCCAAGATCTCCTCCTCCTGCTGAAAAAGGCTCCCCCCACCCATTTAAGCAATCCTATCCTATATAATCTATCTTTACTAATAAAAGGGTAATATGCTAATTAGACCAGGTAGACCGGCCATCTTCCTCATGTCTGACTTCCTTCCGGACAAAGCCATGGTGGTGGGGGCTGAGGCAGAGGCAGTTAGGGGCGATCAGACCAGCAGGGGAGGGCAGTTGGGGGCAACCAGGCAGGCAGGCAGAGGCAGTTAGGGGAGATCAGGCAGGCAGGCAGGCGAGCGGTTAGAAGCCAGCAGTCCCAAATTGCAAGAGGGATGTCCGACCGCCGGTTTAGGCCCAATCTCTGTGGGATCGAGCCTAAACCGGAGGTCGGACATCCCCCAAGGTGTCCCCGATTGGAGAGGGTGCAGGATGGGCTGAGGGGACCCTCCCATGCATGAATTTTGTGCACCAGGCCACTAGTCTGTATATATAAAAGGCTAAGCGACCATCAGACCTTTTGACTGACTGGATGGTAGCTATGATGTGCACTGACCACCAGGGGACAGACGCTCGATGCAGGAGCTGCTGAGTTGCCGTGACTTGACAGCTGCGGTTCCCCCGGAACCAGAGAGGAGGGAGCCCAATTCTGGGGTGGGTCACCTGAGAACCACCCTCTCACAATCCGGGACCCCTCAGGGGATGTTGGGGAGCCAGTTTCACCCGATCCCCGCAGGCCAGGCCAAGGGACTCCACTGGTGCATGAATCTGTGCACCAGGCCTCTAGTGTCAATTTAATAGGGAAGAACATTTTAAGCTGTGAGAGCAGCTAGTACAGAGGACTGGTCTTTAAAATATATCAGATATGTGTGAGAAAGAACAAGGAAGCCAGAGTGGCTGAGGTCCTAAAAGGCAGGGAAAAATGAAGGTTGAGAGGTCATATGAAAACAGATCACATCAAGAGAATTATAGTGAGGATGTGGGGTTTTACCCTGAATTAGAAAGACACAAAAAATTTGAGTGCAGAGTGACCTTATCTGATTATAATTTAAAAGGGTAACTCCAGCTACCGTGTTGATAATAGGCTGTAGGAAGACAAGGTTAGAAACAGATGCCTGCTGGGAGACTGTTACAAGAATTCAGGCAGGAGATGCTGAGGGCTTTGATTTGTGTGGCATCAGTAGATGTGATGAGAATGGTCAGATTTTGGATATATTTGAAGGTAAAGTCAAATACATTTTCCTGTGGATTTGAAAGTGAGGTTCAAGAGGAAAAAAAAAAGGGATTGCACCTTTTGGTTTTGGACTGAGAAACTAGAAATAGGAGATTCTCCTTTATTGAGATAGCAGCAAACTGCTGGAGGAGCCAGCTTGGGGAGTATATCAGGAGCTCAGTTTTAGACATGGCAATTTTTAGAAGCTTATTAGACATCATGATGCACAGGTCAAGGGGACAATTAGAGCTAAGGCAAGAAATGTGGGCCAGGTGTATAAATATGTGAATCATAAGTAGACACAATGGAAATTATAGCCTGGAAACTAAATAAGATCAAGGAAGGAGAAACCAGCAAAAGAAATTGAGTAGTAGTGGACAATGTAGGAAGAAGGCTAGGTAAGTTGCTGGAAACCAAATGAAGACAGTACTTCAAGAAGCGGAGAGATATCAGATGTTGAGACTAGGTATCTATGTGCACAAGTCATTAGGACCTTCATGTTTGCATCTTTTTCATGCCATCGTTGGATTAGCTGAGTTTAACTATAGCTGATTATGTCTGATGACTCACTGAATGAGCAACAAGCTCAGTGTAGTGGATGAGTGAAATTGCTAAGAAACTTTGCTACTAGGAATGTTTTGGTTTAAGCTATTTAATACTATTAAACAAATATTTATGAAGTCCCTACTATTTTCAAGATGCCTGGAAATCAGAAAGAGATGCAACCACTATCCTTCAGGAACTCTCTAATAAAATTTATTAAAGCTGACACACAAATAACTTAAATATAAAATGTAATGGGTATGAATCCCATTCCACAAAACTCAGGTGGACAAAAAGTGAAGATTTGTTTATTTTTCTATAATTTAACTTAACTTTGTATTTTGTGTTCCCATTGGATCAAGCGTTGAAAATAAAATCTTAATCAAGTCAGGACCACTTCCTTTTATTCCAGGGGTTTTGTCATAAACTGCGGGTTCTTAGGTCATGCCTCAATGTTAGTGAATGAAGTGATGGAATTGCTACTTACTCATGAGCTCTTCTTGTCTGCATTCTCATCTAGCACATGAGCATGTTCCCATCTAATCCTAGTCACTGACTAATGCAAATTACCTCTGCATTTTCTCATGCTCCCTCCTCTAGGAACGCTCCAGGTCTGGCTCTCACTCCCTCTCTCTCTGGGACTTACGCAGTCTCTCAGAGGCACAGGAAACAACCAACTTCCCTCCCTCACCTCCATAAGTTATGACAAATTCTGTGAGGCTGCTCAAGTTCTCTCATCTCAGACATGCCATATGAACTGGCCTTTCGCTTCCACAAGATGCTGAGAACAAGGGGTGGTCTGGATCTCGGGACTTGTTTGGGTTCTCAGTAAGAGAGAGGAAATGGATTTTGCTCTGAGATCTGGCATCTGTCAATGCCTCCCCAGTTTCAAGCAAAGGTAGAGAGAGGGAATAAGGGACCCACCTTACATAAACTTTCTTGCTTATCCTCTGATTATCCCGTCCTTCTTAGTAGATTTCATCGAATCCCTAAGTATGGAAAAATACTGATTCCGTCTACCATGGCCTTCCAGTTCCATTGTTTGACTTTTTAAACCTCAAACTTTGGAAGATCCAGAGGCCCTTCTTCCCAATGAGGAGTTCAAAGGTTCTTTCTAACATCCCTTCAAAAGTTTTTTTTTTCTTTTCTCTCTTCAGTTCTGATATTGGTTATATCTATTCCCTGAAACATTAATGTGAAACATGTAGCTGCCTTCTCTAGTACAAAAGGTCATACACTATAAAGAATTATAGTTAATATCTCAACGTATTTTCCTATTACATTTATCCAATTAGTAAATATTTACATCCTTGAAAAAAATTTTGTTTTAATTTCAAAGCTCCCTGCATGCCAAGAAAGTGGGAACCTTACTTGAATTTGTTTCTCTAGAATCTTATTTCCTATATGCAAAATGACTAGCTTTTTGCAGGACAGTAGTTGTTCTAGTGACTCTCCCGCTCTGGTTTTCTCCTGTGACTCTTCATGTCCATCTCAGCTTCCACATAACCAGTGGTAAACAGGTTCTCTTTATAGATTTGCTACACCTGCAAGGCAAAAAGAAGGTATCGGTGAAGCTCTTAAATACTCTTCTTCAGTTCCTCCTGCAGGACTGAGGTCTAATCTCCCACATTTATAGGGGATTAAAAGGCTTCTCTAATTCACTAGCAGAAATGATTTTACAGGTGTGAAGAATCTAGTTAAAACTTTACTTCTAGAGTTGGTACTGTAAGTTTTCCACTTCTTAGCTATTTTCCCTTTTACTAAAAATAAAAGAGCAGTGTAAGTAACAGAAAATTAAACTGGATTAAAGTAGCTAAAATAATATACTCTGAAAATCTATTTTATTCATAGAAATATGTCTTCTAAGAGGTCATATCGATCTTTATTTTATTTTCTATGTCTGAAAATTATTCAATTCTAAGATTATGAAATTTGAAAATTTTTCATTCCAATTAATCAGAACATTTTCTTTTATTTAGTCCTAGAAACCCATATAATGTTATTTATTAGCTGTCAGCAGCTCTAATGCCAGCTTATTAGAGGACCTGACTCTGTGCCTGCTGATAGTTATTGTGAAGGCTGAAAGGTTAACAAGAACGGGCTGCTACCAACCGCCTTGCCAGGTGTTTTTCCCTGCAGTTAATGGACTTGAGCCAATTGAAATTATCACTCTAGAAACCAGTCACAGACACTCTTAATCTTTGCATGGAAACATTGGTAGAAAAAAATAGCTGGGATTTGTATTGTTGCTTTTCACCATCATCACTTTTGGAACAATCAAAATACAGTATAGTTAATCTTCTATTTTAAAATGAAGGCTTGACAAATATAAAAAGAAAGAAACTTTTGAAAATAATATGAATGTATAACATGTTCCGTTAAATTAATAATAGTCCCTTCAATGAAACAATGTCTTGTAAAATCTCCCACACTATTTTGGAGGCATGTTATTAAGGGCTACATAGGTATTAACATGTCTAAGTTTATTTAATTGCTGGGTTTATAAATCTGAACAATTGTAATGAAATAATCAGAATCAACCATATGGAATCAGAGCCAGTCACCACAGGTATGTGACACATGCATGCTGTGTGGGGGATTGAATATGTATTTATCCAATCTAAAACAGAACAGATGGCAAAGCAAACTGGTAAGCACTTGCTTTATCTTCCAGATATTGTGGTTCACTGAAAATCTCTATTTATTTTGGAAGCTTCAGAACATCTGTAAAAATCAAATGAAAGACAAACAGAGGTGACTAAGTCTTGAATGAAGTATGAAACTTTAGAGCTCTCATGCTGTCAGATAAAGAGAGAGGCATTTTCATTTTCTGCCAATTCTTAGGAATAAAATTGAATTTTAGGTGGCAGTATTTGAAATTAAATACTTAGCTGAATTAAATTAAATGCAAAGGATGGAAATCCTCTAGTTGTATAAAATCCAAAATTAAACAACTACTAGTAGGAACATGAGTAAGAAGGATAGAAGTGGACTGCATGTAATAGAAGTAGAAATTGCTCATTTCCACCCTAATATCAATGTGCTCATCTAGGACCAAGATCCTAGTTTCTAAATACCATTCTCTACATAAAGGAAGTAGAGTTCCTTGGAGAAATGGCTGAGGCAAGTAAAATCAGTGGTGAGAGTAAATGTTCTTGTAGTGTCAGAAAGCAAGAAACACTCAATGGGGATATAACAAAAAATATAGGGGCAAGTTTAAAAGACCCAACAGGCCAAATTTGAGACAATTAGAATATTTTTTTCTAAAGAAAATGAAAATTTATTATTTAAAGATCCAATCAAATGTATGAGGGGTGGAAAGGAGGGAAAGTTCTTTGACACAAAAGAATGCTAGTTATTGTATGCAGAAGACATGATAAAATTGGGAAATCACCATTTTGCAAACAATGTAAAAATTGATTTAAGCAAGCATCACCAAATGATGCTAAAAACATAGGGTACAAGGATTCCCACATTCTCAAAGTTTCACCCACAAGCTATTTATTAATTATGAAGAAAAATAACATAATCAAGAGATTAAGATCAAAGTTAGCATCACCAGCAATAGAACACATAAGAACTCTGTATCTTCATAGGGGAAGTATACAATACCACTCATGACTATAATGTATTCCTACAGAAGGCAGCTGATCGATGTTTCTCTCTCATCGATGTTTCTAACTCTCTATCCCTCTCTCTTTCTCTCTGTAAAAAATCAATAAAATATATATATTTTTTAAAAGATTGGGTAATAGATATTACTGTGATGCTCTTCAACATCTTAGCTATGTAAATTATATTGTGTTCATTTGAAAGGATGTCCTTATTCTTATGATTGTTGAAATATTTAGAGTAAAAGATCATTATGTTTGTAACTTAATTCAAATATTTTAGCAAAAAAATGTATAAATGAAAGAGGCATGTATTGATAGAGATTTTAAAGTAAATGCAGCAAACTGATAAGCATCAGAACACTTAAAGGAAACATATATGTATATTCCTTCTATTATTCTTTTAACTTTTTGTAGGATTTCATTTATTCTTTAATTTTGAAAAACTAATGCTCATCTCTAAGTAGTTTCATTAAGTTGTCCAGGAAGCACTCTGCTCTGAAATCCCAAACAGATAAAAGTCCCTTGACTGCTATATCAGCATATCTTCTGCAAGGTCCCACTGGTACATCATGCTACTTGGTCATCACAGGCCACCACCAATGGGCAAAATGAAACCAAGATCAGAGTGTTTCATTATAAGTCAAGTCACATTTGGCTTTCTTTGAGGACATGGCAGTAGGTGACTCTATAATCCTTATTGGGTACAAGAAACTACATAAAATTTCTTAATATTAGATGGTGGTCAATTGGCTAAAATTGACGGTAGATTTCCCTAACATACACAGTAATTTCTGAATAAAACAACATTTTTTAAAACAACAGACAAAAAACCTTGTTTAAACCAAACCATGAAGCTGCTAAATACAAATAGATCCCCATACAACTCTAAAGCTTCTGAATAACAAGTTGTCTTCTCCTTCAACCTGGAGAGTTGAAGTTAAGGTTAGTTGATGGTTTACAAAATTATTCATTCATTCAAGAAATATTAGTTGAGCATTCTTCTAGGTGCCATAACCAAACATGTAGTATAATGTCAATGCTATGGAGAAAGAAAGAAAAAAAAGGAAAGCAGTGCCAAGAAGAAAAATAGAGAACTGCAGGGGATAGAACATGATGAAGGATGATATTTCAGCTGGGTGATTAGAGAATACCCTTCAGAGAAGCAGATCCTTGAGCAGAGACCTCAATGATGTGAACAAGAGAGCCAATGAACATTTTCATCAGGAGCCCCTCATGTGGAAGAAATAGCATCAAGTACAAAGGCCCTGATGAACCATTTGCGTGGACAGCAGCAGAATCTGCAAGATGGACTGCATGGCTGAAGAGAAGTCAGCAAGAAAAGAATAATGGGACCAGGGGAACTTTAACCTATGTAATGCCTTAGTTATATTTTTTTAAAGGCATACCACAGGTGGACATGAACTTTGTGCCAAGATAAAGGGATCTATTCTCCAAGGAGATGCAGCTCTTGCTGGATTTAGTGAAAGAAACATTTGCCCAATGGCCTCACTGGGCACCATTTTGCAGACACAAACTAGACAATCATATTCAGAGACCCTTGGAAGAACACCAAGGAAAAAATAGGCAGGGAAGTAGGCCAATGCAGCATACACAGGAGGTGATTCTCATCATAGAGTTTATTGTCCAATGCTGTAATGGGAAGAATAATATAAAATTATACACAATGAGCAGATCATTTATAAGGTTATTCTCTGCTCAAACATTCCTACTAATTAACATTATTCACCACAGCTATTTAGTTCATTTTTGTCTGAGAGACTTTCATTGACTTTCAGAGACTTTCAAATAGAATACAAAGTATTTTTTAAAGATATTGAATTTCTAGTACGATATGCAAAATTTCATGAAGTTAATGAGAGTGACACTGGAGATTGCTTAAATCACAAGAACAATCATTACCAAATTTAAAAAATTTCAAGTCTCGCCATTTAACAGTTAAAGGTGAGAGGTCAACAAGGATAACACCATTTAAAAGGAAATAATCAGAATAACAAAGGATTGAGAGAGGTTTGGGGAAAACTAATGAATAATTTTATCAGGTGACACTAAATGATGATCTGAAAAACTCACACATGAAATGTACTAATGTGCTACAGTTTAGTCAGGAAAATCACATCAGTGGCAAAAAATGTCTTAAATGATTCTTTGTTCATCCTAATAGTTACAGTAGACTTGTTATTCAAATATAAATTAAATATAAGAAAAAAAACTAATTTTTCTTTCTCAAGATACAATCCCAATCAAATATGTTAATACCACTTATTTACTATATGTTTGGTCTCCTTTTAAATTAAGTTGACTTTAAATGGCCTGTCTTAAGTACCAGTAATCCTCTGATGATTGGACCTCCTATTTTCTGATTCTTGTACATCATACCTAATTCCACAGTCCCCACAATGTATCAATTTATCACTCCCCAGACTAATCTCCTTACAAAATAGGCTATTTTCCAGGCTCTCAAAGAACTTACAAATGGCAAATATAGAAATATCTGCACTAAAAAGAAAACTTGGCATGCATTGTGAGAGAAGCACAAAGTATTAAGGTATTTATAAGAAGAATAGATCATCTTTACTTGAAAGCATCAGTCAGTACTTCATAAAGGAGGTTGCATCCTAGAAAAATGAGTAGAATTTTAACAGAAATGAAGAACTGAAAATACAGTGAATGTTCAGGAAATTCTTTAGAGTTCAATTTGATCTTTTTTTAAAAAAGATATATTTTATTGATTTTTTACAGAGAGGAAGGGAGAAGGATAGAGAGTTAGAAACATCAGTCAGCTGCCTCCTACACACTCCCTCCTGCACACTCCTATGTGCCCGCAACCAAGGTACATGCCCTTGTCCGGAATCGAACCTGGCACCCTTGAGTCCACAGGCTGACGCTCTATCCACTGAGCCAAACCGGTTAGGGCTTCAATTTGATCTTGAATAACACATGGGAGAAGTCAAATTTAAGACTAAGAATAATGCTGGGGCTGGGACTTGGGACCTTTGACTACCAAGCTAAGTTGTTGAATGTTAGAAAATGAGGCACAGGTACAACGGAGTGATATAATTAGTGTTGTACTCTTTTTATTTTCAAAGAATTTTTGATATTATACACTAAAGTTTTATAAATTTAATTTCCCCAAACCCAAAGAAATCCATTTAATTTTCTTTACAGCCATTATTTCCATCTATTACCCTAAAGGAAAATGTATATATTTTAATCAGTTCTCAATTATCTGCACAACATGGGAGCACTGGCAACGATAGCCTAAACCCATGTGAAAATCACACTGTCAGATTGGGACCATGACCTGATTTTCTGAAGCAAGAAAAATTGCTATAAGGAGCAGGTTCATAAAGCTGTCCTTCTGGACAGCAAGCAAATAGAGCAGCCTGTCTCTATGCGGAGTTATCCTGCCACCACATCAATGTTTGTTCCTGCTCAGTCAGCTCATGGCTCTGATCCTGTGCCCCTTAATGACTGTCTCTCTCAAGAGAACCAGGATGACTCCAGATAAAGGTGGCACAAAATATTATACACTTTCCATATAAAAAATCACATGGAACACCAATGATCCATGTATAAACCGTCAAGACTGCAAAACATTGAAATTGCACACACCACACAGTATCAGCAAATATCCACACTTCAATACTTTGAATATGATTAAAAATAATAAAGAAATAAAATTATTTTAAAAATATGCAAGCATTAGTACTTCCTCTATATTTTACTACTGACTCATTTAATCATTCATCAAACATGTACTGTAGCACGAGCTATGAAAAAGGCATTGATTACTATAAACTGTGAGGAGCAATACACATAATTATTTCCACTTTCCCAACTGGAAACTTATAATTCAATGTAGTTTTACGTTTTAAAATGGGAGTTTTACATTTAGATAGCTGTACAACTTAGATTTCTCTAGCATTGTCTTGTATGTTGAGGTTCAGATAAATTTTCTACTTAAAAGCTGTGTGATATCTCTCTGGGGATCATTTTCTCATTTGCAAAATAAAAAATAATAAGACCACATATTCTAGAAGGTTTCTGAGAAGATTAAGAGATATTAGGCTTATGAAATATTTATAGAGTCTAGCATTTAGAAATAACTCAATAAATGTCAGTTGTGACAATTATTTTAATAATTATCATTAGAATAAAAAAGTCATGCTATTATTAAAAGTATTATTAGAAACTCAGAATCAAGTTTGAAATATCTGAATTGTTATGAAAAACACAAGGATTTAATACAAATGTGTTTGTATTGTAGCAAAAGGGAAAAAAACTATGTTAAAATTATGAAATAATGTTATGTATTTATAGCTTCAAGCTACACAGAAAGGAATGGTTATTAAGCTAAAGGGAACCAGAGAGATGAAATGACTAATTATCCCCTTTTTGGCATTAGTGTTGCATGAAGTCACTTTTCCTGATCATTAATGGGGCAAGTTCACTCATAAACATGGGCCAGAAGAGTATTGAACAGATTCACTGACAGATTCCTTGAGATATAAGATTATTCATATGTTCAAGCCAGACACTTGAGGTAAGAATTCATTTCCTAAACTCATTATAGTTGTGCTGGCAATAAAATCTCACACCTGTGTTTTTATTTTATTTTATTTTTCATTTGGTGGTTGCTGTCAGCTATTATAGATGCTTTTTCCTGTGTATTTGACATCCATGAGCAAATGTTGCATTTCTGCTCAGTGAACTGTTCTGAAACATCTCCTTCTGAAACCCTTCATGACTGCCTTTTAAGGAACTTAGGCCTTTGAAGCATCTTTAATTTAAAGAGAAGTTATATGGAGGAAAATCCATTCTCATTCTTCCATCCCTACACAGTGACCATTCTAAGCCTCCTGCTACAGGTATATCATCATCTCATCAGTAACAAAGACAATGCCTTTTCCTCACTTCCATAAAGCCTCTGGTTCTGGAATGTTCTAATACTCCAGAGAATGTTAAAGCTAATACTCAACTCCGAAGAAATTGTGGTCTTAAGATGTTGTGGGGATTTTTGTGGGTGTGCGGTTTTTTCTATTGTTTTATTTGCATTAAAAAAAAAGCTTTAAATAAAGAAAAAATGATACTGTAGTTAGAAGGGAGAGAATAAGTTGCTCCTAGCAACTTCCTCTATTTAACTGTCTTTTCTAACATTAAGCTATTTCAAACCATCAAGTAAGAAAGAGTACCTACGTCTTCTGAAACCATTCCCTTGGGATTTTGGCTGACATTTCTAACAGGTAAGTAGGGAAAAACCCTAGTGTACATTTGCAACACCAATCTGGTTATTATACTCTGCATAGAGGAACCAAGAGGCCTAAATTCCCTTACTGCATAAGAGGTGAACCCAGGCATTGTGGGTTCTATATGATACTATTTGGGCCTCATGTTCTTTATCATTAAAATAAGATGCTTGACTAGATGGATTCTAAAATTTCCTTTCATGCCTAATTTTACACTTCTTTTAGAATATTAACTGCCAGTTTTTCCTAGTTCTGATGTCCCCAGACGCATAATTAGAGATAAGCACCATCAATGGTAAGACAGTTTAGCATAGACTATGGTTTTAAACATTGCCTGGGTTTCAATCCTGTCTAAACCATAGGATGTGTCTAAAAGAGTTGAGCAGAGTTGTTTGGGACAGTACATTGTAGACTGCACTGTCCCAAACAGTACAGTCACTCATTCATAGGGTCACCATGATTCAATGGCATGTAACAACCCCAATTTCACTACCCTGTATGACCATGAGTAATTTACTTAACTTCTCTAAGTCTAGTTTCCTCTGCTGTGAAATTGCATATGATACTACATAGATAGTAATTTGATCTGAGGATTCAATGAGATCATCCATATAAAGTAGCTAACACCCAGGGCCTAGCACATGAAGCTCAACAAATATTAATCATCAGTTTTGTTTTTATTGCTGTTAAGTTCTGAAAACTCAATTTCAAGCAAGCTGGTGAGAATTTTCCTATGAATTAAAATCTATTGTCATGAAAAATCTCACTAACATATTTTATAACTTACATTAATCTTATTCATAATTCATATTACAAGTAGTTTTCTTAAGATGCACACTTGCTTTTCCTAGAAATCCTGAAAACTAAATTTGAAATTTACTTTTATTTTATTAGGCCTATAGTAAAAGAAAAACATATCTACCAATGACACTAACATAGCAAATGTCCTTTCATTTCCAGTGCTAGTCTATAACCAGATATGTGATAGGGTGGTAAAAACAGGACAGTTTCATATCAAAGATTACATTTAAAAAAAAAAAACTGGATGCCATCCAATTATCTGATCCTAATAACATACATCCCAAGGTACTTAAGGAACTGACTGAAGCAATTACTGAGCCACTAAATATTATTTATGAGTTTCTTGGAGGACACAGTGCCTCTGATAGCAATAACTCATCACCTTTCTTTTAGAAA
Source organism: Myotis brandtii (assembly GCF_000412655.1). Taxonomy (NCBI): domain Eukaryota; kingdom Metazoa; phylum Chordata; class Mammalia; order Chiroptera; family Vespertilionidae; genus Myotis; species Myotis brandtii. The sequence goes on along the minus strand of NW_005370315.1, from coordinate 1,253,814 downwards.
GAGAAAGGACAATTCTAAAAGTAATAAGCCAATCACCTTGACTAGTTGACCAGTGGATTTCTAGTCATGCTCTACAAAGCAAACCTTCTTAATCTTTCCCACATGCTTATCTACGTTCCTCTTTTAACTCAGTTGAGTATATTTATATTAATACATAAATTTATATTAACATATAAATTATATATTTTGTAGTTCATATATAATTTACATGTTTATATAATACAAATTTTATAAATTGAATTATTTTTTAAGAAAAAGCTTAAGGGCTGAAAAGCAAACAGCAAACAAAATTTTGAATTACTATAACTAAAAAGACATGAAAAGAAAACCAAATTGTTTCAAATCAATAAAAAAATATTTTTTTATTTCCAAGGCTTTTGATGCACAACCTTATGTTAAAGGAGAGTGAGTAAACCAGGATGTTGAGGTATTGAAAGTGGGGTTTTATTCTCTGCTCTTTAATTCTGTCATTTAGAGTGTTAATGCTTAGCTATTACTGAAACCCACACAGCCCAAAGTTGAGATTTATCTGGTTAATAACAATGAGCTAATGAGCATCCCCGCCATGCTACTCAGACTACAGAGAACAGCCACCACAGAGTTTTCCAAAAACATTAGTGACTCCTCACCAAGGCGTTCTTTAAATACCTTGCTGAGAAATGTCCCTGGCCCTCATGACAGGTATGGTTAGAGAAGTATCTAAGCAATTTGCAATATTAAATGAACTTAATATTGCTATCTCCCTGGGCCTTTTAACTCTTTCTTCTACAGTATGGAAAGAAAATTGCAGCATTGAAATTTTATAATTTTTAAAAGAAATTTCATTTTTATTTTTTTAAATCTTTTTATTTTTAAATATATTTTATTGATTTCAGAGAGGAAGGGAGAGGGAGAGAGAGATAGAAACATCAATGATGAGAGAGAACCATTGGTTGGCTGCCTCCTGCATGCCCCCCACTGGGGATCGAGCTTGCAACCCATCATGTGCCCTTGACCAGAATCAAACCCGGGACCTTTCAGTCTGCAGGCCAATGCTCTATTCATTGAGCCAAACCAGCTAGGGCAGAAATTTCATTTTTAAAAATTTATTGGGCTGACATTGGTTAATAAAATTATATAGGTTTCAGGTGTACAATTCTATAATGCATCAACTGTATATTGTATTATTTGTTCACCACCCCAAGTCAAGTCTCCTTCCATCACCATTTATCCCTCTTATTCTCTCTTCTACCTCCTCCCAACCCTTTCCCCTCTGGTAATCACCCTGCTGGGACCTGGAGAGCAATATGCTAAGTGGAATAAGCCAGTCAGAGAAAGACAAGAACCATATGATTTCACTCATATGTGGAATCTAATGAGCATGAAATGTTTTTTTATGGTAGGCCACCAATGATTCTAGCCTATAATTAGTCAACCTAATTAAAATAACTCCTAGGTGCTTAAACCAACATATTAAATTCTGTAACTTTTGTGGGTATGTGTATATCAATAATTTTTGTCCAATGAAATAACACTCATTATATCTACACTTTAATTATGCATGTTCCTAATTCCTGTCATTAATACTGATGCTGTTCTGCAACCCTTTCGGTGTACACACTATACTCTGAAAGAGTATAGTATATGAAGGCTATACTCTTGCATGTCTTCATCTGGTCCATATTGGGAACCAACTTCATGGCAGAGGAGCCATGAAGGATAGTGGCAGTGGGTAATAAGGAAGACTGGCACTTCTTTGTGGGATATCTCACCCAGCAGCAGTCATATAAGTTTCATTCAATGGAAGTCTTATTCCCTTCAAGCTGCCCTTGAAGATTTCTGATTTCTATCTCATGATCTGAGCTGTAGTTTTATGACTCTGAATTTGACCCTTTACCTTGTATGATCCCGAGGGCCTTTAGAAACATCCAGGTGATCCACAGTCTTTATAGGCAGTACTGCTACTATAGAACCAAGGGCCATAGCACTCCATCTTCCACTCCCTTACTTTCTACTTGTATTTAAGCCTATGCCACATTAGTGAAATTTTAAGTAACCATATAGATGCTGTAAACCAAGGGTCACTAATGTCCTTTTTCTCCCTACCAAATGATTACCTATGTATTCCACAAATACATGAAGCTATCCAATCCAAGAACCAATCTTTCAGGCCACCTCCACTGCCAGATACTTTATCAGCAATGTTCCTAACAGAGATGGTGCATGCAATTGGGCTAATCTGTGAAAAGTTTAATAAAGGATTACTCCCATAGGAATGACCAAGATAAAAGGAAACAAATGAGGAAAGCTGTAGTTCCTCCTGAGCTAACAACTCTTGAGAACCATTTCAATTTGGGGCCTGAAGGGGCAGGGGAGTGTGCAGTTATGAGACTGTGGAGTTGTCCACATGAAAGGAGCTGTTGCACCTGCAGGCAGAGAGGTGAGTGTGTAAATGCCGTGACCTCATTTTGCTCCCGCTCAAATAGCTGAATCTAAAGAAGTAAATGAAAATTGCCCATCACACGTAATCTTAATTGGGAAGACATTTCAACTGGGATCTTGTGGCTGAAAATTAAGGGTTCAGATTTCATTCTAACTGCAATGCAAACCCACTTAAAATTTTTTTTTACCTTTATAAGTTTCAGCATGAATGTGGAAATGAAAGACAACTCAGGGTGAAAGGTGGGGGAATAAAATGTAACCATAAAGAGCTCATTAACCTAAGAAGATCTGAGAACCAGTCGGGCAGCCAACCACATTACCAGCATCTGTCACTCCTTGGTACCCATGAAACAATACCATCATGTACACTAGTGAAAACTAGTTGAGCATCAAGTTTGAGAAGAAAAAAATATGTACTATGTGTAAAGTCTCATGAACTGCATAGCTTTCTAGGAACAAAGCACATTTTATTGTAGTCTATTTCAGCGTTTTGGAATCTTACCTCAAATAGAAAAGTCAGCTTTATGGCTATATTCTGTCACTGACAAATCACACCTTTCATGTATATCTGCTCACCTCTTTGAAATAAATGGCATTAGCAACTTAAGGTAATAAAATTATTTGTGACAAGAATAGAATATTGATTCCATTCTATTTTTCTCTGGTAATTTTTTAAAGAAACATTCATAAGAAGTTAGGTTCTGGGCTCAATCAATTGAAAACAACAAAATCAATTTATTGTTAGCTAACCAATTTGAAATATTTCTAGCATCTGTATTTATTGTCTGCAGCTTATATATCCTTTATTATTCATTATTGATTCTTTCCAAGATTATGTACTCCACAAAGATTACAAGAGATAAAAAAAAGTTTAGTTCCAATGTCTATCTTATCATCTTCCCAAAATTTATGAACATGCACATTTTATTAGCTTTTCTGATAGAAAGGTAGTCATACTTTCTTATGAGAAAACATTGGAAGACCTCAGTTTTTTTTTTCCCTTTCCACACAGATTAAAAATATTTACACTGGGATATCAGAGAACGAAGACACACCCATCCCCCAGGCCTGATAGTCCTGCTGCTACTTCAATGGTGGTTCCTTCTGGTACCCTCAGGTAGGTAATTTTATTAGTGGCTTTTGCAGGACCTTTAGCTGAGAATCTTAGCAACTACAGTGCCAACTGGAACAAGTCATTATTCAAGTTCTTATCAATGGTGCCAGAAGCAATCAGTAGAGCCTGTTGTAAGCAGCTACTATTAAGCCACTTCAATTAAGAAGACTGGTACCTAGAACGTCATGGCAAAAAGGTTCAGATATGTCCAGAAAATGCATCATTTCGTAAGTCCTTTGCTTCCTTGGAGGTTAGAATGCCCTGAAACAGTTTAAATTCCTACGTGTCATTTCAGTATGAAATAATCCATGACACTTTGACTGCTAACCCCACCAAAAGCTGCCATGTGAGCACCATAATCATTCTAGTCATTATTATTTTGTAGAGATCCTATATAGTTTCTTTATGAAAATACAAAGTCCAGGGGAAAGCACAATTCAATTATTTAAAGATTTTTTTAAGGTTAACTTTCCTGGAGCACATATTCCCTTAAATGGAGAGCTCCCATAGCGTTTATAATGTGTTCTTGCCTCTGAAGGCCTGAGTCAGGAGAAGCTTCCAGAGTGTTTGACAAGCTGTTTGTGTTTGAGGGCTTTATTTTAATTATGCTGAACAATCAGGAACATTGAAATAGAATGCTATAAATACCAGCATTTGTTTGCAAGTTCCCAAACACAATGCATGTTTAATGTGTCTAACTTTTTATACCAGCTATAGGGAGAGAAAAAAAATGAGCTAGACAAGATCTTCCAACAATAAAAAAATACTTCTTGATGGTAAAGGGCAGCAAGACAATTTCCTCTTGTTTCTGTATAGTGACTTTATAGAATCACTTTAAAAAAGTAAACCTTTTGCTCTTAACAAAAAAAATAGTGTACACAATGGTATTGTTTCATGGGTACCAAGGGGTGACAGGTGCTGCTAATGTGGTCAGCTGCCCAACTGGTTCTCAGCTCTTCTTAGGTTAATGAGCTCTTTTTTTAAAATCCTCACCCGAGGATATTTTTCTATTGCTTTTATTTTTTTTAAGTTCAAATATAAAGGTTTTATATTTCTAAAAATCATTTCATCAAGATCTCTTTATACAAAGTATTAACTGATAATTTTACAAATTTCTTCCTTAGATGGGGTTATATCACCATTTTCATTCTTTTTTAAAAGAATTGTTTAAAGTATTACCTATGTCTTCTGTTTCCCCCATTGACCTCTCCCTGGCCACTCCCAACCCCCAGCACATGCCCTCACCCCTGCTAGTGTGTGTCCATTGGTTATGCTTATATGCATGCATACAAGTCCTTTGGTTGATTTCTTCTTTTCCCCCCTCCCCAACCTTCCCCTTCCTTACCTCAGAGGTTTGATGGTCTGTTCAATGCTACTCTGTCTCTGGATCTATTTTTGTTCATCAAATTATGTTGATCATTATATTCCATAAATGAGTGAGATCATGTGATATTTATCTTTCTCTGACTGGCTAATTTTGCTTAGCATAATGCTCTCCAGGTCCATCCATGCTGATGCAAATGGTAAGAGTTCTTTCTTTTTATAGCAGGGTAGTATTCCATTGTGTAGATGCACCACAGTTTTTCAATCCACTTATCTGCTGATGGGCACTTAGGCTGTTTCCAAATGAGTCTCGGAGTGCACAACCCTCCCGCCAAGCCCACCACTTCAGCCACAGGCCCCACGTGAATCCGCACCTGGACCCTTCTGTGAGAAATAAAATGGGGAGACAGAGAAACAACCCCAAAAGGCAAGAAAAGAAGGGACCGCCATAAAAGTAACTAAAAGAAATGGAGGCATCCATTGCGTTTAGAGGGAGGGAAAGATAGAGATAAACATCAATGTGAGAGAAACACATTGACTGGTTGCCTCCTGCACAGGCCCTGACCAGGGCCCAGGCCAGGGAGAAGCATGCAACTGAGGTACAGATATGCCCTTGACCAGAATCAAACCCAGAATCCTTCAGATTATAAGCTGCGGCTCTATCTACTGAGCCAAACTGGCTAGGGCTTAATGATTTCTTTATGGTTACACTAGTAGCCTGGTGCACAAAATTCATGCACATTAGAAGGGAATTAATTGCCCTAACCAGTTTGGCTCAGTGGATAGAGCATCGGCCTGCGGACTCAAGGGCCCCAGGTTCAATTTCGGTCAAGGGCATGTACCTTGGTTGCGGGCACATCCCCAGTGGGGAGTGTGCAGGAGGCAGCTGATGGATGTTTCTCTCTCATCAATGTTTCTAACTCTCTATCCCTTTCCCTTCCTCTCTGTAAAAAATCAAATATATATATATATATATATAATTTTAAAAAAAGAGTAGCAGCTATTCTTTCTTCTAGGTCTTTTAGTGACCATATCACCTTTGTCTACATTGGCTTATTGTAGCTTCTTTCCTCCTCCCTCTTCATCACACAGAATGATGGTGCATCTGGGGGCAGTTCACTTGTTGAAATTTATTAATAAATAAACAGTAACAAAAGGATATAACAACAACAGAGGCATGATATAAAAACGACAAAAACATGATATGAAAACAACAAAAACATGATATAAAAACAACAGTGATGCAAACAATGACTGATAAAGTGATTAAACTTATTCTAATATCTCCCTGTATACCACATTAAGAGTGAATACACTTTCAGAGTGCTTGACTAATGTCCCTTGTGATGAAGTATTTAGAACTTTAACTGTAACATCACATGCTCTTCAAACTCGAGAGAAAGCAACATATAACTGACCATGTGCAAAAACGGGTTCAGGTAGGAGTATTCCTACTCTGCCTAGAGTTTGTCCTTGTGATTTATTAATAATCATCGCAAATGCTGGCATCACGGGAAACTGTCATCGAATTAATTTAAATGGGAGGCCAGTGTCAGACGGGGAAAAATCAATTCTTGGAATCAGAACAACCACTCCCTGTGCAGATCCTGTTAATATTTCAGCCTCAATAATGTTAGGTCATAATCTTTTGATAATAAATCTGGTACCATTAGAAAGACCCCATTTACTATTAAGATTTCTCAATAGCATGATGATTGCACCCACTTTCAATTTTAATTTATGACAACGGCATTCCCGAAGGAGTAATACTATTAAGAAATTCAATGGGAAAATTTTCCTTTTCAGCATCATCTGATGAATCAATGGAATCATCACTCAAATCTCCATCGAGTAGATCCAAAATTTCTTCATTTAATTTTTGAACATGCTCATTTTTTGGACAAAGAATTGCACGTTTAGATATATTTTTAATATTATCTATAGATATAGTATTTCCAAAGGTAGCTTCAATAATAGATCCATTACAAATCATTTCACAGGGGATTTCAATAATATCCATTCCTAAATGAAAACTGCTATCAAGTTCGCCATCTCCAAGTTTTACTAACTATTCACTATAAGCAGAATCCTCTGATCTCATGTATGTATTAAGAGACAATTTATTGAAACATCCCCAAACATTACAGTACTTTAAACTTGTTTATATTATGGCCGATCCCATAGCATATGGTACAATACTGAAACATTGTTGAAAATCCTCTCCAAGAAGGAGAACTTTCCCACCAAATACAACATTCAAATTCATAATTTCTCTTAGTAATCTGTCTATGACGTTTATAACATGACTGGATGCCATGATGCATTCATCAATAATGAGAAGTTGGGCCTTTTTAATAGTTTTAGCAACTTCACTGTTTATATCGAGTCTAGAAATTGAAGTTTCATTTAATGGAATTGGCCATTTATATTGGGAATGAAAGGTTTTTCCACCGAGAAGTAAATTTGCAGCAATGCCTGTAGATGCTGTGGTTAAAACAGTACCACCACAACCTCTAATATAATGTATTAAAACTTTATTGTGGGGAGCCGCTACAGTGTTTTGGTGTTCAAGCCGCCTTGGACTGATGAGAGGGCACAGTCCTCTCATTGCCATGTGCAATTCCCAGATTGGAGGGCAGGGCCCTCCCAGCATAATTATAGCCAACAGCTATAGTTGTAAGCTTGAAC
>NW_005370315.1:1238771-1246248 GCF_000412655.1 Myotis brandtii | reverse complement strand
TGCCTGAGTGATGTAGGCTTGATAGAGTTCAGGTGCATGTAGTTGAGTAGGATTGAAACCCAGGAGAATGTTGTAAACATCTTGGTCACATCCTTACTTTGCCTCGTGGCATCTGCTATAAAATAAAGGCATGGCTGTGGGCGTGGTCTCTGTCTCTCAGAGAAGCAGCATCCCACTGAGACCCAGATTTGATTCTCTTGTCTGTCTTTCCTAAGCCTTTCAGCTGCCCCCACTTAGGTTCACCCTTGGCTGTGCTGGCGCAGCACACTTTATAAAGATATGCCTCCACACTCTGAGGGTGGGTTCCTGCCTCAAACCCTGCCCTTATAGGAAACAGCTCAGGGGAGGGCACAGCCATTTCCAAGACAACCCCTGCAGGACTGACTTCCTTCCACTTGGTCACAGTTCTGGTCGTGATGTTACACCCAGGGTTTTTATATAAGCAGATTTTATTCCTCCTCCTTTCAACCTCAATTGTCTTTCATTTCCACATTGATGCTGAAATATATAAAGGCAAAATGCTTTTTAAAATATGTAAAATAGCCTTATTTTGTTGAAAACAAATGCAAAATATCATAAGAGACTGCAATGAACAATTATACACCAACAAATCAGATAACCTAGAAGAAATGGATAAATTTCTAGAAATATACAACTTACTAAGATTAAATTATGAAGAAACAGAGGCCCAGTGCACTAATCTTGCAGGGATTGGTTTGAAACTGGTTCTCTGACATTCCCCGAGGGGTCCCAGATTGCGAGAAGGTGCAGACTAGCCTGAGGGACCCCACCGGTGCATGATTGGGACCGGGGAGGGACCGCAGGAGGGCTCCAGGGCATGTCCAGCCCATCTCGCCCAGTCCTAATTGGCCAGACCCCAGCAGCAAACTAACTTACCGGTCAGAGCATCTGCCCCCTGGTTGTCAGTGCACATTATAGCGACTGATCGAATGGTCAAATGATCGGACACTTAGCATATTAGTCTTTTATTATCTAGGATACGACACTTAAAAGATCTAAAAGAGTAAATAGATTGAATCTGTAATCAAATATTTCCCAAAAAAGAAAAGCCCAGAACCAGATAGCTTCACTGATGAATTCTAACAAACTTTTTAAAAAGAATTAATACCAATCCTTCCCAAACTTTCCAAAAAATTCATGAGGAAAGAGCATTTCCATACTCAATTTATAAAACCAGGATTATTCTAATACCAAAGCCAGACAAGGATACTACATAAAAATAGAAGATTGCAGGCTAATCTTTAATGAACTTAAGTGCAAAATTTCTCAACAAATGCATAAAACTGATTTCAACAACACATTAAGAGAATTATACACCATGATCAAGTGGTATTTATCCCTAGGATGCAGTTATAGTCCAACATCTACAAGTCAATAAATGTAATATACCACATTAACAATAAAGGATAAAAATCATATAATCCTCTCAATAGATGCAGAAAACACATTTGACAAAATTCAACATCCTTTCAGTAAAAAACAACTCTCAACAAAATGCATACAGAATAAATCAATATAATAAAGGTTATATATATGACAAGCCCACAGCTAATATACTCAGTGGTGAAAAGCTGAAAGCTTTTTCCAAGACAATTGTGCCCACTCTTATCACTCCTATCCAAGCATAGTATTAGAAGTCCTAGCCAAAGCAACTAGGCAAGAGAAAGAAATAAAGGTCATCCAAATCAGAAATGAGGAAATAAAATTGTATCTGTTTGCAGATGGCATGATCTTATATGGAGAAAACCCTAAGGAATCTACCAAAAACTGTTAAAAATAATAAGTAAACTTTGTTGCAGAATACAAAGTCAATATGAAACAATCAGTTGTGTTTCTATAAACTAATAACAAACTATCCAAAAAAATTAAGAAAACAATCCCTTTTACAATAGCATCAAAAACAATAAAATACTTAGTAATAAATTTAATCAAGGAGGTAAAAGATCTGTATGCTGAAAACTATAAAACTCAGAAGAAAGAAATTAAAGAAGAGACAAATAAATGGAAAGCTATTCAGTGCTCATAGATTGGAATAATTAATATTGCTAAAATATGCATTCTACCAAAAACAAACCTATAGATTCTAGGCAATTCCTGTCAATATTCCAATTGCATTTTCACAGAAATAGAAAAATCAAGCCTAAAATTTCTATGGACCAATAAGATTCTGAATAGCTAGAATAATTGAACAAGAAAAGTTGGAGGCTTCAACACTCCCTGATTTTAAACTATACTACAAAGCTGTAATAATCAAAACAAAATGATATTGGCATAAAAAATTAACATATAGATAAATAGAACAGAATAGTGAGTCCAGAAATAAGCCCACATATATATGGTCAACATATAACTTTTGACAAAGGCACCAAGCATACACAACGGGGAAAGAATAATCTCTTCAATAAATGATGTTGGGAAAACTGGGTAATCACATGTGAAAGAATAAAATAGGACCTTTATCTTACACCATACAGAAAAATCAACTCAAAATGGATTAAACACTTAAACATAAAACCTGAAATTATAAAACTCCTAGAAAAAAAATAGGGGAAAAGATCCTTGGCATAGTCTTGGCAATGATTTTTTGGATTTGAGACCAACAGCGCAAGCAACAAAAGAAAAAATAAACAAGTGGGACTACATCAAACTAAGAATTGTCTGTACAGCAAAAGAAATAATTAATAAAATGAAAAAAATAACCAATAGGATGAAAGAAAATATTTGCAAATCACATCTGATAAAGGGTTAATATCCTAACTATATAAGGAACTCTTACAACTCAATAGCAAAAAATAAATAAAACTTAAAAATAACCCAAATAAAAAATGGGCAAAAAACCTGAGTAAACATTTTTCCATGGAAGACATATACATGGCCAACAGTTATATAACAAGATGGTCAACATCACTAATCATCAGGAAAATGCAAATTAAAATCACAATGAGATATTGCCCCCTATCTGTTATAATGACAGTCATCAGAAAGGTCAAGAGAATAAGCATTGGCAGGGATGTGGAGAAAAGGAAACCCCTGTGTACTTTTGGCAGTAATGTAAACTGGCACTATGAGAAACAGTATGAAGGTTTCTAAAAAAATTAAAAATAGAACTACTATATGATCCAGCAACCCCATATGTGAGTATACATCCAAAAGAAATAAAGTCACTATCTCAAAGAGATATTTGCACCCCCTGATCATTATAGCATTATTGATAAGATAGCAAGATATGAAAACAAGCTAAATGTACATCAATGAATGAATGAAATAAAGAAAATGTGATGTGTGCCTGCTGGGCGTGTGTGAGTGTGTGTGTGTGTGTGTGTGAAATAAGTCAGACAAAAAGACAACTATTACATGATCTCACTTATGTGTGGAATAAAAAAACAATCCACAAAACTATAACCCATATTAACAGAATGGGGATTTTTTTTAAAGAAGAAAAAACAAAGAAAGTGAATGGATCCTGGGTGTTATTGTTGAATGGGTACAGAGTATCAGTTATGCTAGTGAAAAAGAGTTCTAGTGATGGATGGTGGTGATAGTTTTACATGAATGTATTTAACAGCACTGAACTGTATAGTTAAAAATGGTTAACATAATAAATTTTATGTTATGTGTATTTTTACTACAATAAAAAGTAATGGGGGGAATTACCACTAAAAAACAGAAACTACACAATTAATAGGAGTAACAACAGTGATGATGATGATGATGATGATGATGATAATGATATAACCTGAGCCTTCACTTTAAAGACTGTAGTCTCTGATAATTTTTTGAAAAAAAATGTGAGGAATTGTAAAAAATAGGCTCACTGATTAGCACTTGTTTTTATTAACATTTAATCCATATTTGATATAATGCCCATCAGAACCCAGCTACGCACTCCATAACTATGGATAATAAATAAATTAAAAATAAAATAAATTTTAAAAAATGAAAATGAAGATACCTTTGAGAAGTATGTTAAAACAGTCTTCAATACAGACTCCATAGGCTCAGATTCTTGGCATTTAACATTCCCTTGACAACTATAAATAAAAGGATTGACAAATTAAATTCACCATATTAATAAATGAGGATATTTAAATTACTTCAGAAGAAGGCTTTTCAGGTTAATTCAAATACCATGTATAAAGTAAATGTTAATGGAATGAGAGCTTTGGAATGTTGTAAATGTTGTATCTGTATATATTTAGGACTTTAGAACTTGCCACTAGTTCATCTGGCCTCCTCATTCCAGTCAGTTCAACTCTGAGATTTTTTTTTTTTTAGAACACTGATAATTCAAAGACTGCTTTTAGAGGTGGATCCAGGTTTTGTGTGGCTCCGACAATTTAGAGAGCCATCTCTAAGAATAAGAATAAAAAGTTAAGTCCTTGAAAATGCATTGCAGTGTCCCTCCCAGGAACATCCTTAGCTACATGGTAAACCTGCCTCTCCCCATTCCTCATTTTATAATCAAGGACGAATAGTTTTCTTTTGACTGAGTGCAATCAGCTCTCTCCAAAGAACTACGAAAATGCTTTCTTTTCCCAACAGATCTTAATTTACCATTTCAACAAATGTTTCTATGAGTTCCCTCACCAAGGAGAAACAAGTTCAGCTGTTTTGAAACATTTCTATTTGGATAGTTATAAATGGCAGTAGTGTAGGCGCAGAAATTACTCAAAAAATCTGAAACACAAAGGAGAGTATAAACTCAAGAGAATATAAAGGCAAGTGCAAGCCAGATTATTACTTGCAACTTGTCTTCAGATTCTAATTGCAATATCGTAAAATATGAGAGATACCAAAAAAATAGAGAATGGAAAGATACTGGCAAATAATGTTGATACCTTCATTTAGTATGAGTTATTACATTTAAGTAAGAGAACCATATAGGACAGTGATGGCAAACCTATGACACCCATGTCAGAGGTGACACGCAAACTCATTTTTTGGGTTGATTTTTCTTTCTTAAATGGCATTTAAATATATAAAATAAATATCAAAAATATAAATCTTTGTTTTACTATGGTCGCAAATATCAAAAAATTTCTATATGTGACACGGCACCGAAGTTAGGGTTTCTCAAAATGCTGACACGCCGAGCTCAAAAGGTTCGCCATCACTGATATAGGATATATTTTGAATGTTCAAATCCACTTAAAATGAATTGTAATTCAACTTTTTTTTTATCCAGCATTTTCCTACAGGAAGAGCTCTCATGGGAAATCTGGCTACATAGTTCCAATTCCTTAAGTCCCTTACCTGGCAATCAAGAGCATGTGCTCATTAATTTTAAGCTGTTGATTCCAGACTAACAATGAGTTAATATACCGTATATGCTGGAAAGGTTGACATGGAAAGAGCTTTATTCAATATTTGTTTTTGTTATTATCTCCACACCGTCTTACTAAATAGCCTACTTATGAATATGGTAATGAATAATTTGGACTCATAGTTTGCTTTTGTTAAACAAAGCATCAGAACTACCTCAGGAGAATCTCTGATTTGAGTCTCAGCTTAAAATATCCCTGTCAGGGATGCCCACTCTCACCACTCCTGTTCGACATAGTACTGGAAGTATTAGCCATTGCAATTAGGCAAGAAGAAGAAATAAAAGGCATCCAAATTGGAAAAGAGGAAGTAAAACTGTCCTTATTTGCAGATGACATGATATTATACTTAAAAAACCCTAAAGACTCCATCAAAAAACTATTAGACTTAATAAAAGAATTCGGCAATGTAGCAGGATACAGAATTAACGCCAAGAAATCTATGGCATTTCTATACACCAATAGTGAACTTGCAGAAAGAGAGACTAAAAAAGCAATCCCATTTACCATCGCACCAAAAAAATTAAGCTACCTAGGAATAAACTTAACTAAAGAGGTAAAAGACCTCTACTCAGAAAACTACAGGACGTTGAAAAAAGAGATAGAGGAAGACATAAAGAGATGGAAGAACATACCATGTTCTTGGATTGGTAGAATCAACATCATTAAAATGTCCATACTACCCAAAGCAATCTATAAATTCAACGCACTTCCCATTAAAATACCAACGGCATATTTCACAGACCTAGAACGAACTCTCCAAAAATTCATCTGGAACAAAAAACGACCCCGAATAGCTGCAGCGATCCTGAGAAAGAAGAAAGTAGGTGGGATCTCAATACCAGATATCAAGCTGTATTACAAAGCCACTGTTCTCAAAACTGCCTGGTACTGGCACAAGAACAGACATATAGATCAATGGAATAGAATAGAGAGCCCAGAAATCAGCCCCAACCAATACGCTCAATTAATATTTGACAAAGGAGGCAAGAACATACAATGGAGTCAAGACAGTCTCTTCAATAAATGGTGCTGGGAAAATTGGACAGATACATGCAAGAAAATGAAACTAGACCACCAACTTACACCATACACAAAAATAAACTCAAAATGGATAAAGGACTTAAATATACGACCGGAAACCATAAAAATACTAGAAGAATCCAAAGGCAACAAAATCTCAGACATATGCCGAAGCAATTTCTTCACCGATACAGATCCTAGGGCATTGGAAACTAAAGAGAAAATAAACAAATGGGACTACATCAAAATAAAAAGTTTCTGCACAGCAAAAGAAACCATCAACAAAACAACAAGAAAGCCCACTACATGGGAGAACATATTTGCCAACATTATATCTGATAAGGGCCTAATCTCCAACATTTATAGGGAACTCATACAACTTAACAAAAGGAAGATAAACAATCCAATCAAAAAATGGGCAAAGGACCTAAATAGACACCTTTCAAAAGAGGACATTCAGAAAGCCAAGAGACATATGAAAACATGCTCAAAGTCACTAATCATCCGAGAGATGCAAATCAAAACAACAATGAGGTACCATCTCACACCTGTCAGAATGGCTATCATCAACAAATCAACAAACGACAAGTGCTGGAGAGGATGTGGAGAAAAAGGAACACTTGTGCACTGCTGGTGGGAATGCAGACTGGTGCAGCCACTATGGAAGACAGTATGGAGTTTCCTCAAAAAACTGGAAATGGAACTCCCATTTGACCCTGTGATCCCACTTCTAGGAATATATCCCAAGAAACCAAAAACACCAATCAGAAAGGATATATGCACCCCTATGTTCATAGCAGCACAATTCACCATAGCTAAGATTTGGAAACAGCCTAAGTGCCCATCAGTAGATGAATGGATTAGAAAACTGTGGTACATCTACACGATGGAATACTATGCTGCTGTAAAAAAGAAGGAACTCTTACCATTTGCAACAGCATGGATGGAACTGGAGAGCATTATGCTAAGTGAAATAAGCCAGTCAATGAAGGAAAAATACCACATGATCTCACTCATTCATGGATAATAGAGACCATTATAAACTTTTGAACAATAATAGATACAGAGGCAGAGCTGCCTCAAACTGATTGTCAAACGGCAGCGGGAAGGCC
>NW_005370315.1:1199510-1237927 GCF_000412655.1 Myotis brandtii | reverse complement strand
AAAAAGAACAATTTGTTTATATTATCTTACAGTATTCTGATAGCAAACATCTCAGTGTGTCTGAGATTTCATATCTGTTCATTCAAAAGGCTCTCCAAAGCAGTCCTTCTCAAAACAAAGGTAACACTCTCTTTCCTTCTCAAAGATGAATTTCAGCTTCCATCCCCCTTCTCTTCCAATGTAGAAACAGCTTTCAACTGTCAGTTCAAAATAACTCATATTGGTCCCTGCCACAGGATAGTGGAACTGGTGATAACAATGATTTATATGAACAATGTTAACATTTATGTAAGTGCTTTAAATATAATATTTCAACACTCCAAAATAGTTGTTCATGAACTAGAAACTATAACCCATTTATAAATAGGAAAACAGACTTACTGAGGATAAAATTACACTAAATAATTGGCGTAGCAAGGACTCAAACCCAAGTGTACTCACCACTACCAGCCCTGCAATTTATTAAGTAGGTGATCATTTAGGTACTGATCAAGACTGTATTTTAGTGGACTGACATGATAAATTGTACTACTGAACATTGTACATTAACTTCCATCCCCATTGCTTATTTATTTTCTATGGGTAGAATTATACTTCCCATCTTACTGACTTCAATCAAATCATATGACTTGGTTTGATCAATGAAATGTGAGCTGATGTGTTGTTTGTCAGATCCAAACAAAAATTGTACATGCAGTTCTGTGATGCAGCTTAGCCTCCTACTCTTTTCTTCTGCCATGGGAAAGCTCATGCCCTACATATGGGAGTCACTGAATTTGGAGTATTCCATATGGAAAAAAGCTGACTAATATTACTGATAGATTATAAGTTTATACTTAGTTAAAGAATTAGAAAGGAAAGATGTAACTAGCTCTATCAAACATATATGGCTGTGAAGAAAAGGAGAAAGATAAAGCAAATGCCTAAAGAGATTGGGATACATGAAATTAAAAATTTAAATATACTTCCCTTTTTAAAAAAGAGATTGACCTAGCATTATCTAAAGGGATGGCTTGTCACTTAAAGTCTTGAAATTAGAATGAAGGAAAAAATACAGAGTACACTTGAGCCAGTGAGGAAGATAAAGATTGACTATATAGAAAATGCTCACCGTAACTCATTGAGTACAATTTCTGGAAATATGAGAGGTGGAATTCAGGGCCCAAGTACTGTAAATAGATATGGCTTTTGATATCTATGTGCCAGATATGATATTAAGCACACTGCAGTAAATGGGAAAGCCCCATTATATTCTCACACTCTACCTAATTATGCCTCTGTTACACATGAAAAAGCTGACAGGGTGACATCATGCAGCTCATATGAGGCAGAAACAAAATTTGAATTGTTTGCTTGTTATAGGAAAGAGGAGACTTTTCTTACACTGAATGAGCTAGACTGTGGAAGAGTTTGAGCTTATTCAGATTATTTTATGAGTGAAGAGAAGGTGGTTAAGAACATGCTACCTGATATCATTGGTTCTCTTTGAATGGTGAGATAAGAGAATAAGAATACTGGTGGGAATGTAGGATTGTTGATAAGGGGAAAGAGAGTTACTTACATATGAAAGGGTGCTATCACAAAGCTGAGGATTCAGTAGTGACACCAATCTGCCCAGTGATCTCACTTCCTCCATTAGTGCCTGGAAACTCAGCTATAAGAAACAGCTGACAATAGGCCTGATGTAGAGCTGAGGGTCTACAGGACAGGTAAAGTGGAATAATAAAGACATGAAGAGTCCCCAACCTCCAGGGGTAAAAGGAAAGAAAACAAAGCTGGGAGAGACTAGGAAATACTCCCACAAATAGCCACAAATAACTATTTCTCTTTCTTTTGCTCAGATAAGACATGAAAGTCCCATAACTTTACCCTTATATTTTCCTTCATTAAATAACGCTTTTACTCATGTCCCTCTGTTTTGCATGTATACAAAATAAATATATTACTTTTGTCTTTATTTTTTCTCTTATTTATTTCTGAACATATCTCTATAGCCTTGTGGCTTTACACAGTAAATTACAAGATGAGGTCTAGGCAAAATCACCCCTAGGCTCTAAGAGATAAGAAATATACTCAGAGCTACACTAACAAAAACAAACAAACAAAACAAAAATAACAGAAGATGAGGGTTTTTCAATTTACAAATCAATCCACAGAGATCATGCATGTAGCTCTATTTAGAACCTGTCTAAATCAATTCACAGAAATAATACATATAGGTCTATTTGGAACACGCCCTGAAATAAGTTGGAAAAAATGACACATGCTTCAATAACTATGAATTCAAGCCTTTGTAATTGAATTCACACCTTCTCCCATCAAGAGGGAGACTATTTCTCCTCCCCTTGAGTTTGGACCTGCCTTTTGATGTGCCTTGGTCAACAGAATACAGTAGAAGTAGTGGTGTGTCAATTCCAAGCCTGGAACTCAAGAAGTCTTGAATATTTCTCAACTTCTTTTGAAATCCTAGCAGACATCATGGAAGTAAGCCCTGGCTAGCTCAATGAAGAATGAACAATCAAATGGAACAGAAATGAGCCACATTAGCGGAGGTCATCCTAGTTAACCCAGCCCCTAGTCAACCTGACGGTTGACCACATAAACATGAGTGAGCCCAGCTAAGGTTAGAATAACTTCCTAGCTGAGCCTAGTCCAAGTTGTTGACCAGCAAAATTATGACATAAGTAAATGATGGTTGTTTTCTGTTACTAATTTCAGGGTGATTTGTGGTACAGCAAAAATTAATAGGTTCCTGGAAACTGCTGATTATCTGTGCCCTTCTAACAGGCCTGAATGTGACCCCTGTGAGCTGAGGAAATGTGTCTTTGTCACTCCTGGTCTTGCCTCTCAAGTTTGATTTGTCAGGAGTCCAAAGGCTGTAAGGTGATGGTTGATCCACCTAGGTTAAGAGGACAAGTGGTGTGCTTCCTCTTCTGCTATCCCAAACCCCAAATCATACAAAGACAACTAATTCTGAAGTCTGCCTATATACTACAGGAGTCTGGTTCTCCTTGCATCTGAGTTTTCACGGTCTGGAATTTAGTGTTGTTATCTGTCAATTCTCATCTGTTTTTGGCCCAAAAGCAGACTGAGCAAGGTCAAGAGGGGCTTAAAGAAAACAAAAGTCTCCTTCCCAAGAGAAATGATGACATCAGTTTTCAAGAGGGACTATTTGAAATGTGGATCAAACACCTGATTCTGTCCCCAGTGGCAAAGTAGGGTACACCAAAAGAGGGGTAAAAAAGAGAGAGATTCTTCCCACTTTGGATCAGACACAGAATCCATAAGGGATCTAGTAAGTCAGTGGCAAAGCCTAGGTCAGTGACAGAGTTTGAAAACTGACAAGGTTAATTGTAATGTCTGACAGAAAGAGAAAGGCTCTGCAGAAAAGGTGGGCACCCTGATGCCCAGCTATAAGGAAACATGTTGGTGAGCATGTGTAAAGTACCTCCTGAGAACAAAAAATCATCAAAGACATTTGCAGAGGGTCAAGGGCCTGGGGCTGTGAACGAGTAAACCCAAAATAAAACTATTTAAATGCCCTACCTGAATGCATAGGTTGGGAAGTAAATTTTGGAGGCACCTTAAATATTATAGGATATTAAATGTGGGTAATGTCTCTCAAAATAATTTAAATGTTAACAACAAAATCCAAAAAAATAATCTATGAATGAGGTTTTTCAAGATCAACAACTTTTCAAAAAAAAAGAGTCATTTCTTTCTTCCTGAGGGAACATGAACCCTGTCTCCACATCCTGTCAGCCACTACCACCTCTCCTTGCTGCCCTGTCAATCTAATAAAGCCAAAGTCGGTAACATTAGCTGGTGTCCCCAGGGTGAAATGCTTTCTTCAGTTTCTAATTGGGCCGCTTGCTGGTCAGAGCTGCTCTCACAGGAAAGCATGGCTGAGCAGCTCAAGACTGAGGCATCCTTTCCACCGCAGGGCTGGACACCCCAGGGCAGGAATGCCACCCGCACAATTGCCACACAAATGCTCTCACCCTAAAAGAGACGCGGATGTTTTCATTGGCCTCTGCTATCAGCTTGTCAAGTTGGAGGAGAGAAAGTCAGGGGAGAAGAGGAGAAAGAGCACACCTTCTTGTGAAATGTTAGACTTGTACCTGATCTGTTTGTTTACTAACAAAGATGGAAGGCGCCTTTCTATGCCTTCGGTTTTGCATATTGATAATATCAGAGAAAAAGACTGGGATTTTTTTTTTTCTGTCTTCTTTGTCTAACAGAATGTCATCAAAGAACCATAACTTGAACTTGGAAAGATGAAGTTGTTGCTGACATGGCCCAAGGAGATTTTACTCTGCAAATAATCAACCTAAGAGCTGCCATGAACATGCCCACATGTACCTAGGCATGTTTTCAAAATGCTGGTGTGAAATTCTGCTTTCTCAATACAGCAAATGTTGGTGGCTCAAAGGATTTGAGGTTTCTCTGCTTTTGCAATATGTACATCGTAATAATGCTATAATTTCCTTACATCCTACAACACTGACCTCCAAAGTGATTTATAACACTTGTATTCACAGGTTTCTTTATCCAGTACGAAAATGCACAAATAGGACACACAACCATGTATAGAAAGATTTTACAGTTTCCAACCAAGACATAGAAAGTTAAATTCCAATTGTATCACCATCATTCTTCAAGACTCTTCAAGAATTAATGAATTTCCAGATAGAGAGAGGGAGGAGGATTCCCATGCTGGTTGGTATAGGATTCACTTGACCTCTGCCTATCAAAGGCATATGGTTTGGGAGGAAAAGGTTAAAATACACGTTTTCAGGCCCAGGATGAATTGGCATTTCCATAGATGGGTTACAGTTTCCAGCACTTTAAACAAGTCCCCTTAAAATATTCTTATTTCATAAGCCAGAGGCAGCCTGCTCTATCAGCAACTGGGGCATCTTCAGACACCAAGGTGTTATAATTAGTAGCTTTTGTTCTTTTTGTTTGTTTTGCACTTTTTTAAATGAAATGGCTGCATTGGCGAGAGCTCTGTGAGCTGGAGAACACAACACCCTTGCCTCATCAGCTTTCCATGAGATCCCCTAATGCGGGTGATCATGTAGAAAAGCACCTTTGCCCACGAACAAAAATTGAACTCCAAGGCATTTGGTAACTGAAATAAAATTGGCAGTTGGCAGCAGAAAAAAATGAACTGTAACTTGGCTTTCCCTCATGAGGAAATAATTCCTCCAGGAAGACTTGGGTGTTTTTTCCAAAGTGATGGGGAAGTGTGCTTGACAGTTTAGCCATCAAAGGCCTGTGAGACGCAATGGATAAAAGGACAGCAGGCTCTCAGAAGGAGCCTCACAGGTGGACAACGGGAGATCATCTCCAGGGAATGCAGCAGCTGTTCACCGCACGGGGCTTTGAAAGGTTCAAGAAAGCCTCATGCAGTGGAAAAGCATCTGACAACGGGTAGGAGTAGGAGACATGGGTTCTGAGGAGATGCCGAGGAGTTCCTGAGGGAGCTTCTTAGTGTCCATAGCCCATTTCTACCCACCACCACCCCCTCAGCTACCCCACATGCTTTTAATAATCACTTTCTTTAATATGTGCAATTGACATTTCTCTCTCTTTAACTTAACAGTGAATAAATCATCTTTAGAAAACATTTGCTATTTTTATTATTCTACAACATAAATCTAATTTTGAAAATACATTTGCTGGGAGCACATAGCTTTAAGACAAACCTGCTCATTCCTTCCCACTGGCTAAGTGCCCACTGAGTGGAAATAGCAAATGACCACTGCCTTTGTTCTAGTCCTGGCTTAGATTAATTTCTCCTTTTCTCTGGAATGTTGTTGTTGTTTTTTCCCCATCAGAAACATTCAGGGTTGGTCCATGTGACTTCTACAGTCATGTAGCTAAAATATTATCCTTTATCATTCTCTTGCTATAAAATATTCACAGTGTTATCATAAACCAAAATCCCGAATCATCTTGTACTCCGCTCCTTAATTTGCCATGAGGTTCTGCTTGTTCTGATGTGATCTCCTGATAGTTGCTAATCTTCTGATGGAGGAGGAAAAATTAATTCCATAAATGGCTGTCTGGTGATCAGGGGCTCTGAAACACTAAGCGTTATTTGTTAGCAACTGTCCATTTCTCTCTTGGCACATACCACAAGTTCCATCTCTGGTTCCGTGCGGGCTCCTGGCAAACACCCACACTCCCTCACTCACTATGATCAAGTTAAAAATGAGTATCAAAATAAACCCTAAACATTGCAAAGCCTAATAGAAAATTTAATCCATCTCTATATTTGTGAGTTTTGCTAATACTGTAAATTTTGTTTTTAACTGATGGATGCCATCCTGTGGGGAAAGTTGGTAATACTGAGCCATTGCTGACTGGCCCCTGGTCAGCTCTGATGCAATTAGCAAGAGGTAAACATGCATTTCACACTCCACCAGCACTGGGATTAGGCTAGAATAAACTCAGGATGGTCTGTACCAAATCTCTGACTCCCATTGGTGATAGCAGCCTAAATCATTTATTAAAAGGCTGCTAGCAAACTCAATAAGGGAACTGGTTTTCTCCATGGATGATTATATTTCCTACTACAAATATAAAATTCCGTGTCTTCCCAACGTTTCCTAAAATGTCTGCACAGCAATTTCTTTCCTTCAAAAAGAAGAACGAAAAAAAAAAATGTGGTCTTATATCTCAGTGAGGTAGGAACTCAATGTTGCTTTATAACTGAGCTTACTGCCCACCTCACCAAATGAATCAACCTGATTAGCTGTCGAGTACAAACTGCTGAGAGCCCACCACAGAGCGGTCACCTTTACACTTAACAGCACAGGAAAATTACAATTGCAAAAAAAACATTTAGTCACTTACTCTAAAATAGCAAATCCAGTCATTGTCATGAGTGTTGCTTAACGCAATTTCATGCCCTCTCAGCCTTGTTCAGCTGCGTTTTCTCCTCGCTGTCTTTGCACAGGGGAAGGTGAATGATTAAAGCTGGCAGCCTCCCCCCAGCCAGCTGCCTCTAAGCCCCTAAAAGCACAGAGGAAGTCAGCTGTCTTAGAGATGTCACCAGAGGAAAGGGACCAGCTGGGAGTGACCCTTTACAGTAGCCATCTTTGCCCAGCAGCATTTACCCTGGGAGTAAGTAAACTGTAAATTGCACCTGGATTCCAAGTGTATCCTCTTTAGTGTACATTTGGATAGGATTCTGGTGATGTCATTATTGTAGATACAGGCACTCCCTTGTACTAAAGAAATCTGAATGTTTTCCCATGTGAACAATTAGATTTTGAGTTCCTAGAAAGCAAAAAAAAAAAAAAAAAAAAAAAAAAAAAAAAAATCTTACACAACTTTGAATCTTTCAAAAAAAGAAACAAACCAAAAAATGAGTAGTGTCTCATAAGCACTCATTGTTTAGAAACTTGGTTAAAAGAGAGAAAGGGAGAGAAGTAGCTAAGGATAATACAGTCACCCTTGCTTAGAGATTATTTTTGTTAATGGCCTAATTGTAACATAGAACAAAATATGTCCATTTTTAGAATTATCCACTTTTTCCCATAACAAAGAAAAATCAAACCTAAACCAGGAAGTTCTAAAATAACCATAAATAACCCAGCTTACCCAGTACACTTAAGAGACAGAAAATAAAAGACTGAACAAGAGTGAAAGGGCAACAGCTAGACCATCAATTTCATTTGCTACTTTGCATGGTTACAGCAGGGTTTGTCAAACTTGCCACTATTAACATTCTAGGCTGGATAAGTCTTTATTGTGGGGGCCGCCTAGAACACTGTAGGATGTTTAATACCTTTCCTGGCCTCTCCCGCTTAGATGCCAGAAGTATCTCTCCTGCAGTTTTAATAACAAAAAAAAAAAAAAAATGGCTCCAAACATTGCCAAATGTCATCTAGACTCTAGATTCTAGAGGTAAAACGGGCCTGTTTGAGAACCACTGGTTTAGAGTTAACTTATACTTAGGGTGGACTCCTCAAAAGGATTAAAATGCACAATAGATTTTTACATCACAGTCACATCCTATTCAGCTAACATTGTTCTGCATTTCACACCATTTTTGGGGAATCAAATTAAGAATGTAAAGCAGAGGGCAGTGATACTAAGCCCTCAATATCACAAACTCTTAGACCCTTACACATTCCTGAATTGGGCAACTCTTCTCAGCTCAGGCTTTCAAGTATTTCACATCTCTTAGGAGAAGGAATCTAACAGCTCTTCCAGGAAGAGTCCTGGAACTCAATCAACATGGACCACAGAAGTCTTGTCTATCCCTGCACCAGTGACTATGACTACACGAATGAATCATGCTGCCCTAGCTGTTTTGGTTCAGTGGATGGAACATTGGCCTGCAGACCATGGATTTGATTCCGGTCAAGGGCACGTGCCTGGGGTTGCAAGCTTGATTGCGGAAGTGGGGGCGGAAGGGGGGGCGGGTAATGCAAGAAGCAGCCTATCGATGATTCTCTCCCATCATTGATGTCTCTATCTCTCTCTTCCCCTCTCCTTTTCTCTCTGAAATCAATAAAAATATATGTTGTTGTTGTTTTTTAAAAAAGAATGAATCATGCTGACTCGTTCAGGCCAACTGCAGCCATTCCTGGATTGAGGGTGGAGTGGGCAGAGGTGCAATGAATTGAACCAAAGAAAATCTGGGCGATATCTGGAAGTGTGAGGGGAAAAATGAGTTACAGAAATGCTACTAATACTATCCACTACTGCAATTTGGTTTTCAATATTTACATTAAAATATGCTTTTGTTTATTTTGTTTTTTTAATTTACTTTTATTTTTCAGAGTATTACAGATGTTCCCCATTTTCCTGCCTTTGTCCCCCCATCCAGCTAGCTAGCTCCTGCTCCACCCCAGGCCTTCACCACATCATTGTCTGTGTCCATGGGCTTTTAAAATAAATATTACAATGCAACATATGTTGCTATTTGCAAGATAATTAAAGGATGAGTAATTTGAAATAAATATCAGTTGATAGTGTGCTGCTTTGAGATTGTTCAGTAACAAACACAAGTTTGAAGTGCAAAATGATCATCTTTCTATCCTTTATTTTATGCATGTAGCTGCATATTCTTTCCTGCTTTGAGATTATAGAAAGTGTTGTAAATTTGAGACCCTTTTTGAATGTAAGGCCCTGTCCAAATTGCAAAATAGCCAAAGGCAGCCTTCACCACCACCATCACCATAGATAGGGTTCCTACTCCTTTTGGTCCTTTTAGCTTTATTACTAACCTTTCAAAGGTAATCACACAATTAGAAAAAGGTACATGTTCAAATGATGAAAGTAAATATAAATATCACTCTCAAGAGTGTATTCCGAAAAGTAAACTCCCTGTTAGTGAGAACTACCTAATTTCTATGAAGGTGAGTACACACTGTGGTAAAGAGCTTCGGAGATTGGAAAAGGCTAATGTTAAGCTGAGCTCCCTAGAGGATTATAGAAGCAGTTTATTTTAAATATGCTAAAGCGTTAGGGTATTATCTTTCTAATAAGATGAGATCAAAGAGAAGTCAACAAACAGAACTCAGAAAACTGATGCTGTTTCAGGTTCAAAAGTTCAACAATGCGTGCCTTCAGGCTTCCTGCTGACTTCTGCTTGGGTTTCTACAAAGTGTTATGATTTTCCAGAGAGCTTGCCGAGAAGCCAACAAGGATTTCTTTGATATTTCTAAGCATAAAGGCACCCTCTAGCTTCCACATGGACCATGTTCTAAGAGTTCAGGTTGCAAGTTATTTATTTAGGACACAGTTTGCATTTTCCCTGGAGACAATCAGATAGCTAAAGAGGCTGAAGCAAATCCTGTCCTGAAAATTTTGTAAAAGTGAACTGCCATACTGAACTATTCCTGTGAAAAGGGGATTCAGAATTTCAGCTTCGAATGGCACTTCCCAGATCAGTTTCATAGACTGTTAGTCTTGGTCCATGTCCTTTTTCTAGTACACCTGAGAATTTCTTTAATTCAAGGCACTTGCATGAACACTTTTCTGAGAAAATAACATTAGTGCTTATTAACATGAAAGAACTGATAACAGTAACTCAGTGGTTGGTATATAACCATGACTTCTCCTAAGAAAGCAAACTCCAGATTTTCAGTGGCCAAAACACTGCCCAGGAGGGCTGGCTGGTGGTGTGGGCATCATCCTTGATGTTCTTACATCAATTCCAAGCATACTTGCCCCTCATCCTAGTGATGAGAGCCAAGTTGAACCATTTACTTTGTTCTCATTGTTTTGACAGTTCGGAAATCTGTACAGTGCTTGCCAAATACCCATTTGCTTTGAGAAGAAGAAAGAAAAAAATCATGCCTTTTTCTTTCAGTCACCTTTCCTGTCTTTATGAAAAACAATTTCCAGGGGCCAGAGGCCTGGGCTCCAATGGGGGAAAAATAAATATGAGGTTATAGGAACTCTAAAAATGAAAGCCTATCAAACCCAGCCAGTAGGAAATACCCATCTCTCCTCACATTTCACCCTTTGCTTCCATAGTCCGGACCTTTCCCAACTTGGGATTTGAGAAGCTTGCTTTTCCAACTAACCATTTGTAGGACAATGCCTAACTCATCTTCTCAGATTTCTTTTGTCATAAAATAAATACAACCACCACTTTCAGATTTTGTAAAGGGTTATATTTTAGGCAAAGGTAGAGAGTAGCTACCTTTAACATTTTGTCTCTTTAACATTTTTTTACTTTGACTGATATGTAGATCTTTAAAATCGCCATGAATTCAAAAATATCTAATTTTTATAATACTTAAGATAACAATAAGAAGAAGCCCCCTACTAGCCTTATAGACCTGAGATGGCTAATGAATCTTCCAAAATTGCCAGGCCTCTAAGAAGTAGTTTAAATACACAGGCGAATGTAGATTAAGAATGCATTACTGCCCAGCCGGTGTGGCTCAGTGGTTTAACATTGACCCATGAACCAAGAGGTCCCAGATCTATTCCTGGTCAGGGCACGTGCCCAGGTTGCAGGCTCTATCATCAGTAGGGGGCATGCAGGAGGCAGCCGACAGATGTTTCTCTCTCATCGATGTTTCTATCTCTCTATCCCTCACCCTTCCTCTCTCTCTAAAATCAATAAAAACATATTTTTTTAAAAAGCATTACCTATGTTTATGACTGAATTTTCAATAGTTGAAATTAATTTAATGTTGCTTAATTCATAGCTGAAATGAAAGTTCAAAATTGGATATTTGAAGTAACTGCAAATAGATATAATCAAGCAAGTCCAGAACTGATTATGCAAGAGCGTGAGAGACAGTTTGACAATGAGATGGAAAGAAATAGCCAAAATGAGACAAGAAATGACTGTCAGGTAGAGAAAAAAAAAGCTGAAGAAAAGAACACTTATGCTGTATAAGAAAGAGAAAAAAGAAAGTGACTAAGAAAAACAATTGTTTTTCATAAAAACAGAAAGGGTGACTGAAAGAAAAAGGCATGATTTTTTTCTTTCCTCTTCTCAAAGCAAATGGGTATTTGGCAAGCACTGTACAGATTTCCGAACTGTCAAAACAATGAGAACAAAGTAAATGGTTCAACTTGGCTCTCATCACTAGGATGAGGGGTAAGTATGCTTGGAATTGATGTAAGAACATCAAGGATGATGCCCACACCACCAGCCAGCCCTCCTGGGCAGTGTTTTGGCCACTGAAAATCTGGAGTTTGCTTTCTTAGGAGAAGTCATGGTTATATACCAACCACTGAGTTACTGTTATCAGTTCTTTCATGTTAATAAGCACTAATGTTATTTTCTCAGAAAAGTGTTCATGCAAGTGCCTTGAATTAAAGAAATTCTCAGGTGTACTAGAAAAAGGACATGGACCAAGACTAACAGTCTATGAAACTGATCTGGGAAAATCATGTACGAAGAGGACATGATACTGTTCTAATGAAGTTGGAGAACCACATTTCCTTCCCTATTCTAAAAACACTCCCCAGATTAAGTGCATATAATTATTTCAAGTCTGAAAAAATCTTGGGGAACTTACTATGAAACAACCAGCTACTTTTTAAAATTTTCTCTTACATACAGAGCTTACATACAGGAGCAATGTATTGAAGCCAGCTTTCCATAGTCAACAAGAAGCTGGGGTGAGATGGGAAAGGATTTATATATCTATTTTATTATTAGATGGAAACCGGCAGATGGCAGTGTCTTAGGCTTTATCCTGGTAATTTTCATTATGTAGTAATGGGCTTTTGGTTAAACCTTGGGGAAATGCAAGATTTAATTATTTCCTATAGCACTTTGATGTAGCTATAGGATGCCGGTAAAGCTTGTTCTATTGCTGAATTTGTGACAACGATCATTTCTTTGCTCTCTGCTACCCTCAGTATAGAAATCCAACAACCACAACACTCTACGCTACTCTAACTGCTTAACCAGAAAAGGAAGAACCACTTTGGGTAAGTGGGAGGGGAGTGTCTTGTGGTTGTTGGATTTTTGCACTGTGGTCAGCTGGTAGCCAGAAATGATCTCAGTCACAAACACAGCAGTGACATGGGCATCTAGTAGTTTATCTAAATAATGTTTAGTGTTTCATACTGTTTACTTTGCAGACTGTATTTCATCGATATTGAAGATATCTCTGTGAAATAGACAAGCAGAGGTGTTGCCATTATTTGTTATATTTTTTTACTAAGCAATAATTTTATAAGAACTCAAGTATTGACAAAACATAAATTCAGAAATATATCTCTAATATTTAATTATCTAGATTATGGCCTGGTAATTTATTAGGGATGTAGCTCCTTATTAGGGATATAACTACTGTAAGTGGAGTTAAAAATCTAAAGAGTGTTATGGTGTGAGGAGAACCACAAAGTATTTCAACACGGTACCTAGAGGTCTGACTAAATGATTAATTAGATTTGTGACCCTAGGAAGGTCATACTGCCTCTGGGCCTAAATGACTTCATCATAAAAACAGTGGAGTTGAACCAGGTCTCCATCATATCTGCAGTACTATATAATGAAGTGTTTTCAAGTCTAGACTTTGGAATAAGAAAGACTCTAGTTTGAATTTCTTCTTGGTCACTCAGCTGGGTGAACTTGAATAAGTTGTTTAATTTATTGAGCCTCAGTTTCCATACCCCTAAAATGAGGGTAATAAAACATCCATCTTTTCACCTGTTTAAGAAAATCACATGTAATAAATGTAAAATGTTTAGCATAGAACCTGGACTATACTACGTATCCAACAAATATTAACTATCATTATTAGCAAATATGGTTCTAACCTCATGCTGTTAAAGAGCTTCTTTACTGGGCTTTTCTTGTTGGGTTGAACATGCTCCAGATTCTACAGGTGATCTAGACTCTGACAACTCATCATGTAATGCTACTTAGTTGTTAATAAAGCTAGTGAGCAAGAGCTTATTTCATCAGCCCTCTCTGTCTCTCCTGTTCTGAAGGCGTGTAAGGGGCTCTGGCCAGAAGGGGAAGGCAAATATCCAGAAAAGCAAGAAGAGTGTCTTAATCAAAGTCACAGCTGGTGTGAATGTCAGAGCTTTATCTACTGTTCCAAAAGTTTTTGGCTTGCAGCAATGTCCTTGGTCCAGGCTGCAGCTTGCCAACCCAAGTAATATTTCAAAGGTTGATTTAGATTTGGCTGCTCAAAGCATAGATCACTACTCCAACCTCCACGACATTTCCAGCCCAGGGCCCAGATTCTACCATCCTTAAAAGTTATAGCCATGAACAAAGCAGTGGCAGGCTGCTAAATTAAAATGGGAAAGGAATTATTACCCACAAGGAAGTATATCTTCATTATTTCACCAAATTTAGGTCACATTGATTTGGTGATATTTCCCGATGAGATCTGTATTTTAGCATCAGGGTAAAGGTTCAAAAGTGATCCAGTATGGTCCATGTCATCATACGGTCCAAGTGATGAACAGTGTTATATCCAGCTTTTCTAATATTCCTATTAAAATATCTATGAAGATTCAGAAGAAATAATCACGATAAACATAAAATAATAATAAACATAAATAATAATAACAAACATAATAATCATAAAGACTTAGACCCAATATCCAAATCAGAGACTGACTGAATTTTCACCATCTATCACAGTAGGGGATATAAATGAAAATGACAATTAACGATAAATCCAGTGCGGTAGATACATGTTCCAAAGATGATTATCTCACCCGATGTAGTCTTACAATCTTATGTTGATGCTCCTTCCCTGAATATAGACCTCCTTAGCATGTGCTTTTAACAAATAGAACATAGAAGAAGAGAGTGAAGGAGAGAAACTGCATGATTTCCATGGATTGATTAGAAAAATCAATACTGCTTCCACTTCTCTCCCTTTCTCTCTCTTATTCTCTCTGTGTGTCACCCTTGGAATTCAACCACCACGTTGTGAGAAAGCTCAGGTCACATAAGGAAGACACTAGTTGGTTTATGGTCAACAGCACCAGCTAAGGTCTAAATCAACAGTTAGAGTAATTAGCCACACTAGATACATGAATGAGTGAATCTTCTGATGATTCCAGCCCTTTGACTTTGTGATGCCCCAGCTGATGCTGAATGGAGCAGAAATGAGCTACCCTAATAGGCCTGCCAAAATATTAAATTTGTAAGCAAAATAAATGTTGTTGTTATTTTAGGCCACCAAGTTTTGGATTGGTTTGTTACACACCAATAGATAACACGAAGGCCACTCTCCCTCCATAGGCACAATTACTATCTTTAGAATATTACAACAGAAGCAAATTTAATGGCATTCACTACTATTTACTCAGTTATTGTGATTAAATAGACATGGTGTTAATGATTTTGCCTGCAGTTTCTCATTTAATACCCTCAACAACACCATGAGGTAAGAGAATTTCAGAAAAGTTAAGAAACTTATTCAAAATTTCTCAGCTATGAGCAGAAGAGCACTATTTAAAACCAATAGCTTAACCACATGGAGATGTAAAATCATTCTCCAAAACTCTTGTATTAATGAGGAACAAAACTTCAACAATTGAAAGGTCTTTGTAAAATAATGACGAACAGAAAATGATAAAATAAAATAATATGTCAAAATTTATGGGATGTAGCCAAAGCTGTACTCAGAGAACCGGAGTAAAATGTACTCAGAGTAAAATTAATACTTTTAAATGTTTTTACTTACTTTGAACAAAAAAAAAAGAATAAAATAAATGAGCCAAATATTCAATTTAGTAATTTATGAAATCAATCTAAGGAAACCAAAATAGATTAAAAATAGATTATCATACTGGTTAAAGCATAGATTAAAGAGAATGGAAAGGCTTGTATTAAAAAAAAATACAAAGTAAATCCAAGAGCAATATATTGTGAAAAAAACAAAAGTTGAAAATATTGTGTGTAATATTTAGGGTAGGCTAAAAAAACTTAAAGTTTCAGTCATTTAATAAAAGCTTATCAATTGCATATGCCATAATCTAATCACATGGTGATGGGGGTTGGGAGGGCTCTGCTTCACAATCTTGGCTCCTTCCATTTTATGATACCACCATCTTGAACACATAAACTCAAAGGATGACCTACAACAGGAAGAGAATAAACAATTGTTCAGGGGTGATTTTTGTGGTGTAGAAATAGCAGCTGTAAATAACACTTCTGCCCATATTCCTTTAACAGCAGCCAGTCATAAAGCTTTATCCATTGCAAGTTGGCTAGAAAAATTAGCCCACCAACATGCCCAAAAAGAAAAAGAGATGGGTTTGGTGAACATATACCATTATCTCCACCACAATCCTTCTTTATAGTCAAGAAATATCTCTTTAGCTTTTTATCCCATACTCATCTACACCCAAGGAAAACTCAGTCCTAAGCATTTATTGCAATCAGTTGAAAGTTCAAGGACTCTTGATGATGCAAAGTCCTTTTCAACTTGCCTCCTATTGCTTCTCATGGTCTGGTGACTAATGAACAACAACAACAAAAAAAAACAAATTAAAAAAAAAGAAATTATTGGCTTCCCTCTGACATTGTCTGCTTAGTGGTAGAACAGAGATAATGTAACTGCAGTAAACCTTCCCATTCAGAAAAGGGAAAAAACTGGAAACCACAGAGCAGTTATTGGTATATAGCAATTCTAAAATTCTACTGGACAAACCTGATTCTGTGCTTTGGAAAGGACATCTTCATCTATGGTTCTTTTGATCCCTCGGCTTCTGAGTTGGAGACATGGTTCTTCCATGTCAAAATCCTCCATTGCCATACTTAAAATAAACTTTGGAAATTCTGCCCACCCTGGAAGTGAAAAACTTCCAAAACCTACTTTCTGCTCATTGAAAGCTAACGTTCCAATAGTTGATTTAAAGTTTAGTAAGAGAATTTTAGTCCTGGCATATTGTTTTCTTATTCTAATTAGTATGAAGTACAACAAACATACTCAAAGTCATTTCATGGATATAGTTCCCAAATGAGATGTGTTAATTTGCTTTTCTGCCAACAGGCCAATCCAACCTTAATTGCTGCTTCCTTGAGGCTACCAGATTTGGCTCGGAAGATTATTTTATTTTATTTATTGAAGAGAGAGGGATAGAGAGTTAGAAACATCGATGAGAGAGAAACATCGATCAGCTGCCTCTTGCACACCTCCTACTGGGAATATGCCCACAACCAAGGTACATGCCCTTGCTGGAATCGAACCTGGCACCTTTCAGTCCACAGGCTGATGCTCTATCCACTGAGCCAAACCGGTTAGGGCAAGGAAGATTATTTTCAATAGAATTCTGTGTCTCACCAGCTTTTCTCAGTCATATTTGCTATCAAATCTTATCTCCAAATCTTAGCTGAGCTAGAAACAGTCAACTTTTCCAACTCTTCAAAGACCTTTTTTCTGGATTTTTCTCTATTTCATTTATTTGTGTTTTCAGGTTGGTCAAGTCTTTCCTGAGGTTACCTATATATTTTCCAACATCAATTAATACCAGCCACATACACTAACAGTTCATTATTTTAATTTACTTCCCATAGACCCATTGGCTGAACAGGCATATGGTCTGCCTCCCAATATGGCAGATCTTTCAACTTGTGCTGTCAGTGCATTATATGAATTGACATATTTCCAGCCTTCAATATCTGTTTCTTTGAAGTCTGTCACCAAATGCTTGCCATTGCTATGTAGTTTAGATTTTTATGGTAGCCACAGACCACTTATGAATAAATTAAAAGAAGTTTGTTGCTTTAAAAAAAAAATCTGTTTCATTGTCTGACCTAAATGTGAAGATCTACAAAGTGGACCAGACATAAGAAATGGATTTGGTAAGTTTCTGACCCATATTTCCCAGTTAGAGAGAGCTCATGCATCTGTTGCTCTTAGAGAGTTCACAGTCTAGACAAGAAAGATAAGGCAAGGAACTGATCCAATCATAATAAGGTGGGAATTATTACCAGCAACAAATGTCTTTGAAACAGACATTGAAGACTGTGATCTGGACAACTGGAACAACTGTATTCAAGGCCTTAATACCTGGTGATAGAAACTGAAAACAAAATTGGATGGATCATCGGAAAGTAGAACCACAATAACCATGTTTCAATTTAAAGCATGTAAATTTTTAAGTATTTGTTACAAGTTTTTATCACATTCTTACATCAATCTTAAAATTCAAGATCAGTTCTAAACCTATACATGGGGTTAATCTGCTGAGTTTGGATGGCTATAGAGACGGAAACCAAAGCATTATGTTAGTGAGCCTAAAAAAATATATCAGAGATGAAAATTAGAGGGAAGAGAAGATGCATGGAAGATGGAACAGGTACTCAAATTTCTCCAGTTTCTGAATTTTTGAAAACTTTTGAAAATTTACTAATGCTGGAGACCCAGAGGTGATTAAGAAATATGATGCTTACTCCAGGGAAGAGTTTACACTTAATTGCAAGGCAAAGACTTGCATCTGAGGAGGTATTATCCAACCCAACAGAGTCCGCCTGTTTCATCATTTCCCTGTTGGTGTTCTATACATATTTCATTTAAATCAGAGTCGCCAAAATTTTGACAAGAACAGTTAAAGAGCATTAGAAAGCGTCACAACATTCCAAAGGGCACAAACTCTTATATGGAGGCAAGCTGTAGTAAATACAAAATAATTGTTAATGCTTTGAATTCCCAGTCCAGCTCTTGCTACAGAGAAATATTCTTCTCTTGCTGGGGCATCCAAGTTTTTTGCCATTAACATTTGTTCCACTAATTAAAAACAAATGTGCATCAAAATAATAACTTGCAGTAAATAGGTCTATTTCATTCCGTGTTTTATGAATGATATTACATTCTCATATGCTGTGGCTTGCAATAATCATATAATCTATTCTACATCAGTAAATAGTAATTTATTCTTCTGAAGCTTTAGTATGATTCATTTTGCCAGTAGTTTAATTACCCATTAGTTAATGCTTTGCTGCTGCTGACCTCAGTATATTTTGGGGTAAAGCTTTATATCGCATTTATAGGTCACAAAAATGCCAACAATGTTCATTATGGTCATTTCCCAAACTACCTGACAGCAAAATGTTTTTCCTCAACTCATTTGTATGTATATCCCTTAATTAATGCTTCACCACATGCCAAAGTATGGTGAAATTCTTGTCACTTTACATGCAGCATGACATTTACATGAGCAATGCACACAGGACTGTATCCTGTGGCTTAAAGGCATACAAACCATAAACCTGGAACCAAATACCTGCAGACTGAAACACATGAGGGAAATTAGAAAAGTGAGAATATTTGCAGAAGTTGAAAATGCCCTTCTCTAATCCTGAAAGGCATCATGAATACTAATTGCTGTCAGTAAATAGACCTTTTAAAACTAGAATAAAAACTCTTGTAGGGGTATTTTTAGAAGGGGGTTTTGTGTATAGGAATCAGTCCTCACCTGAAAGACAGATGAGGACTGGTCTTTAAATCCTAATAGGTCTTTAAAAGATTCTTAAAGGCTCAAAAATGGAGAGGTACATAAATCCATTATATGAGAGAAATCCTGTCTGGAGATGAAGGTATTGGAATGATGCCATTTGACTATTCAGGGCATAAACATGCACTGAAAAAAATAAGAGTTCAATTAACATAAATCGAAAATTTTAGGTCCAAACTGATTTCTTGGTAAGGAACAACAGAGTGCTTTCTGCCATAAGGTTGATTTACATGAGATCCACCAACTACAAGAATGTCCCAATAGCCTCTCTTTATTTCTTAAGTACAACCAGCATATAGGGTGTAGGGTTTAAGAGCATAAGCTGTGGAGCTAGGTCATTGGGGCTTGCATCTTGGCTCTTCCCCAACTCATTGTGACACTTGGGCAGATGATCTAATCTCTATGTTGCTGGAGTTGCCTCATTTAGGAAGTGGGGTAGGGCTTATAACAATAATGACATCATGGGTTTTTATGAAGATTAAATAGTTTAAAACATGCAAGGCAGTTTAGAATGATGCCTGACACATAATAACTATTTGCTGCATTTATCATGAGCAATGAAAACATTCATTAAAGATTAGTTACTTTTTGCCATGGCCAGTGTTCTCATTGGTTAGGGTGTCAGCCCGAGCACTGAAGGGTCCCAGGTTCCATTCCCAGTCAAGGGCACGATGTACCTGGGTTGCAGGTTCAAGCCTTGGCCATGGTTGGGGTGTGTGTGGGAGGCAACCAATCTCTCTCTCTCACTCACTCTCTCTCTCTCTCTCTCTCTCCTTCCCACTCTCCCTTCCACTCTCTCTGAAAATAAATGGCAAAAAATATATCCTCAGGTGAAGATTAACAAAAATAATTAGTTATTTCTTGTTTTCCTAATGTACAAGGAGATAATATCAGAGATGTAAAGTGACTTCCAAGGTACACAGCTGCTTGCTTAGTGGCCAATACAGTCCCCTGAATTCCAGATCCCATTTACCTGTTAACCTCCTCCTGAAACTTCCAACACAAATAGAAATAAAAACCTGGATTTCAGCAACATTGTTAATTTTCAATTATATTCGTATTCAAACCATTACTGGCTAGTCCTACCCGGCAAATAAATTGTAGTCATTTCCCAATTCACAAAATTACTTCAAGCCTCCCTGTCCTTCACTTAGAAATGTCTGAAAATCTTTTTGTAACTGAAATACAATCAATTAAAACTTGGACAAGGCTCCAGATCACATTTTCCTAGGACCTTGCCAAGCATCAACATTTACTCTGAGAAGCACTAGACTTCCAAGGCCATGGCTATTAGAGCTACCTTTTGAAGCCCAATCTTCAATCAGTGCTTGTGTATTAGGAATTAAAACTCCAAGCTCTACAACTTCGC
Source organism: Myotis brandtii (assembly GCF_000412655.1). NCBI lineage: Eukaryota > Metazoa > Chordata > Mammalia > Chiroptera > Vespertilionidae > Myotis > Myotis brandtii. Next base: position 1,217,631 of record NW_005370315.1, on the reverse strand, counting down.
ATTGCATGCAGACGAGACCAGGACAAGATGTTAACAGACCATTCACCCTGAAAATATCTGACCCCAGAATGTCTGACCATAAAGACGCCCTACAGATAAAGCGGATCAGTACAAAGTCAGGCAAAAATGACAGATCTGGCTCCTAGTCTTGGCTGCATCTCCAACGAGCTCTCTGTCAAACAATAGGATTGGAATAAGTGATAAACAGATCTTTAAAGATTAAGATTTCCTGCACTACAGTGGGTTGCTTTTGTTTTTCTGTTGAGAGCATATGTCTAATTTAAAACTCTATGTTTCTACTTGGGGATCTCACATATCTTTCTCATGTATCTTAAACATAATAGTTTTCTCTAAGAAAGGAAATAATATATGGCTCTCCAAGCAGGAATTAGCTTAAAAATAATCATCTAATAAAGCGAACTAGTATGCAGAACACTCATTCGCTGAGGTTTTCACACAGGAACCTTTAGAACCCCTAACTAGATAAGAGAGAATATTTAATTTTGCTGATAAAATTAGATCAATTCATTAGTCAGCTATGCAATTGATATATTTTGTACATGAGGGAATATCAGCTAAATGATCTTAAAGAAATATTTTTGAAATAGGAGGCATTGCTAGATTTTCTTGGGGTGGGGGTGGGGGGGATGAAAAGGCAAAACAATTGTAAATTGTTTTAAAATTTATTGCATGTCTTTATAACACTGGTGAAATATTTGCCATTTATCAAAATTATTAAGATGAAGTCATTAACCTTGTGACAGTTTGACAACTATTCTTTTTTTATGTTTTCAAAAATGACATAATCTCTTTAGAAACTGTTTCCCTTTTGTGTGCAGTGCTCATTATATATTATGACAATTGAACTACTATATTTCAAACATATTCAGATGCTCCTGAATGGTCTATGTTGCTAATTCTGGGCATATTCTTTTCTGCAATAGTGAAATGTTGCTAAGGTAATTCCATTGAAAGCACACTCAAAAGGAATTGAGGAAAATTAAGAAGGAAATAAATTATATTTTTATATTCAAAAAATTATACATATAGATATATCCTGCTATAATTCAGACACTGATGGCAAAACTGAGCAAATTTATAGTGATATATGCCTTCCGACCTGCTCCAGGGAGGAGAGAATAATAGAGATTATGAAGAACAAAACAAGAGAGAGAGAGACAGCTAAATTTTCCATAAATATGTTATAATAGATTAATGATGATAAAGCCTGTGAGAAATTGAGAACTAGACAAGATTAAAATATTTTAAATAAGTAGTATGGAAATGCTTCCAAATATTTATAACCTGCATGCTAACAAAAATTAAAGGTTTACTGTTAAGCCCAAAGATGTATTTGAGTGCTAATCCTATCTAATAATAGATAAACATGGTAATTGACCATACCTTCGCTACACCTCCCATTGGCTAATCAGTGCAGCCCAAACCCCCGGATCGACCCTGCTGTGTGCGCGACCCTGGGAGGTGGGACAGGCACCGAGGGATTGGGCCTGCCATCTGCCACCCGGGGAGCGGGCCTAAGCCAGCAGGTGGTTATCTCCCGAGGGGTCCCAGACTGTGAGAGGGCACAAGTAGGGCTGAGGGACACCCCCCACCCCCACCCCGCCAGTACACAAATTTTTGTGCACCAGGCCTCTAGTATATATAGCTAATACACTAAGTATCTATCCGACCAGTCACTATGAAGCATACTGACCACCAGGGGGCATACTGACTATGCAGGAGCTGCCGTTACGCACACTGGCCATTTGCAGAGAAATGGCACCATGGACCTGGTGCCCACAAAGCAACACTTGGCTTCCCCCAAGTGGGACACAAGCCCCACCACCACCCCAGAGTAACACCCCACCAAATTACAGCCAACGCTGCCGAGACGCCATGGCACAAAATGCAGCCCACAGTCCAGCCCAGAAATGGTGGCTGTGGGCACCAGGTAATGACGTCACATAGCAACGCCCTGCTTTCTTTCCCTAGCAACTAGCCTCCTTGGAGTTTCTTCAGCCTAGGAACATGACCTGCTTTATAGCCAGGTGCAAACATTTTACACTTTAACCAAATGTCTGTGAAGCATTTTCCCATGCCTCATCTCATTTGATCCTCACAAAAGTCCTGGAGTAGGTAGATAGGAGACTCGGTAGCATCCTATTTTCTTTTCATTAGCCAGAAAACAGAGATTTAGAAAGCTTAGAAACTTGACCCGACTGAAAAGAAGTAAGAAATTGTGGACCTTGAAAATGACTTCAGGTTTTCTCACTGCACAGAATATAGTCAAACACTGCTGCAGTTAAATATTTTACCCTTTGTTCTCCCTGCGTGATCTACAATAATAATCTGCTTTGTGGTGATATTTACTGCTGTGTTGCTGACAATTACCTGAAAGAGAAGTTGGGGTGCTTCACTGGGCTGGAAAAGGTTTAGTTAATCAGAAAGCAGGTCTAATTAAGCAAGTTTGTTCTATATATATAAAAGGCTAAGTTGACCCATGCATGTGCGATACATATAAAGCTCTTGCTGGCGCCAATCACATGCATGTGTTTAAATCTGTCATTGCTGATCATGAATTTGGTTGAAACTTCTATTATAAAGGGCAAATAGCGATATTAAAATATTTCTTCTAATTAATTTCCTTTCCATATACACGAATCCATGCAATGGGCCACTAGTATTTTATAAACCTAGAATAGAATAAACTTGGAAATTAAGCATCCCTTTGAGGCATTGCTTTGATATCTTAACCTGGGATACAAAGAGTACTTACCTATTTTTAAAATGTTTAATTTATGCCTGGACAGTGTGGCTTAGCTGGTTGAGTGTTGTCCCATGCACCAAGAGGTCACCAGGTTCGATCCCCAGTAGGGGGCATGAAGGAGACAGCCAATCCATGTTTTTCCCTCTTACAAGGACAGCAGTCATATCAGATTAAGGCCCACCCATATGACCTTATTTAGCCTTAATTATGTCTTCAAAGGTCCTATCTCCAAAGATAGTCAGAATCTGAGGTGTACTAAGTGTTAGGCCTTCAATGTATGAATGGGGGCATGCGGGCACACTTCAGTTCATAACAGAAACTATGCTTCTACAATCACTGCTTTTTTCACCTACCCCATGTCTTCATGACAATGTTCAGCAAGCTAAATGATCACTTTGGGATGGGATTTACTGTAGGGAGGACCAATATCTTACTCAGAATGTCTTGTAGCAGTACAGAGGCTCATCCACTCAATTATCCTTTGTCTTATGGCCAGCGTGTGACAGTTTCATTTGCTGTTAAGGAAACTGAGGACTTTAGATTTATTACTTACTTGTGATAAATTTAGACTATCCCTGAGACTGAAGCATTTGAATTGGGGAGAGGCCAGAAACAGCAAGACTGGTTAGAATACTGACAGTAGCTAAAAAAATGGGTACGGGCAGATTCCAGAGCTATTAGTGGACAGCTTGGTTGGACTTTCTGAGAACTCGAAGAAGCAGGAAGTGAAGAAGATGCAGTGACGGTGGCCTTGGAAGGAGCCTAGGGAAGTTAGCCCTGAGATCCAGGGAAGACCAGAGCTCAGCTCTTTTGCAGAGGAGTCCACAATGTGGCAATGGGCTGTTAGACAAAAGGAAACATGAGTTTAAGAGTCAAAACAGAAATGAATCTGGACACACTGGTTTCAGAATGATGTTTCATGAAGCCCTGGGGTTCTACAGAGGAGAACAAAGGGAGTGGGCTGGGCACCCTTCATCACTGAGGCAGCTCTGCTTTTCACTCTGGTAGGAATTTATTTGAAATAGGATTTGTTCCTACTGTCCCTCCCAAATGTCAAAAACCACTAGACTATACAATGTTTAAATACACTTTCCTTTAAAAATTTCTGAAATTCTGAGTCTGAAAATATATTTAAAGACCTAAATCAGAATTTTCAGTGAGTCATGATACAGCCCTTTTCAATAAAGATTTCTTAAAATTTCTGTTGGTTGACTATCTGGTCTGATATTGATCTTAAATTTACAATGATCATCTCTATATTCGTGATGAAAAATGGGAGTTTGGAAAATAGATGTATTTTCATAAAGAGCACAACTTGTAAATAATATATTTTCTCTCTTAATTATCAGATTAAGAAAAAAACATTGTTTAAAATGTTTTACAGGTAAAATCAAGTTAATAGAACTTTCAGTGCAGTAGGAGTAGATATGGTAAAGGTAAGGGGTAGCTTGACCTTTAAAATAACATGGAGTTTTGAAGTGGGGACAATGCTAGAAAATAACAAACCTTTGTGAGTTGGGAGGTGTGTGTGGCTGGGGCAGTATAGTAAGCATGAGAAGATCTGGAGGGGTTCTCTGGGGTTGGGGAGGAGGAGGTCTGTGAGGCAGATTAGCACAGAGTAAACAGTTTCCTCCCAGAGCTATTACCCAAAAGATAGATTCCACTTCCCCATTATAATCCTGGGCTCAGAAAAATTCTTTTGATTCACCATATCCTAAGAAGCCTGAATCTTTCTAACAGATCACAAAGAATATAACTTTTTCCTTTCCTCAAAGAACATAAAATGCAATTCAAAAAAGTAAACAATGATCTTAAATGTTGGCCTCAGATGAAATAGCTCAGAAAGAAAGGAAGAAATAAGAAAGTGCCATTAAAATGTTAAATATAACATATCTTAATAGTCATACACATACACACTCACAGTTTCTAAATATTAGCAGTCTAGGGTACATTTCTACCTTGTCCCTCAAGTATAGATAGGAGAGAAAGAGAGAGAGAGAGAGAGAGAGAGAGAGAGAAAGAGAGAACAGATCCAGTAACATGTAAAAGATAACCAAGTGAAAAACAAGAGAGAGAGAGAGAGAGAGAGAGAGAGAGAACAGATCCAATAACATGTAAAAGATAACCAAGTGAAAAACTACTGTTGGATACTACATGATTCCTACTTGAAAGTGAATGTCAGATTGCTGCAAAACTAGTTCCTAAAAAGCTCACACTACAAAACTGGCATTTCATCCTAATTGAGCTTTCAAGACAACAGAACATTTTCAGTCTGATTTCTATTTTATACATTTACTTTTCCTCTGCATTTTTAATGTGTGGAGATATCGTGAAATTAATAAGATCAACAATATCAATGTCTGTGGTCAAACTACTAACCAATTAGTGTTTAAACTTCAGAATGAATGTTTAAATTGCCTTTTCCATGTACTCCTGACTACCAGAAATTGTCAGCCTGTGAGCCTATTTCTTCTCCCATTAGATTTTATGCCAGCTACTAATTTATCTATGAAGATTGCTAGCATGTTTTGAAGTTACATAATTAACCCTGCACTAGTGGGTGATGCTTGGAAATATAGATCTTGAATTTATTTTTAATAAATTAAAGTTCAGTGGGAGAAGTGAAGATTACATTCAGCCTTGTTGAGTACCGTATGGCATTGATTAGGCTCCAGCCGCAAATTGAACCAGGTTCTCCTACCGCATAAATCCATAGATTTTTCTACAGCAAGCAAGGACACTGAGAATAATTGAATTGGTAATTCTTTTCAAATACAGTCTTCTTAGTATTTTAATCATTTTAATATTTGAAAGCATCACTAACATCTTCCTTGTGAACATAGTGCTCACTTTTCCCCCTGCTTTCTCACCCACATTCCTTCTGTCCAAGCAGCCTTCAGAGAATAAAGAGGACTTAAAATTGTAGTTTAAAGGACGGACAAACGCACGCTACTATGCCTCACTGAGGACACTGGGGAACCACAGTGTCAACAGAGTATCAGTCAGAGGCTCTTCCAGAATTTCTGCACAGAACTGGGTTAGAACAGGCCCCGGGAAAGGGACTGGAAAGCTTACATTAAGGCGGTAATTACATAGTGATTAATTATTGATTTGCCCGGGCTCCTGACTGATGCTGATGGAGATTTTAAGATTCTCCCACTCCTCAGACCACCTCTATTGCTACCACTATCATCCCAAATGCAAGCATCACATGCCAGTGAGAACCTGTGGCAGAGCTCGCCAAATGACAGCGGGAAAGCCTAGAGAAGGTCAGGGCCTTAGCAATGAAAAAGCCAATTGAGAAAGTGGGGTGGTTACAATTAGAACTGTGATTGGTGCCTCCATAGAAAAGCCCAGGATAGAGTGAGTATATAAGAAAACCTAACCTGTGTTAGGAAGTCAGGGTAGAATTTCCTAAGAAAGTTTAGACCTAAGCAGTTTTAATTTATCTGTATATTATCCATGTTAACCAAATGCAAATGAGTCAATTCATTGACTTAACAAACTTTTCTCAAACCCCTACTATGTGTGCTGGGGATTCAGCAGTAAATTAAACAGACAAAAATCCCTAGTAGCTCTATGCAATTTAAATTCTGAACTAAATGACAAAGAAATTAATCAGGGGGGTATGGGTTTAGTGCTCATCGTTAATGAAACAGATAATGAGAATGAGGCAGATGCATTCTGTGGGATACTTTGCAGCAGTTAGAAACAATTAAAATGGTTTATTGAAACATGGATAGATTTCTTAAAACACAGTATTGAGTACAAAGAGTTAGATATAAATGAGCTCTAAAACATAATACCAGCAACGTAAATTAAAAACCCCTCCCACGTGAAACAACACTATCCATAGTGCAAGGACTTGTACATATCCACCTGTCACAGTGGGTGCCTGTGAGAGGAGGGGGTGGAAAATAGAGTCAAGGATAAAGAGGGAAGCAACAATAAACCAAACAAAAATTAGCTTTTACAAAAATTGATGGTAAATGTGCCCCAAGAAATTTGGGATATAATTACTACATTAATTCTTTGAATTCAACATTCTAAACACAACAGGAAAAAAGAGAGAGAGAAGAAATATCATTGTTTTCTATTTCATATATCTTCACTTTCGTTACTTTGTAATAAATATACTTTTAAAATACACAATAAGATGACCACATAGTTTTCATTTTCCCTTTTACAAAATGTGAGGAACTGGCCAAAAATTAAATTCAAAACACAATTGCAAAGAGCAGGTCTTTCAGGTTCCGTGCAGATAAAATAGAGGGATGCAAACTCAGTGTACTTCTTAGAGGTGGGCACTAACCGGTACAGTGTGTTTGTTATGCACAAATCACCTTCCAAAGTGATGTTATTGCTCCTTCACCTACAAAGTGTCACAGTTATTCCCAAGGAGAACAGAGATCTATTATCTAAATTATTCAAAAAATGTCAGCCGATGTTCTTAATTACCTCGATCATTCATAAAAATTCTATTTTGTGGGCCTCTCTAAATAAAGATACCTCGAGCATACATTTTTTACATGAATGCTCTGTTTATCTTTTCACTGTGAACAGGAGTGGAATTCAGCTACAGTTTTCTGGACTGCTCCGGGAAAGCTAGATGTGCCATACACGCTGCAGTGGTATCTTAAAACTGGGTCATTTTGAGTTATATTTCCTGGACAGCATTCTTCTTCCTGGGGTTAACAGATTCACCACTTTGTTGAGTTTGCACAACTCTTAATGAGATGTAGGAAAATTACTCTGCCCCTAATTGGTTGGAGGATTGGAATTCCTCTTGCCTTTCTATAAGTTAGGCATAAATATCTATTGCCTATTTAGTTAGTTCCTCATCCTCTTTTACAGTTGATTAAAGATGCAAAAGATTAATGTTGAAAAAGGCTGATTCTGCCACACACAAAAAAATTCCATTTCCTCTCATTTGATTTTAGATCTAAAAGTCTTTGAATGGTATAAATACTCTAACAAGATTTCCCCTTCCTTTTCCTGTGGGATTCGTGACTATGAATTCTGAAATAAGGAAAGAGAAACCAGCAGAAAGGAAAACAAAAGGACCTGAGAAACCTCATCTTGAGAAGTATCCTGGTAAGTCTTAGAAGCAGCTGGCCCACATTAACAGTTCTCAAGTCAAGCTTTCTGGCCTTAGAGTCACTTCACATTCTTAAAATAGTTATCAGAGACTCCATGAGCCTTTATTTATGTGAGGTATATCCAGCCGAAACTAAAGCTGAGAAGTTTTTGAAACACAAGGATGCACCAGCATGCATCCCATTAGCTGTCAGAGCAATGATGTCACCACACTTCCTGTAGCCCCTGGAAAGCTCTACTGTAAACTGGTATGAGAATTAGAGTGAAAAAGACAACACCCTTTCATTGTTATGAAGAGATTTTTGACCTTGAAATTTCCCTGAAAGTGTTTTAACGACCTGCAGGAGTCCACAGATCACATTTTAAGATCCACTCTTCTGAATGGATTAATTGCTGAGATATATTACTGTAGGAGTTATATAGCTTTACATATAAGAATGTGCTGAATATTTTTCTCCCAAAGTGATTAGGACAGGATCAGATAGAAGCCAAATATGAAACTTGCTTAGGACACTGTGAAATAATAGAGAAAATATATATTGGTTTCTGCCCCTGGTTCCTGACACAGAGCTCCTAAAACCCTTTATGATTTCCTGAATAATAAGAGCATTAGGGACATCTTTTATTGTGATATTTGGTCTTTGAGTCTGATTCCTGGTTTCTAACACAGAGCTCCTAAATCTCTTGGAATTTCCTGGGTGATAGGCATATCTTTTGTTCTAATGTGACTCCGGTCGGGCTCCTGGTGGCTCCAGGATGGGGACTAGTAGGTTATCAGAGAGACTAATCCATGATTAGTAGCTTGGAACTTTCTGCCCCACCCATTATTCTCCAGGAAGAGGAGAGAGGTTGGAGAGAGTTAACATTAATTGTGCATTTGTGATGAACCCTCACCCCTATAGAAGTCCCAAAAGTACAAATTTTTTAGAGCTTCCTGCAAATATTTATCCTGTTCTAAACACATCTCATGTGGGAAGAGAATGGGGCATATTGTAACGAGGACAACATTGGGGGGAAAGGTGGGGACCTTCATAGAACTTGGATTCCAGTTCCATTTCTACCATTCTGGTTATTCCTGTTTCTACCACGAAACAGCATTACCTTAGTGCAGGGCTTCTCACTCTCAGGAATGTTGACATTATGGTCTGTGTAACTCATTGTTGAGGGGGCTGTCCTGTGTATTGTACAAGGTTTCCCCAACCTCTGCCCCCTTTGAAATGAATAAAACTAAAAAAAAAAAAAGACCGTACCCTTTTATGTAATGATGTTTACTTTGAATTTATATTAGTTCACACAAACACTCCATCCATGCTTTTGTTCCAGCCCTTCGGTCCAGTTTAAGAACCCATTGTGGCCCTTGAGTCAAAAAGTTTGCCCACTCCTGCTCTAGACATTGCCAATGTCCCCTCGGGCTAAATTGCCCCCATTTGAGAGCCCCTGAGTTAGTGAAATGGGTTTAATCCTCTTTTATAAACTGAAGAGATCATAATATCTATGTCATAGTGTTGTAAAGAAAATTATATGACTATACATTTTAAATTTTTCTACAGATATTTATTGGTATTGACTACCCATTCGTAAATAATAGTTCTTCCCCTATTTAACCACTTGCTTGGGATTTTTTTAACTCATCTAAACCAGACACTAATTAAATATTTTCTCCAGTATTTGTAGCTGTAATTTAATCTTTTTTATTCCCAAGATAAGGTAAATAATCTTGGATTGTGCTCTTCTTCCAAGAACAGAGTCACATTTTCCATTCAACAGTTATTTCTCTGGTTCCAGCACAATATTCAATATAAAAACATTCAGTTTTAAGACACTTGCTGGGGTAGACATGCGCCACCGAATTTGACAGCACCTTTTACATTTGGGTAGCTCTTCCCCGTAATATGCATTACAGTTGAGTGGAGGATGATCTACGATAGTGAGAAATGGTCTGGACAAGTTTCTGATTAGCAGGAGATTCCAAACAGCAGTGTCTCTGCCAAACAAGTATCAGCAGAATCCAACCTCCCAACCTTGTTGTACCTGCTCACTGGAGCTGCCTAACTGGCAGGGCTCTGACATGCCCCGCATTAGTTAAGATTTCAAACAAAGACTGTTTGATAATAAATTCACTTTTTTCAGAGATCAATCTGTATTGGCCCTTCCAAAACCACCCTGGCATCAATCCCAGGATATAATTTATGCCTAATAAGCAAGTAAGCTTTTCAATTATTCCCTCTCCCCCAAAATCTCACACTCTGTGTTTTGACTATCTTGCTGCCAAATCCCAGAAACCTAAAGCTAGGTAGGGAAGGGAGGGGGATTTTTAAAGAGACAGTCAATGCTACACAACAATTTGGGGAAAATGTGAGCACTGCTACGTGATTCGATTGTGTTCACTGACTGATATGCACTGTCGTTCTAAGCCCTCCTTCCACAAGTCTGAGTCTCTGTGAGTAGTGTCCTATGGGCAGCTGCACTTCTTTCATTTCTTCTCTCCACTCCCAGTTTACCCAGAGTCCCCCCCATTCAACTCCACCCCCCTCTATCCGTGGTGGAGAAGTTCCTGAGTTAAGCGGGGAGCTTCAGCTTCTCCTGAATAAGGCAAATGCTCAGCTCAGAACAAAAGCCATCTGTGATCCTTCATCAAGGGGCTTCGCCTGCCTTCTCTCCCTGCAGATCCGCAGTCCTCTCCGCAGTCTTACTTCTAACTTACGGTCTGCTCATTTCTTTCCTCTGAACTTTTTTACAATTATGGGCCAAAGGAATTGCATATGAGGAAGAAAAAATCTCCTATAATGATACAACTCACCCTTTCAAAAGTAAGCTGCATTATTAGTATTTTCTTTCTAGTATTTTGTTAACAATTAATCATTTACACCCACTAGCATATTAAGGCTGAAGAATGTTGGATATTTCTAGTTTAATACATTGTTATTCACATTTTTTCTAAATAACCTACTTTTGAAAAAGAGGTTTTTCAAAGAGTGACTGCAATTCTCTCTTCCCTCCTCACCCCAACCCCATGCCCTTCTTGGAATCACTACCTGGGATGTCCTATAAACCTGTAAATACAATCACACTTACCTATCTCATTAAGAATTTAGGTTAAAACTAAATTTCATTATAATAGCACCAAGTAGATATTTAGAAGTTAGAACCAATGTCCTCATAGGAGAGACTCTGAGAAAGCTGTGAAAAGATAGTGAGATAATGTAGGTTGACGTATCTAGCAATACATATATAGCTATATCTATAATATTTGAATATTTTGGTTCCTATAGAAGTTTGACAAAAAAAGGAGTGTAGGACAGACAACGAAAGAACTTTTGATAATTAGCAAGGAGAAGGATAATGTTGGGAATGAAGAACTATTATTCTCACTTTCCATCTTCTGGACACCAAAGAAAAATCACTGTCCACAGTAAGCTCTGATGTGGAGATTTGAGACATTCCAGGTATAGGAATTTACAAAAGAAAGAAAGAAAGCAAAAAGGATTATAGGCAAGCAGTAGGAAACTGATGACAGCTTGCTTCTGCACTGCCCGGGGGATGAGTAGGCAGTCTAATAAGAAGCCTCACAGGGTGTCACTCATTAGCTTTGTGGGATAAACTTCTCCCCAGGCTCTGGCCTTCAGCCAGGCCCCTTATTTTTGTCAGGACATCAAGAGTAGATTCATCGCTCTGGGCCAGATTCTTATTAACAAGTTTATGAAGATGATACACAAAACCAGAATGCCAATACATTATTCTGCGTAATGGATTGGATATCATGGCAATTTAGCTCAGTTGGAACTACATTTCCCATAATTCTTTCCAGCATTGGCCAAAAAGGCTTTTTGCATGAGTTTTGGAAGGCGATTTGAAGCAGCAGCCATATTGCTTTCACCCTCAGGTTGGTTCAGGGGCACCAGGTGCTGTTCCATCTCAAGCTCATTGATATTTCAGCTAATACTCAACTGACATAGGGCTCATGTCCCCTCAGTTGCCCGTCAGGTTCTCTGTCTCCTGGCCCAGGTGCGTGTTTGGCTCTGTAACAAAGTGCATCCGTTTCTTCTGCTGGTCACCCACACCATCAGAGTTGGAGGCAGTGTGAGACCCAGGTTCCAGTCCATCCTGGTGGACTCCAGCTTAGCCCATGGGTTCCAGTATTTCCTTGCTCTCCCCTACTTCACATCTATTTTCTGTTCTTGACTTACTCTCCTGCAGACTCTAAGCTCCAGAAAGGGTACAAAAACAACAGCCTTACAGAGACTGTTTAACCATCTCCCACCATTGCATAAGGTACAATCTCTGAAAAAAATCACAGTGTTTCTGTTCCTCTGAACCCACCTGACTTATGTAAAAAAATAACTATTATGGGTCCTGAGTTCTTCAAGGCCCTGTGACCAGTATATTCCTTCTTTGTGGACAGAATTACCTGGAAACTAAATGCAACCAGAAGTTTGCTTAGAAAACTTGAAAATAGAACAGAGTTAATTAGATGAATCAAATGCTTAATGTAAATAAGGTCTGTTTTAATATAGCATCTTCTTGCCAGTAAGAAAGATTACTAAAACTTCTGTTATCTAAGACTCTCATCTCTGAACTACGGTAGGCTAGGCCTTGTGAAAATGTACCTCTGTGACGATTCTTTTCAACATTTGCAAGAGTGGCCAATATCTAATTAAGGCCTTTTGTCTTAAATGTGTTAACTATTCAGTCATAGTTCAATCTGTTTCTTTTTCTGGTCATTTAAGGTGATTTTATATATATATTAGGCACCAAATACTGAAAAAAAAAATACAAAAACGTAAGTCCCTTCCATGCAGTTGAAGATCTTCATTTCCAAAATTCTGCAAAGTAAAGATAAATTTAGCTTCTGAAGCAGTCTCTTTTATGAAGCAAATACCCCCTCTGAGGCTAGCAGACTTTCTCATCTTAGCGGGAATTAATTCCATCTGGTTGCTTTCCTCTTGCTGTGGTCAGCTGTGCTGACAGAAAGAACTGGTGTTCGAGCAGGGAGTTAGAAAGAGAGAATCATTTTAGAACGCAGGCATTTTTGGAAGAGAATACAGCTGAGTCATCACAGGGGGAGCCCACAGACTCAGGCAGTACAATCAAGGGGCTTCTGAGGAAAGGAAGAAAGGGAAAAATCTCACAATACTTTTTTCAATCCCCAATTCAGTCATAAGTACTTCAGTAGACAATTTGGACTCAGCAATAGATTCTTTCCAAATCCCAGACCTTGATTGAAAAAAATCAGATGGTGAGTTCTAGTTCAAATGCTAAGCATATGAACAGCTTTCTCCCAGTCGGACATAACGCCATCTCTGTAAATGGTTCTCATTAGGTGTCCTGTGAAAGCCTTTGGCACAAATGTGTGGCTCGAGATCTTGACATTTTCAAAACAATCAAGCTGCAAGCAGAAATTATTGACAAAATATAAGAATCATTGCATTTTTGTTTTTGTTTACTTGAATACAACCTCCAAATTATGTGCCTAATGGACAGTTTTTCTCTCTGTTGGAACTCTAAATATTGGAGTTTATTGGATTCTTAAAAATAGTACTTTCAGACTTGAAAAGTGCCTGGAATTATTGGAATAAAAATGAGAAAACGGAGATGACCATATTTACAAAATTCCACTTTCAAGCAAACTTTATGAAGCATTTTATTTTGTATAAAAACTTTGAAATAGCCTAGAGGCTTTCTTTGGCCAGCTGTATATTTTATCTGTTAAATGTCCTCAGAGTGAAAAGATTCCCTCCGCAGAGGCACCTGCAGGATGTGCAACGCCTCATTTTTACTCCAAAGATGGGCTCTGTGGAAGCCTCAGCTCCACCGCTCATCATGTACATTCACAATGGACATCTGCAGCCAGCAAAAGGGAACATTAGACTTGTTTGTGTTGTCACAAAAAAAAGGAAAAAGAGAATGGTTTAAAGTTCTGAGAGTCTCTGTAACATTTAATTAGGCTTTCCACTGTGGTTCAATCACAAATATGCTTTTGCAGGAAAATGGGGACTAAAAAACACATGCTTTGCTATTCAGATTGCTGCGAGGTCAACCCCTCAATTCATAAGCTTAGAAAAAGCAGCCATGACATGGTTCTATAAGATCTCTCCTTTGCAGAAACCAAGGAGCTTTATTACCAGTCTCAATATGACTTTATTTCCTCCATAATCCCGAGAGATGTTATCCCTCCTCTCCTGGTTGAGGAACTAGAAAGTGTTAAGCCAACTAAGTTTCAGAAGTTGACTAGATCTGCAAGGTTGTGCTGTCAACAAGCCTAACATCTTATGGGATCCATTCAACCCAATACATATGACTGGATACAAGTTTGATAATGGAGTGTTACAGAGCTCAAAGAATAATATTTTGATACTACTCTTAGGGGAAGTTTATTTTAGAACTTTTTTATATGAGAATTTTAGTAATTTTCAAAATCATGTCTTTGAAATAAAAAATCCGTGCCGTACAAAACCAAAAAAAAGGAGAAGTTATAACCACTGACTGCTTCCCAAAAACTTTTGACCATTCCTAGTGAAATTGTTTCAGATATTAAGCTGCTTCTACGTAACCCCAGATTAACTCTATCATCTGTCTGCTGAGGGACTAATGAGAAGGACTTCGGTAGGCAGATGATAGTAAGGGTGAAAAGAGTTTTTATCTAGCTTATCTGGCCACTGCATAAAGATTAATTGACTCTATGTTCATAGCAGCACAATTTACAATAGCTAAGATTTGGAAACAGCCCAAGTGCCTGTCAGCATATGAGTGGATAAAAAAGATGTGGTACATTTATATTATGAAATACTATGCAGCAGTAAAAAAGAAAGAACTCTTACCATTTGCAACAGTCTGGATGGACCTGGGGAGTATTATGCTAAGTGAAATAAACCAAAGAAAAATCAGTATCACATGATCTCACTCATATTTGGAATCTAATGAACAAAATAAACTGATGAACAAAATAGATCCAGAGACATAGAAGCATGGAACAGACAACAACTTTCAGAGGGAAGGCAGGGTGGGGGGGAAAGATTAATGGGGGAATTTATATGCTATATGCATAGTGCATGGACACAGACAATGGTCTGGGGAAGGCCTGGGAGTGGCAGGTACAGGGTGGAGGGGGCCAATGGGGGGGAAAAAACACAAAAAAACAAAGGGAACAACTGTAATACTATCAACAATAATGATATATTTTTAAAAAGATTGATTGAGCCCTGGCCAGTTTGGCTCAGTGGATAGAGCGTCGGCCTGTGGACTGAGGGGTCTCGGGTTCGATTCCGGTCAAGGGCATGTACCTTGGTTTCGGGCACATCCCCAGTGGGGAGTGTGCAGGAGGCAGCTGATCGATGTTTCTCTCTTATCGATGTTTCTAACTCTCTATCCCTCTCCCTTCCTCTCTGTAAAATTCAATAAAATATATTTTTTTAAAAAAAGATTGATTGAGCCTTTATGGTGTTTATTGCACCACACTAAATTACATGAGAAATTCTAAATGGAGATTATAACCCAGCTAGAGAAAAAGACCATAATAAAGAGAAATAGGAGAATATTTCTGTAACACTCATATTTCACAGAGAAGTTTTTTACAAAGTGAATTGTAATTAGTGATATCCATACCTTAACACCACTACCCCCCCCACACACACACATATGCAAATCATATTTGGATCCAAAGAGGCAATAGGAAAAAATGTTCCTCTGAAAAAAAATTTCACTTTAAGAATAAATAAATCTCTAAAAATTCAAGTCTTTAAAGAAAATTGAAACAAATACATTAATCTCATGTTTATTACTATACTATAATCTACACTAATAAAAGAGAAACATGGTAATTAGCGTACGACCGCTACCCTTCCCATTGGCTAATCAGCATATCCTTATGCAAATTAACAGTCAGCCAAGATGGCGGCAGAGATACAAATATCAATGATGAGAGAGAATCATTGATCAGCTGCCTCCTGCACGCCCCCCTACTAGGGATTGAGCCCACAATCCAGGCATGTACGCTGACCAGAAATCAAACCATGACCTTCTGGTTCATAGGTCGACACTCAACTACTGAGCCACACCAGCCAGGTTGTAATTTCCTTTTTTCAAAATGTCCTTGCCTAGTTTTGGTATCAGGGTAATGTTGCCCTTGTAAAATGAGTTAGGAAGTATTCCCTATTCAAATTTTTGGAAGAGGTTAAGAAGTATTGATATTAAATCTTCATTGAATGATTGGTAGAATCTACCAGTGAAGCCATTGGCTCCTGGAGTTTTGTTTTTTGATTACTGTTTCAACTTCCTTACTAGTGATGGGCCTATTTAGGTTTTCCAATTCCTTATGATTTAGTCTAGGAAGGTTGTAGTCTTCTAAGAATTTGTTCATTTTTTCTAAGTTATCCAATTTGGTAGTGTATAGCCTTTCATAGTATTCTTGCATAATCTTCATATTTCTGTGGTGTCCATTGTAACTTATCCTTTTTCAATTCTGATTTTATTTGAGTCTTTTATCTTTTTCTTTCCTTAGTTAGTCTACCTGGAGGTTTGCCAATTTTGTTTACCTTTTCAAAGAACCAGCTCTTTGTTTCATTATTTTTTTTCTATTCTTTTTTATCTCTATTCCATTTATTTCCATTCTGATTTTTATTATTTTCTTTTTTCTACTGACTTTGGATATCATTTATTCTTTTTTTTCTTTTTATAGATCTTTAAGGTGTAATTTTAAATTGTTTATTTGAAATTTTTCTTGTTTCTATAGGTAGGCCTGTAATGCTATAAAATTTTCTCTTAGTAATTTTTGCTGCATCCCCAAAATTTGATATGTCATAATTTCATTTTCATTTGTCTCCTTGTATCTTTTGATGTTTTATTTTATTTCTTCTTTGATCCAGTAGTTGTTCAGTAGCAGATTGTTTAGTCTCTCTATATTTGTCATTTTTCTAGCTTCCTTATTGTAGTTAATTGCTAATTTCATACCATTGTGCTCAGAAAATATGCTTGGTATAATTTTGTTCTTCTTAAATTTATTGAGACTAGTACTGAGTCCCAGCACATGGACTATCCTGGAGGATGTTCTCTGTGCACTTGAAAATAATTCGTATTCTGTCATTACTGGATAGGAAGTTTTATAAATATCTATTAAATCTATTTGGTAGAATGTGTCATGTAAGGCCAGTATTTATTGACTGGATGATGTACCATTGCTAAAAGAGGGGTATTCAAGTCCCCTACTATAACTGTATTTTCTTTTTTCAGTTTCTCTTTTTAGGTCTGTATTAAATACCTTATATATTTTTGTGCTCCCTAATTGGATGCATATCTATATAATAAAATAAGAAGTGACCGTTACGGTGGAATGACCAGAACGACCAGTTGCTATGATGTGCACTGACCACCAGGGGGCAGACGCTCAACACAGCTGCCCCCAGTCAGCACTAAGGAGCAGCAAGTCAAGCAGTAAGGAGAAGTGAGCAGGTGTGCGGTAAGGAGTGAGGGGTCCCAGACTATGAGAGGGCACCGGCTGGGCTGAGGGACCCTCGCCACCTCCATGCACGAATTTCTAGTGCACCGGGCCTCTAGTATTCTATAAGAGAACATCTGAACACTATGTAAAACATCATTATAATTGTTTATCTCATTGTTTATATTTAAAATATTCTTTAAAATACTAGTAATTCTGAATAGCTTTTTTTATTGTCTTGAGTGACTTTATCTCTGATTTTACACTTATTTCTAAATTATTTTAATATTACACTGGACCTTATTTTTTAAGGGCTTGGGATTACTGGTTTTTGCCTGTCACATTTTTACAACCATTATAATTCATGTCACCTCGTAACACCTCTGTGAAGCACCATGTATTTTTATTTAACAAACTAGAGGCCCGGTGCACAAAAATTTGTGCACTTGGGGGGCGGTGGGAGGGGGGTACCCCAGCCCGGCCTGTGCCCTCTCCCAGTCTGGGACCCCTCGGGAGATAACGACCTGCTGGCTTAGGCCTGCTCCCAGGTGGCAGAGGGCAGGCCCAATCCCTAAGTGCAGCCCCTGGTCAGGCTCAGAGCAGGGCCGATTGTGGGGTTGGGTCACCGCCCCCTGTCACACTCAAGGCAGGGTCGATGGGGAGGTTGCGGCGCCACCCCCTGTCACCCACAGAGCAGGGCCGATCAGGTGGTTGGGGCACTGCCCCCTGTCACTCTTAGAGCAGGGCCCATCAGGAGGGTTGGGGCTCTGTACCCTGTCACACACAGAGCAGGGCCGATCAGGGGGTTGAGGAGCTCCCCCCTGTCA